>NC_135828.1:30998064-31298064 GCF_964213995.1 Mustelus asterias | reverse complement strand
TCTGTCTGTCTGTCTGTGGGAATGTCTGTCTGTCTGTGGGAATGTCTGTCTGTCTGTCTGCCTGTCTGTGGGAATGTCTGTATGTCTGTCTGTCTGTCTGTGGGAATGTCTGTCTGTCTGTCTGTCTGTCTGTCTGTGGGAATGTCTGTCTGTCTGTCTGTGGGAATGTCTGTCTGTCTGTCTGTGGGAATGTCTGTCTGTCTGTCTGTCGGTGGGAATGTCTGTCTGTCTGTCTGTGGGAATGTCTGTCTGTCTGTCTGTGGGAATGTCTGTCTGTCTGTCTGTCTGTGGGAATGTCTGTCTGTCTGTCTCTGGGAATGTCTGTCTGTCTGTCTGTGGGAATGTCTGTCTGTCTGTGGGAATGTATGTCTGTCTGTCGTTGGAATGTCTGTCTGTCTGTGGGAATGTCTGTCTGTCTGTCTGTGGGAATGGCTGTCTGTCTGTCTGTCTGTGGGGATGTCTGTCTGTCTGTCTGTCTGTGGAACTGTCTGTCTGTCTGTGGGAATGTCTGTCTGTCTGTCTGTGGGAATGTCTGTCTGTCTGTCTGTCTTTGGGAATGTCTGTCTGTCTGTCTGTGGGAATGTCTGACTGTCTGTCTGTGGGAATGTCTGTCTGTCTGTCTGTGGGAATGTCTGTCTGTCTGTCTGTGGGAATGTCTGGCGGTCTGTGGGAATGTCTGTCTGTCTGTCTGTGGGAATGTCTGTCTGTCTGTCTGTCTGTGGGAATGACTGTCTGTCTGTCTGTGGGAATGTCTGTCTGTCTGTCAGTCTGTGGGAATGTCTGTCTGTCTGTACGTGGGAATGTCTGTCTGTCTGTCTGTCGGTGGGAATGACTGTCTGTCTGTGGGAATGTCTGTCTGTCTGTCTGTGGGAATGTCTGTCTGTCTGTCTGTCTGTGGGAATGTCTGTCTGTCTGTCTGTCTGTGGGAATGTCTGTCTGTCTGTCTGTCGTTGGAATGTCTGTCTGTCTGTGGGAATGTCTGTCTGTCTGTGTGAATGTCTGTCTGTCTGTCTGTGGGAATGTCTGTCTGTCTGCCTGTCTGTGGGAATGTCTGTCTGTCTGTCTGTGGGAATGTCTGTCTGTCTGTCTGTGGGAATGTCTGTCTGTCTGTCTGTGGGAATGTCTGTCTGTCTGTCTGTGGGAATGTCTGACTGTCTGTCTGTGGGAATGTCTGTCTGTCTGTCTGTGGGAATGTCTGTCTGTCTGTCTGTGGGAATGTCTGTCTGTCTGTCTGTGGGAATGTCTGTCTGTCTGTCTGTCTGTCTGTCTGTGGGAATGTCTGTCTGTCTGTCTGTCTGTGGGAATGTCTGTCTGTCTGTCTGTGGGAATGTCTGTCTGTCTGTCTGTCTGTGGGAATGTCTGTCTGTCTGTCTGTCTGTGGGAATGTCTGTCTGTCTGTCTGTCTGTGGGAATGTCTGTCTGTCTGTCTGTGGGAATGTCTGTCTGTCTGTCTGTCTGTGGGAATGTCTGTCTATCTGTCTGTCTGTGGGAATGTCTGTCTGTCTGTGGGAATGTCTGTCTGTCTGTCTGTCTGTCTGTGGTAATGTCTGTCTGTCTGTCTGTCTGTGGGAATGTCTGTCTGTCTGTCTGTGGGAATGTCTGTCTGTCTGTCTGTCTGTGGGAATGTCTGTCTATCTGTCTGTCTGTGGGAATGTCTGTCTGTCTGTGGGAATGTCTGTCTGTCTGTCTGTCTGTCTGTGGGAATGTCTGTCTGTCTGTGGGAATGTCTGTCTGTCTGTCTGTGGGAATGTCTGACTGTCTGTCTGTGGGAATGTCTGTCTGTGGGAATGTCTGTCTGTCTGTGGGAATGTCTGTCTGTCTGTCTGTGGGAATGTCTGTCTGTCTGTCTGTGGGAATGTCTGTCTGTCTGTCTGTGGGAATGTCTGTCTATCTGTCTGTCTGTCTGTGGGAATGTCTGTCTGTCTGTGGGAATGTCTGACTGTCTGTCTGCCTGTCTGTGGGAATGTCTGTCTGTCTGTCTGTCTGTGGGAATGTCTGTCTGTCTGTGGGAATGTCTGTCTGTCTGTGGGAATGTCTGTCTGTCTGACTGTCTGTGGGAATGTCTGTCTGTCTGTCTGTCTGTGGGAATGTCTGTCTGTCTGTGGGAATGTCTGTCTGTCTGTCTGTCTGTGGGAATATCTGACTGTCTGTCTGTCTGTCTGTGGGAATGTCTGTCTGTCTGTCTGTGGGAATGTCAGTCTGTCTGTCTGTCTGTCTGTGGGAATGTCTGTCTGTCTGTCTGTGGGAATGTCTGTCTGTGGGACTGTCTGTCTGTCTGTGGGAATGTCTGTCTGTCTGTCAGTCTGTGGGAATGTCTGTCTGTCTGTCTGTGGGAATGTCTGTCTGTCTGTCTGTCGGTGGGAATGTCTGTCTGTCTGTCTGTGGGAATGTCTGTCTGTCTGTCTGTGGGAATGTCTTTCTGTCTGTCTGTCTGTCTGTCTGTGGGAATGTCTGTCTGTCTGTCTGTGGGAATGTCTGTCTGTCTGTCTGTCGTTGGAATGTCTGTCTGTCTGTGGGAATGTCTGTCTGTCTGTGGGAATGTCTGTCTGTCTGTGGGAATGTCTGTCTGTCTGTCTGTCTGTGGGAATGTCTGTCTGTCTGTGGGAATGTCTGTCTGTCTGTGGGAATGTCTGTCTGTCTGTCTGTGGGAATGTCTGTCTGTCTGTCTGTGGGAATGTCTGACTGTCTGTCTGTGGGAATGTCTGTCTGTCTGTCTGTGGGAATGTCTGTCTGTCTGTCTGTGGGAATGTCTGTCTGTCTGTCTGTGGGAATGTCTGTCTGTCTGTCTGTGGGAATGTCTGACTGTCTGTCTGTGGGAATGTCTGTCTGTCTGTCTGTGGGAATGTCTGTCTGTCTGTCTGTCTGTGGGAATGTCTGTCTGTCTGTCTGTGGGAATGTCTGTCTGTCTGTCTGTGGGAATGTCTGTCTGTCTGTCTGTCTGTGGGAATGTCTGTCTGTCTGTCTGTCTGTGGGAATGTCTGTCTGTCTGTCTGTCTGTGGGAATGTCTGTCTGTCTGTCTGTGGGAATGTCTGTCTGTCTGTCTGTGGGAATGTCTTTCTGTCTGTCTGTCTGTCTGTCTGTGGGAATGTCTGTCTGTCTGTCTGTGGGAATGTCTGTCTGTCTGTCTGTCGTTGGAATGTCTGTCTGTCTGTGGGAATGTCTGTCTGTCTGTGGGAATGTCTGTCTGTCTGTGGGAATGTCTGTCTGTCTGTCTGTCTGTGGGAATGTCTGTCTGTCTGTCTGTGGGAATGTCTGTCTGTCTGTCTGTCTGTGGGAATGTCTGTCTGTCTGTGGGAATGTCTGACTGTCTGTCTGTGGGAATGTCTGTCTGTCTGTCTGTCTGTGGGAATTTCTGTCTATCTGTCTGTCTGTCTGTGGGAATGTCTGTCTGTCTGTGGGAATGTCTGTCTGTCTGTCTGCCTGTCTGTGGGAATGTCTGTCTGTCTGTCTGTCTGTGGGAATGTCTGTCTGTCTGTGGGAATGTCTGTCTGTCTGTGGGAATGTCTGTCTGTCTTTCTGACTGTCTGTGGGAATGTCTGTCTGTCTGTCTGTGGGAATGTCTGTCTGTCTGTCTGTGGGAATGTCTCTCTGTCTGTCTGTCTGTCTGTGGGAATATATGACTGTCTGTCTGTCTGTCTGTGGGAATGTCTGTCTGTCTGTCTGTGGGAAGGTCAGTCTGTCTGTCTGTCTGTCTGTGGGAATGTCTGTCTGTCTGTCTGTGGGAATGTCTGTCTGTGGGAATGTCTGTCTGTGGGAATGTCTGTCTATCTGTCTGTCTGTGGGAATGTCTGTCTGTCTGTGGGAATGTCTGTCTGTCTGTGGGAATGTCTGTCTGTCTGTCTGTCTGTGGGAATGTCTGTCTGCCTGTGGGAATGTCTGTCTGTCTTTCTGTCTGTCTGTGGGAATGTCTGTCTATCCGTCTGTCTGTCTGTGGGAATGTCTGTCTGTCTGTGGGAATGTCTGTCTGTCTGCCTGTCTGTGGGAATGTCTGTATGTCTGTCTGTCTGTCTGAGGGAATGTCTGTCTGTCTGTCTGTCTGTGGGAATGTCTGTCTGTCTGTCTGTGGGAATGTCTGTCTGTCTGTCTGTGGGAATGTCTGTCTGTCTGTCGGTCGGTGGGAATGTCTGTCTGTCTGTCTGTGGGAATGTCTGTCTGTCTGTCTGTGGGAATGTCTGTCTGTCTGTCTGTGGGAATGTCTGACTGTCTGTCTGTGGGAATGTCTGTCTGTCTGTGGGAATGTCTGTCTGTCTGTGGGAATGTCTGTCTGTCTGTCTGAGGGAATGTCTGTCTGTCTGTCTGTGGGAATGACTGTCTGTCTGTCTGTGGGAATGTCTGTCTGTCTGTCAGTCTGTGGGAATGTATGTCTGTCTGTCTGTGGGAATGTCTGTCTGTCTGTCTGTCGGTGGGAATGTCTGTCTGTCTGTCTGTGGGAATGTCTGACTGTCTGTCTGTGGGAATGTCTGTCTGTCTGTTGGAATGTCTGTCTGTCTGTCTGTCTGTCTGTCTGTGGGAATGTCTGTCTATCTGTCTGTCTGTCTGTGGGAATGTCTGTCTGTCTGTCTGGGGGAATGTCTGTCTGTCTGCCTGTCTGTGGGAATGTCTGTCTGTCTGTCTGTCTGTGGGAATGTCTGTCTGTCTGTGGGAATGTCTGTCTGTCTGTGCGAATGTCTGTCTGTCTGTCTGACTGTCTGTGGGAATGTCTGTCTGTCTGTCTGTCTGTCTGTCTGTGGGAATATCTGACTGTCTGTCTGTCTGTCTGTGGGAATGTCTGTCTGTCTGTCTGTGGGAATGTCTGTCTGTCTGTCTGTCTGTGGGAATGTCTGTCTGTCTGTCTGTGGGAATGTCTGTCTGTGGGAATGTCTGTCTGTCTGTGGGAATGTCTGTCTGTGGGAATGTCTGTCTGTCTGTCTGTCTGTGGGAATGTCTGTCTGCCTGTCTGTTGGAATGTCTGTCTGTCTGTGGGAATGTCTGTTTGTCTGTCTGTGGGAATGTCTGTCTGTCTGTCTGTCTGTGGGAATGTCTGACTGTCTGTCTATGGGAATGTCTGTCTGTCTGTGGGAATGTCTGTCTGTCTGTGGGAATGTCTGTCTGTCTGTCTGTGGGAATGTCTGTCTGTCTGTCTGTCTGTGGGAATGTCTGTCTGTCTGTCTGTCTGTCTGTCTGTCTGTCTGTGGGAATGTCTGTCTGTCTGTCTGTGCGAATGTCTGTCTGTCTTTCGGTCTGTAGGAATGTGTGTCTGTCTGTCTGTGGGAATGTCAGTCTGTCTGTCTGTGGGAATGTCTGTCTGTCTGTCTGTCTGTCTGTGGGAATGTCTGTCTATCCGTCTGTCTGTGGGAATGTCTGTCTGTCTGTGGGAATGTCTGTCTGTCTGTCTGTGGGAATGTCTGTCTGTCTGTGGGAATGTCTGTCTATCTGTCTGTCTGTCTGTGGGAATGTCTGTCTGTCTGTGGGAATGTCTGTCTGTCTGTCTGCCTGTCTGTGGGAATGTCTGTATGTCTGTCTGTCTGTCTGTGGGAATGTCTGTCTGTCTGTCTGTCTGTGGGAATGTCTGTCTGTCTGTCTGTGGGAATGTCTGTCTGTCTGTCTGTGGGAATGTCTGTCTGTCTGTCTGTGGGAATGGCTGTCTGTCTGTCTGACTGTCTGTGGGAATATCTGTCTGTCTGTGGGAATGTATGTCTGTCTGTCGTTGGAATGTCTGTCTGTCTGTCTGTCTGTGGGAATGTCTGTCTGTCTGTCTGTGGGAATGTCTGTCTGTCTGTCTGTCTGTGGGGATGTCTGTCTGTCTGTCTGTCTGTGGAAATGTCTGTCTGTCTGTGGGAATGTCTGTCTGTCTGTCTGTGGGAATGTCTGTCTGTCTGTCTGTCTGTGGGAATGTCTGTCTGTCTGTCAGTCTGTGTGAATGTCTGTCTGTCTGTGGGAATGTCTGTCTGTCGGTGGGAATGTCTGTCTGTCTGTCTGTGGAAATGTCTGTCTGTCTGTCTGTGGGAATGTCTGTCTGTCTGTCTGTCTGTGGGAATGTCTGTCTGTCTGTCTGTCTGTGGGAATGTCTGTCTGTCTGTCTGTCGTTGGAATGTCTGTCTGTCTGTGGGAATGTCTGTCTGTCTGTGTGAATGTCTGTCTGTCTGTCTGTGGGAATGTCTGTCTGTCTGTCTGTGGGAATGTCTGTCTGTCTGTCTGTGGGAATGTCTGTCTGTCTGTCTGTGGGAATGTCTGTCTGTCTGTCTGTGGGAATGTCTGACTGTCTGTCTGTGGGAATGTCTGTCTGTCTGTCTGTGGGAATGTCTGTCTGTCTGTCTGTCTGTGGGAATGTCTGTCTGTCTGTCTGTGGGAATGTCTGTCTGTCTGTCTGTCTGTCTGTGGGAATGTCTGTCTGTCTGTGGGAATGTCTGTCTGTCTGTCTGTGGGAATGTCTGTCTGTCTGTCTGTCTGTGGGAATGTCTGTCTGTCTGTCTGTGGGAATGTCTGTCTGTCTGTCTGACTGTGGGAATGTCTGTCTGTCTGTGGGAATGTCTGTCTGTCTGTCTGTCTGTGGGAATGTCTGTCTATCTGTCTGTCTGTGGGAATGTCTGTCTGTCTGTGGGAATGTCTGTCTGTCTGTGGGAATGTCTGTCTGTCTGTCTGTGGGAATGTCTGTCTGTCTGTCTGTCTGTGGGAATGTCTGTCTGTCTGTCTGTCTGTGGGAATGTCTGTCTGTCTGTCTGTGCGAATGTCTGTCTGTCTTTCAGTCTGTAGGAATGTGTGTCTGTCTGTCTGTGGGAATGTCAGTCTGTCTGTCTGTCGGTGGGAATGTCTGTCTGTCTGTCTGTGGAAATGTCTGTCTGTCTGTCTGTGGGAATGTCTGTCTGTCTGTCTGTCTGTGGGAATGTCTGTCTGTCTGTCTGTCTGTGGGAATGTCTGTCTGTCTGTCTGTCGTTGGAATGTCTGTCTGTCTGTGGGAATGTCTGTCTGTCTGTGTGAATGTCTGTCTGTCTTTCTGTCTGTGGGAATGTCTGTCTGTCTGTCTGTGGGAATGTCTGTCTGTCTGTCTGTGGGAATGTCTGTCTGTCTGTCTGTGGGAATGTCTGTCTGTCTGTCTGTGGGAATGTCTGACTGTCTGTCTGTGGGAATGTCTGTCTGTCTGTCTGTGGGAATGTCTGTCTGTCTGTCTGTCTGTGGGAATGTCTGTCTGTCTGTCTGTGGGAATGTCTGTCTGTCTGTCTGTCTGTCTGTGGGAATGTCTGTCTGTCTGTCTGTCTGTCTGTGGGAATGTCTGTCTGTCTGTCTGTGGGAATGTCTGTCTGTCTGTCTGTCTGTGGGAATGTCTGTCCGTCTGTCTGTGGGAATGTCTGTCTGTCTGTCTGTCTGTGGGAATGTCTGTCTGTCTGTGGGAATGTCTGTCTGTCTGTCTGTCTGTGGGAATGTCTGTCTATCTGTCTGTCTGTGGGAATGTCTGTCTGTCTGTGGGAATGTCTGTCTGTCTGTGGGAATGTCTGTCTGTCTGTCTGTGGGAATGTCTGTCTGTCTGTCTGTGGGAATGTCTGTCTGTCTGTCTGTCTGTGGGAATGTCTGTCTGTCTGTCTGTGCGAATGTCTGTCTGTCTTTCAGTCTGTAGGAATGTGTGTCTGTCTGTCTGTGGGAATGTCAGTCTGTCTGTCTGTCTGTGGGAATGTCTGTCTGTCTGTCTGTCTGTGGGAATGTCTGTCTATCTGTCTGTCTGTGGGAATGTCTGTCTGTCTGTGGGAATGTCTGTCTGTCTGTCTGTGGGAATGTCTGTCTGTCTGTCTGTCTGTGGGAATGTCTGTCTATCTGTCTGTCTGTCTGTGGGAATGTCTGTCTGTCTGTGGGAATGTCTGTCTGTCTGTCTGCCTGTCTGTGGGAATGTCTGTATGTCTGTCTGTCTGTCTGTGGGAATGTCTGTCTGTCTGTCTGTCTGTCTGCGGGAATGTCTGTCTGTCTGTCTGTGGGAATGTCTGTCTGTCTGTCTGTGGGAATGTCTGTCTGTCTGTCTGTGGGAATGTCTGTCTGTCTGTCTGACTGTCTGTGGGAATATCTGTCTGTCTGTGGGAATGTATGTCTGTCTGTCGTTGGAATGTCTGTCTGTCTGTCTGTCTGTGGGAATGTCTGTCTGTCTGTCTGACTGTCTGTGGGAATATCTGTCTGTCTGTGGGAATGTATGTCTGTCTGTCGTTAGAATGTCTGTCTGTCTGTCTGTGGGAATGTCTGTCTGTCTGTCTGTGGGGATGTCTGTCTGTCTGTCTGTCTGTGGAAATGTCTGTCTGTCTGTTGGGAATGTCTGTATGTCTGTCTGTGGGAATGTCTGTCTGTCTGTCTGTCTGTGGGAATGTCTGTCTGTCTGTCTGTGGGAATGTCTGACTGTCTGTCTGTGGGAATGTCTGTCTGTCTGTCTGTGGGAATGTCTGTCTGTCTGTCTGTGGGAATGTCTGGCTGTCTGTGGGAATGTCTGTCTGTCTGTCTGTGGGAATGTCTGTCTGTCTGTCTGTCTGTGGGAATGACTGTCTGTCTGTCTGTGGGAATGTCTGTCTGTCAGTCTGTGGGAATGTCTGTCTGTCTGTCTGTGGGAATGTCTGTCTGTCTGTCTGTCGGTGGGAATGTCTGTCTGTCTGTCTGTGGAAATGTCTGTCTGTCTGTCTGTGGGAATGTCTGTCTGTCTGTCTGTCTGTGGGAATGTCTGTCTGTCTGTCGTTGGAATGTCTGTCTGTCTGTGGGAATGTCTGTCTGTCTGTGTGAATGTCTGTCTGTCTGTCTGTGGGAATGTCTGTCTGTCTGTCTGTCTGTGGGAATGTCTGTCTGTCTGTGGGAATGTCTGTCTGTCTGTCTGTGGGAATGTCTGTCTGTCTGTCTGTGGGAATGTCTGACTGTCTGTCTGTGGGAATGTCTGTCTGTCTGTCTGTGGGAATGTCTGTCTGTCTGTCTGTCTGTGGGAATGTCTGTCTGTCTGTCTGTGGGAATGTCTGTCTGTCTGTCTGTCTGTGGGAATGTCTGTCTGTCTGTCTGTCTGTCTGTGGGAATGTCTGTCTGTCTGTCTGTGGGAATGTCTGTCTGTCTGTCTGTCTGTGGGAATGTCTGTCTGTCTGTCTGTGGGAATGTCTGTCTGTCTGTCTGTCTGTGGGAATGTCTGTCTGTCTGTCTGTGGGAATGTCTGTCTGTCTGTCTGTCTGTGGGAATGTCTGTCTATCTGTCTGTCTGTGGGAATGTCTGTCTGTCTGTGGGAATGTCTGTCTGTCTGTCTGTGGGAATGTCTGTCTGTCTGTCTGTGGGAATGTCTGTCTGTCTGTCTGTGGGAATGTCTGTCTGTCTGTCGGTGGGAATGTCTGTCTGTCTGTCTGTGGGAAAGTCTGTCTGTCTGTCTGTGGGAATGTCTGTCTGTCTGTCTGTGGGAATGTCTGACTGTCTGTCTGTGGGAATGTCTGTCTGTCTGTGGGAATGTCTGTCTGTCTGTGGGAATGTCTGTCTGTCTGTCTGTGGGAATGTCTGTCTGTCTGTCTGTCTGTGGGAATGACTGTCTGTCTGTCTGTGGGAATGTCTGTCTGTCTGTCAGTCTGTGGGAATGTATGTCTGTCTGTCTGTGGGAATGTCTGTCTGTCCGTCTGTCGGTGGGAATGTCTGTCTGTCTGTGGGAATGTCTGACTGTCTGTCTGTGGGAATGTCTGTCTGTCTGTTGGAATATCTGTCTGTCTGTGGGAATGTCTGTCTATCTGTCTGTCTGTCTGTGGGAATGTCTGTCTGTCTGTCTGGGGGAATGTCTGTCTGTCTGCCTGTCTGTGGGAATGTCTGTCTGTCTGTCTGTCTGTGGGAATGTCGGTCTGTCTGTGGGAATGTCTGTCTGTCTGTGGGAATGTCTGTCTGTCTGTCTGACTGTCTGAGGGAATGTCTGTCTGTCTGTCTGTCTGTCTGTCTGTGGGAATATCTGACTGTCTGTCTGTCTGTCTGTGGGAATGTCTGTCTGTCTGTCAGTGGGAATGTCTGTCTGTATGTCTGTCTGTGGGAATGTCTGTCTGTCTGTGGGAATGTCTGTCTGTGGGAATGTCTGTCTGTCTGTCTGTCTGTGGGAATGTCTGTCTGTCTGTCTGTTGGAATGTCTGTCTGTCTGTCTGTGGGAATGTCTGTTTGTCTGTCTGTCTGTGGGAATGTCTGTCTGTCTGTCTGTGGGAATGTCTGACTGTCTGTCTGTGGGAATGTCTGTCTGTCTGTGGGAATGTCTGTCTGTCTGTGGGAATGTCTGTCTGTCTGTCTGTGGGAATGTCTGTCTGTCTGTCTGTCTGTGGGAATGTCTGTCTGTCTGTCTGTCTGTCTGTCTGTGGGAATGTCTGTCTGTCTGTCTGTGCGAATGTCTGTCTGTCTTTCAGTCTGTAGGAATGTGTGTCTGTCTGTGGGAATGTCAGTCTGTCTGTCTGTCTGTGGGAATGTCTGTCTGTCTGTCTGTCTGTGGGAATGTCTGTCTATCTGTCTGTTTGTGGGAATGTCTGTCTGTCTTTGGGAATGTCTGTCTGTCTGTCTGTGGGAATGTCTGTCTGTCTGTCTGTCTGTGGGAATGTCTGTCTATCTGTCTGTCTGTCTGTGGGAATGTCTGTCTGTCTGTGGGAATGTCTGTCTGTCTGTCTGCCTGTCTGTGGGAATGTCTGTATGTCTGTCTGTCTGTCTGTGGGAATGTCTGTCTGTCTGTCTGTCTGTCTGTCTGTGGGAATGTCTGTCTGTCTGTCTGTGGGAATGTCTGTCTGTCTGTCTGTGGGAATGTCTGTCTGTCTGTCTGTCGGTGGGAATGTCTGTCTGTCTGTCTGTGGGAATGTCTGTCTGTCTGTCTGTGGGAATGTCTGTCTGTCTGTCTGTCTGTGGGAATGTCTGTCTGTCTGTCTCTGGGAATGTCTGTCTGTCTGTCTGTGGGAATGTCTGTCTGTCTGTGGGAATGTATGTCTGTCTGTCGTTGGAATGTCTGTCTGTCTGTGGGAATGTCTGTCTGTCTGTCTGTGGGAATGGCTGTCTGTCTGTCTGTCTGTGGGGATGTCTGTCTGTCTGTCTGTCTGTGGAACTGTCTGTCTGTCTGTGGGAATGTCTGTCTGTCTGTCTGTGGGAATGTCTGTCTGTCTGTCTGTCTGTGGGAATGTCTGTCTGTCTGTCTGTGGGAATGTCTGACTGTCTGTCTGTGGGAATGTCTGTCTGTCTGTCTGTGGGAATGTCTGTCTGTCTGTCTGTGGGAATGTCTGGCGGTCTGTGGGAATGTCTGTCTGTCTGTCTGTGGGAATGTCTGTCTGTCTGTCTGTCTGTGGGAATGACTGTCTGTCTGTCTGTGGGAATGTCTGTCTGTCTGTCAGTCTGTGGGAATGTCTGTCTGTCTGTACGTGGGAATGTCTGTCTGTCTGTCTGTCGGTGGGAATGACTGTCTGTCTGTGGGAATGTCTGTCTGTCTGTCTGTGGGAATGTCTGTCTGTCTGTCTGTCTGTGGGAATGTCTGTCTGTCTGTCTGTCTGTGGGAATGTCTGTCTGTCTGTCTGTCGTTGGAATGTCTGTCTGTCTGTGGGAATGTCTGTCTGTCTGTGTGAATGTCTGTCTGTCTGTCTGTGGGAATGTCTGTCTGTCTGCCTGTCTGTGGGAATGTCTGTCTGTCTGTCTGTGGGAATGTCTGTCTGTCTGTCTGTGGGAATGTCTGTCTGTCTGTCTGTGGGAATGTCTGTCTGTCTGTCTGTGGGAATGTCTGACTGTCTGTCTGTGGGAATGTCTGTCTGTCTGTCTGTGGGAATGTCTGTCTGTCTGTCTGTGGGAATGTCTGTCTGTCTGTCTGTGGGAATGTCTGTCTGTCTGTCTGTCTGTCTGTGGGAATGTCTGTCTGTCTGTCTGTCTGTGGGAATGTCTGTCTGTCTGTCTGTGGGAATGTCTGTCTGTCTGTCTGTCTGTGGGAATGTCTGTCTGTCTGTCTGTCTGTGGGAATGTCTGTCTGTCTGTCTGTCTGTGGGAATGTCTGTCTGTCTGTCTGTGGGAATGTCTGTCTGTCTGTCTGTCTGTGGGAATGTCTGTCTATCTGTCTGTCTGTGGGAATGTCTGTCTGTCTGTGGGAATGTCTGTCTGTCTGTCTGTCTGTGGTAATGTCTGTCTGTCTGTCTGTCTGTGGGAATGTCTGTCTGTCTGTCTGTGGGAATGTCTGTCTGTCTGTCTGTCTGTGGGAATGTCTGTCTATCTGTCTGTCTGTGGGAATGTCTGTCTGTCTGTGGGAATGTCTGTCTGTCTGTCTGTCTGTCTGTGGGAATGTCTGTCTGTCTGTGGGAATGTCTGTCTGTCTGTCTGTGGGAATGTCTGACTGTCTGTCTGTGGGAATGTCTGTCTGTGGGAATGTCTGTCTGTCTGTGGGAATGTCTGTCTGTCTGTCTGTGGGAATGTCTGTCTGTCTGTCTGTGGGAATGTCTGTCTGTCTGTCTGTGGGAATGTCTGTCTATCTGTCTGTCTGTCTGTGGGAATGTCTGTCTGTCTGTGGGAATGTCTGACTGTCTGTCTGCCTGTCTGTGGGAATGTCTGTCTGTCTGTCTGTCTGTGGGAATGTCTGTCTGTCTGTGGGAATGTCTGTCTGTCTGTGGGAATGTCTGTCTGTCTGACTGTCTGTGGGAATGTCTGTCTGTCTGTCTGTCTGTGGGAATGTCTGTCTGTCTGTGGGAATGTCTGTCTGTCTGTCTGTCTGTGGGAATATCTGACTGTCTGTCTGTCTGTCTGTGGGAATGTCTGTCTGTCTGTCTGTGGGAATGTCAGTCTGTCTGTCTGTCTGTCTGTGGGAATGTCTGTCTGTCTGTCTGTGGGAATGTCTGTCTGTGGGACTGTCTGTCTGTCTGTGGGAATGTCTGTCTGTCTGTCAGTCTGTGGGAATGTCTGTCTGTCTGTCTGTGGGAATGTCTGTCTGTCTGTCTGTCGGTGGGAATGTCTGTCTGTCTGTCTGTGGGAATGTCTGTCTGTCTGTCTGTGGGAATGTATTTCTGTCTGTCTGTCTGTCTGTCTGTGGGAATGTCTGTCTGTCTGTCTGTGGGAATGTCTGTCTGTCTGTCTGTCGTTGGAATGTCTGTCTGTCTGTGGGAATGTCTGTCTGTCTGTGGGAATGTCTGTCTGTCTGTGGGAATGTCTGTCTGTCTGTCTGTCTGTGGGAATGTCTGTCTGTCTGTGGGAATGTCTGTCTGTCTGTGGGAATGTCTGTCTGTCTGTCTGTGGGAATGTCTGTCTGTCTGTCTGTGGGAATGTCTGACTGTCTGTCTGTGGGAATGTCTGTCTGTCTGTCTGTGGGAATGTCTGTCTGTCTGTCTGTGGGAATGTCTGTCTGTCTGTCTGTGGGAATGTCTGTCTGTCTGTCTGTGGGAATGTCTGACTGTCTGTCTGTGGGAATGTCTGTCTGTCTGTCTGTGGGAATGTCTGTCTGTCTGTCTGTCTGTGGGAATGTCTGTCTGTCTGTCTGTGGGAATGTCTGTCTGTCTGTCTGTGGGAATGTCTGTCTGTCTGTCTGTCTGTGGGAATGTCTGTCTGTCTGTCTGTCTGTGGGAATGTCTGTCTGTCTGTCTGTCTGTGGGAATGTCTGTCTGTCTGTCTGTGGGAATGTCTGTCTGTCTGTCTGTGGGAATGTCTTTCTGTCTGTCTGTCTGTCTGTCTGTGGGAATGTCTGTCTGTCTGTCTGTGGGAATGTCTGTCTGTCTGTCTGTCGTTGGAATGTCTGTCTGTCTGTGGGAATGTCTGTCTGTCTGTGGGAATGTCTGTCTGTCTGTGGGAATGTCTGTCTGTCTGTCTGTCTGTGGGAATGTCTGTCTGTCTGTCTGTGGGAATGTCTGTCTGTCTGTCTGTCTGTGGGAATGTCTGTCTGTCTGTGGGAATGTCTGACTGTCTGTCTGTGGGAATGTCTGTCTGTCTGTCTGTCTGTGGGAATTTCTGTCTATCTGTCTGTCTGTCTGTGGGAATGTCTGTCTGTCTGTGGGAATGTCTGTCTGTCTGTCTGCCTGTCTGTGGGAATGTCTGTCTGTCTGTCTGTCTGTGGGAATGTCTGTCTGTCTGTGGGAATGTCTGTCTGTCTGTGGGAATGTCTGTCTGTCTTTCTGACTGTCTGTGGGAATGTCTGTCTGTCTGTCTGTGGGAATGTCTGTCTGTCTGGCTGTGGGAATGTCTCTCTGTCTGTCTGTCTGTCTGTGGGAATATATGACTGTCTGTCTGTCTGTCTGTGGGAATGTCTGTCTGTCTGTCTGTGGGAAGGTCAGTCTGTCTGTCTGTCTGTCTGTGGGAATGTCTGTCTGTCTGTCTGTGGGAATGTCTGTCTGTGGGAATGTCTGTCTGTGGGAATGTCTGTCTATCTGTCTGTCTGTGGGAATGTCTGTCTGTCTGTGGGAATGTCTGTCTGTCTGTGGGAATGTCTGTCTGTCTGTCTGTCTGTGGGAATGTCTGTCTGCCTGTGGGAATGTCTGTCTGTCTTTCTGTCTGTCTGTGGGAATGTCTGTCTATCCGTCTGTCTGTCTGTGGGAATGTCTGTCTGTCTGTGGGAATGTCTGTCTGTCTGCCTGTCTGTGGGAATGTCTGTATGTCTGTCTGTCTGTCTGAGGGAATGTCTGTCTGTCTGTCTGTCTGTGGGAATGTCTGTCTGTCTGTCTGTGGGAATGTCTGTCTGTCTGTCTGTGGGAATGTCTGTCTGTCTGTCGGTCGGTGGGAATGTCTGTCTGTCTGTCTGTGGGAATGTCTGTCTGTCTGTCTGTGGGAATGTCTGTCTGTCTGTCTGTGGGAATGTCTGACTGTCTGTCTGTGGGAATGTCTGTCTGTCTGTGGGAATGTCTGTCTGTCTGTGGGAATGTCTGTCTGTCTGTCTGAGGGAATGTCTGTCTGTCTGTCTGTGGGAATGACTGTCTGTCTGTCTGTGGGAATGTCTGTCTGTCTGTCAGTCTGTGGGAATGTATGTCTGTCTGTCTGTGGGAATGTCTGTCTGTCTGTCTGTCGGTGGGAATGTCTGTCTGTCTGTCTGTGGGAATGTCTGACTGTCTGTCTGTGGGAATGTCTGTCTGTCTGTTGGAATGTCTGTCTGTCTGTCTGTCTGTCTGTCTGTGGGAATGTCTGTCTATCTGTCTGTCTGTCTGTGGGAATGTCTGTCTGTCTGTCTGGGGGAATGTCTGTCTGTCTGCCTGTCTGTGGGAATGTCTGTCTGTCTGTCTGTCTGTGGGAATGTCTGTCTGTCTGTGGGAATGTCTGTCTGTCTGTGCGAATGTCTGTCTGTCTGTCTGACTGTCTGTGGGAATGTCTGTCTGTCTGTCTGTCTGTCTGTCTGTGGGAATATCTGACTGTCTGTCTGTCTGTCTGTGGGAATGTCTGTCTGTCTGTCTGTGGGAATGTCTGTCTGTCTGTCTGTCTGTGGGAATGTCTGTCTGTCTGTCTGTGGGAATGTCTGTCTGTGGGAATGTCTGTCTGTCTGTGGGAATGTCTGTCTGTGGGAATGTCTGTCTGTCTGTCTGTCTGTGGGAATGTCTGTCTGCCTGTCTGTTGGAATGTCTGTCTGTCTGTGGGAATGTCTGTTTGTCTGTCTGTGGGAATGTCTGTCTGTCTGTCTGTCTGTGGGAATGTCTGACTGTCTGTCTATGGGAATGTCTGTCTGTCTGTGGGAATGTCTGTCTGTCTGTGGGAATGTCTGTCTGTCTGTCTGTGGGAATGTCTGTCTGTCTGTCTGTCTGTGGGAATGTCTGTCTGTCTGTCTGTCTGTCTGTCTGTCTGTGGGAATGTCTGTCTGTCTGTCTGTGCGAATGTCTGTCTGTCTTTCGGTCTGTAGGAATGTGTGTCTGTCTGTCTGTGGGAATGTCAGTCTGTCTGTCTGTGGGAATGTCTGTCTGTCTGTCTGTCTGTCTGTGGGAATGTCTGTCTATCCGTCTGTCTGTGGGAATGTCTGTCTGTCTGTGGGAATGTCTGTCTGTCTGTCTGTGGGAATGTCTGTCTGTCTGTGGGAATGTCTGTCTATCTGTCTGTCTGTCTGTGGGAATGTCTGTCTGTCTGTGGGAATGTCTGTCTGTCTGTCTGCCTGTCTGTGGGAATGTCTGTATGTCTGTCTGTCTGTCTGTGGGAATGTCTGTCTGTCTGTCTGTCTGTGGGAATGTCTGTCTGTCTGTCTGTGGGAATGTCTGTCTGTCTGTCTGTGGGAATGTCTGTCTGTCTGTCTGTGGGAATGGCTGTCTGTCTGTCTGACTGTCTGTGGGAATATCTGTCTGTCTGTGGGAATGTATGTCTGTCTGTCGTTGGAATGTCTGTCTGTCTGTCTGTCTGTGGGAATGTCTGTCTGTCTGTCTGTGGGAATGTCTGTCTGTCTGTCTGTCTGTGGGGATGTCTGTCTGTCTGTCTGTCTGTGGAAATGTCTGTCTGTCTGTGGGAATGTCTGTCTGTCTGTCTGTGGGAATGTCTGTCTGTCTGTCTGTCTGTGGGAATGTCTGTCTGTCTGTCAGTCTGTGTGAATGTCTGTCTGTCTGTCTGTGGGAATGTCTGTCTGTCGGTGGGAATGTCTGTCTGTCTGTCTGTGGAAATGTCTGTCTGTCTGTCTGTGGGAATGTCTGTCTGTCTGTCTGTCTGTGGGAATGTCTGTCTGTCTGTCTGTCTGTGGGAATGTCTGTCTGTCTGTCTTTCGTTGGAATGTCTGTCTGTCTGTGGGAATGTCTGTCTGTCTGTGTGAATGTCTGTCTGTCTGTCTGTGGGAATGTCTGTCTGTCTGTCTGTGGGAATGTCTGTCTGTCTGTCTGTGGGAATGTCTGTCTGTCTGTCTGTGGGAATGTCTGTCTGTCTGTCTGTGGGAATGTCTGACTGTCTGTCTGTGGGAATGTCTGTCTGTCTGTCTGTGGGAATGTCTGTCTGTCTGTCTGTCTGTGGGAATGTCTGTCTGTCTGTCTGTGGGAATGTCTGTCTGTCTGTCTGTCTGTCTGTGGGAATGTCTGTCTGTCTGTGGGAATGTCTGTCTGTCTGTCTGTGGGAATGTCTGTCTGTCTGTCTGTCTGTGGGAATGTCTGTCTGTCTGTCTGTGGGAATGTCTGTCTGTCTGTCTGACTGTGGGAATGTCTGTCTGTCTGTGGGAATGTCTGTCTGTCTGTCTGTCTGTGGGAATGTCTGTCTATCTGTCTGTCTGTGGGAATGTCTGTCTGTCTGTGGGAATGTCTGTCTGTCTGTGGGAATGTCTGTCTGTCTGTCTGTGGGAATGTCTGTCTGTCTGTCTGTCTGTGGGAATGTCTGTCTGTCTGTCTGTCTGTGGGAATGTCTGTCTGTCTGTCTGTGCGAATGTCTGTCTGTCTTTCAGTCTGTAGGAATGTGTGTCTGTCTGTCTGTGGGAATGTCAGTCTGTCTGTCTGTCGGTGGGAATGTCTGTCTGTCTGTCTGTGGAAATGTCTGTCTGTCTGTCTGTGGGAATGTCTGTCTGTCTGTCTGTCTGTGGGAATGTCTGTCTGTCTGTCTGTCTGTGGGAATGTCTGTCTGTCTGTCTGTCGTTGGAATGTCTGTCTGTCTGTGGGAATGTCTGTCTGTCTGTGTGAATGTCTGTCTGTCTTTCTGTCTGTGGGAATGTCTGTCTGTCTGTCTGTGGGAATGTCTGTCTGTCTGTCTGTGGGAATGTCTGTCTGTCTGTCTGTGGGAATGTCTGTCTGTCTGTCTGTGGGAATGTCTGACTGTCTGTCTGTGGGAATGTCTGTCTGTCTGTCTGTGGGAATGTCTGTCTGTCTGTCTGTCTGTGGGAATGTCTGTCTGTCTGTCTGTGGGAATGTCTGTCTGTCTGTCTGTCTGTCTGTGGGAATGTCTGTCTGTCTGTCTGTCTGTCTGTGGGAATGTCTGTCTGTCTGTCTGTGGGAATGTCTGTCTGTCTGTCTGTCTGTGGGAATGTCTGTCCGTCTGTCTGTGGGAATGTCTGTCTGTCTGTCTGTCTGTGGGAATGTCTGTCTGTCTGTGGGAATGTCTGTCTGTCTGTCTGTCTGTGGGAATGTCTGTCTATCTGTCTGTCTGTGGGAATGTCTGTCTGTCTGTGGGAATGTCTGTCTGTCTGTGGGAATGTCTGTCTGTCTGTCTGTGGGAATGTCTGTCTGTCTGTCTGTCTGTGGGAATGTCTGTCTGTCTGTCTGTCTGTGGGAATGTCTGTCTGTCTGTCTGTGCGAATGTCTGTCTGTCTTTCAGTCTGTAGGAATGTGTGTCTGTCTGTCTGTGGGAATGTCAGTCTGTCTGTCTGTCTGTGGGAATGTCTGTCTGTCTGTCTGTCTGTGGGAATGTCTGTCTATCTGTCTGTCTGTGGGAATGTCTGTCTGTCTGTGGGAATGTCTGTCTGTCTGTCTGTGGGAATGTCTGTCTGTCTGTCTGTCTGTGGGAATGTCTGTCTATCTGTCTGTCTGTCTGTGGGAATGTCTGTCTGTCTGTGGGAATGTCTGTCTGTCTGTCTGCCTGTCTGTGGGAATGTCTGTATGTCTGTCTGTCTGTCTGTGGGAATGTCTGTCTGTCTGTCTGTCTGTCTGCGGGAATGTCTGTCTGTCTGTCTGTGGGAATGTCTGTCTGTCTGTCTGTGGGAATGTCTGTCTGTCTGTCTGTGGGAATGTCTGTCTGTCTGTCTGACTGTCTGTGGGAATATCTGTCTGTCTGTGGGAATGTATGTCTGTCTGTCGTTGGAATGTCTGTCTGTCTGTCTGTCTGTGGGAATGTCTGTCTGTCTGTCTGACTGTCTGTGGGAATATCTGTCTGTCTGTGGGAATGTATGTCTGTCTGTCGTTAGAATGTCTGTCTGTCTGTCTGTGGGAATGTCTGTCTGTCTGTCTGTGGGGATGTCTGTCTGTCTGTCTGTCTGTGGAAATGTCTGTCTGTCTGTTGGGAATGTCTGTATGTCTGTCTGTGGGAATGTCTGTCTGTCTGTCTGTCTGTGGGAATGTCTGTCTGTCTGTCTGTGGGAATGTCTGACTGTCTGTCTGTGGGAATGTCTGTCTGTCTGTCTGTGGGAATGTCTGTCTGTCTGTCTGTGGGAATGTCTGGCTGTCTGTGGGAATGTCTGTCTGTCTGTCTGTGGGAATGTCTGTCTGTCTGTCTGTCTGTGGGAATGACTGTCTGTCTGTCTGTGGGAATGTCTGTCTGTCAGTCTGTGGGAATGTCTGTCTGTCTGTCTGTGGGAATGTCTGTCTGTCTGTCTGTCGGTGGGAATGTCTGTCTGTCTGTCTGTGGAAATGTCTGTCTGTCTGTCTGTGGGAATGTCTGTCTGTCTGTCTGTCTGTGGGAATGTCTGTCTGTCTGTCGTTGGAATGTCTGTCTGTCTGTGGGAATGTCTGTCTGTCTGTGTGAATGTCTATCTGTCTGTCTGTGGGAATGTCTGTCTGTCTGTCTGTCTGTGGGAATGTCTGTCTGTCTGTCTGTGGGAATGTCTGTCTGTCTGTCTGTGGGAATGTCTGTCTGTCTGTCTGTGGGAATGTCTGTCTGTCTGTCTGTGGGAATGTCTGACTGTCTGTCTGTGGGAATGTCTGTCTGTCTGTCTGTGGGAATGTCTGTCTGTCTGTCTGTCTGTGGGAATGTCTGTCTGTCTGTCTGTGGGAATGTCTGTCTGTCTGTCTGTCTGTGGGAATGTCTGTCTGTCTGTCTGTCTGTCTGTGGGAATGTCTGTCTGTCTGTCTGTGGGAATGTCTGTCTGTCTGTCTGTCTGTGGGAATGTCTGTCTGTCTGTCTGTGGGAATGTCTGTCTGTCTGTCTGTCTGTGGGAATGTCTGTCTGTCTGTCTGTGGGAATGTCTGTCTGTCTGTCTGTCTGTGGGAATGTCTGTCTATCTGTCTGTCTGTGGGAATGTCTGTCTGTCTGTGGGAATGTCTGTCTGTCTGTCTGTGGGAATATCTGTCTGTCTGTCTGTCTGTGGGAATGTCTGTCTGTCTGTCTGTGGGAATGTCTGTCTGTCTGTCTGTCTGTGGGAATGTCTGTCTATCTGTCTGTCTGTGGGAATGTCTGTCTGTCTGTGGGAATGTCTGTCTGTCTGTCTGTCTGTGGGAATGTCTGTCTGTCTGTCTGTGGGAATGTCTGTCTGTCTGTCTGTCTGTGGGAATGTCTGACTGTCTGTCTGTGGGAATGTCTGTCTGTGGGAATGTCTGTCTGTCTGTGGGAATGTCTGTCTGTCTGTCTGTGGGAATGTCTGTCTGTCTGTCTGTGGGAATGTCTGTCTGTCTGTCTGTGGGAATGTCTGTCTATCTGTCTGTCTGTCTGTGGGAATGTCTGTCTGTCTGTGGGAATGTCTGTCTGTCTGTCTGCCTGTCTGTGGGAATGTCTGTCTGTCTGTCTGTCTGTGGGAATGTCTGTCTGTCTGTGGGAATGTCTGTCTGTCTGTGGGAATGTCTGTCTGTCTGTGGGATTGTCTGTCTGTCTGTCTGTCTGTGGGAATATCTGACTGTCTGTCTGTCTGTCTGTGGGAATGTCTGTCTGTCTGTCTGTGGGAATGTCAGTCTGTCTGTCTGTCTGTCTGTGGGAATGTCTGTCTGTCTGTCTGTGGGAATGTCTGTCTGTGGGAATGTCTGTCTGTCTGTGGGAATGTCTGTCTGTCTGTCTGTCTGTGGGAATGTCTGTCTGTCTGTCTGTCTGTGGGGATGTCTGTCTGTCTGTCTGTCTGTGGAAATGTCTGTCTGTCTGTGGGAATGTCTGTCTGTCTGTCTGTGGGAATGTCTGTCTGTCTGTCTGTCTGTGGGAATGTCTGTCTGTCTGTCAGTCTGTGTGAATGTCTGTCTGTCTGTCTGTGGGAATGTCTGTCTGTCGGTGGGAATGTCTGTCTGTCTGTCTGTGGAAATGTCTGTCTGTCTGTCTGTGGGAATGTCTGTCTGTCTGTCTGTCTGTGGGAATGTCTGTCTGTCTGTCTGTCTGTGGGAATGTCTGTCTGTCTGTCTGTCGTTGGAATGTCTGTCTGTCTGTGGGAATGTCTGTCTGTCTGTGTGAATGTCTGTCTGTCTGTCTGTGGGAATGTCTGTCTGTCTGTCTGTGGGAATGTCTGTCTGTCTGTCTGTGGGAATGTCTGTCTGTCTGTCTGTGGGAATGTCTGTCTGTCTGTCTGTGGGAATGTCTGACTGTCTGTCTGTGGGAATGTCTGTCTGTCTGTCTGTGGGAATGTCTGTCTGTCTGTCTGTCTGTGGGAATGTCTGTCTGTCTGTCTGTGGGAATGTCTGTCTGTCTGTCTGTCTGTCTGTGGGAATGTCTGTCTGTCTGTGGGAATGTCTGTCTGTCTGTCTGTGGGAATGTCTGTCTGTCTGTCTGTCTGTGGGAATGTCTGTCTGTCTGTCTGTGGGAATGTCTGTCTGTCTGTCTGTCTGTGGGAATGTCTGTCTGTCTGTGGGAATGTCTGTCTGTCTGTCTGTCTGTGGGAATGTCTGTCTATCTGTCTGTCTGTGGGAATGTCTGTCTGTCTGTGGGAATGTCTGTCTGTCTGTGGGAATGTCTGTCTGTCTGTCTGTGGGAATGTCTGTCTGTCTGTCTGTCTGTGGGAATGTCTGTCTGTCTGTCTGTCTGTGGGAATGTCTGTCTGTCTGTCTGTGCGAATGTCTGTCTGTCTTTCAGTCTGTAGGAATGTGTGTCTGTCTGTCTGTGGGAATGTCAGTCTGTCTGTCTGTCGGTGGGAATGTCTGTCTGTCTGTCTGTGGAAATGTCTGTCTGTCTGTCTGTGGGAATGTCTGTCTGTCTGTCTGTCTGTGGGAATGTCTGTCTGTCTGTCTGTCTGTGGGAATGTCTGTCTGTCTGTCTGTCGTTGGAATGTCTGTCTGTCTGTGGGAATGTCTGTCTGTCTGTGTGAATGTCTGTCTGTCTTTCTGTCTGTGGGAATGTCTGTCTGTCTGTCTGTGGGAATGTCTGTCTGTCTGTCTGTGGGAATGTCTGTCTGTCTGTCTGTGGGAATGTCTGTCTGTCTGTCTGTGGGAATGTCTGACTGTCTGTCTGTGGGAATGTCTGTCTGTCTGTCTGTGGGAATGTCTGTCTGTCTGTCTGTGGGAATGTCTGTCTGTCTGTCTGTGGGAATGTCTGTCTGTCTGTCTGTCTGTCTGTGGGAATGTCTGTCTGTCTGTCTGTCTGTCTGTGGGAATGTCTGTCTGTCTGTCTGTGGGAATGTCTGTCTGTCTGTCTGTCTGTGGGAATGTCTGTCCGTCTGTCTGTGGGAATGTCTGTCTGTCTGTCTGTCTGTGGGAATGTCTGTCTGTCTGTGGGAATGTCTGTCTGTCTGTCTGTCTGTGGGAATGTCTGTCTATCTGTCTGTCTGTGGGAATGTCTGTCTGTCTGTGGGAATGTCTGTCTGTCTGTGGGAATGTCTGTCTGTCTGTCTGTGGGAATGTCTGTCTGTCTGTCTGTCTGTGGGAATGTCTGTCTGTCTGTCTGTGGGAATGTCTGTCTGTCTGTCTGTGCGAATGTCTGTCTGTCTTTCAGTCTGTAGGAATGTGTGTCTGTCTGTCTGTGGGAATGTCAGTCTGTCTGTCTGTCTGTGGGAATGTCTGTCTGTCTGTCTGTCTGTGGGAATGTCTGTCTATCTGTCTGTCTGTGGGAATGTCTGTCTGTCTGTGGGAATGTCTGTCTGTCTGTCTGTGGGAATGTCTGTCTGTCTGTCTGTCTGTGGGAATGTCTGTCTATCTGTCTGTCTGTCTGTGGGAATGTCTGTCTGTCTGTGGGAATGTCTGTCTGTCTGTCTGCCTGTCTGTGGGAATGTCTGTATGTCTGTCTGTCTGTCTGTGGGAATGTCTGTCTGTCTGTCTGTCTGTCTGCGGGAATGTCTGTCTGTCTGTCTGTGGGAATGTCTGTCTGTCTGTCTGTGGGAATGTCTGTCTGTCTGTCTGTGGGAATGTCTGTCTGTCTGTCTGACTGTCTGTGGGAATATCTGTCTGTCTGTGGGAATGTATGTCTGTCTGTCGTTGGAATGTCTGTCTGTCTGTCTGTCTGTGGGAATGTCTGTCTGTCTGTCTGACTGTCTGTGGGAATATCTGTCTGTCTGTGGGAATGTATGTCTGTCTGTCGTTAGAATGTCTGTCTGTCTGTCTGTGGGAATGTCTGTCTGTCTGTCTGTGGGGATGTCTGTCTGTCTGTCTGTCTGTGGAAATGTCTGTCTGTCTGTTGGGAATGTCTGTATGTCTGTCTGTGGGAATGTCTGTCTGTCTGTCTGTCTGTGGGAATGTCTGTCTGTCTGTCTGTGGGAATGTCTGAATGTCTGTCTGTGGGAATGTCTGTCTGTCTGTCTGTGGGAATGTCTGTCTGTCTGTCTGTGGGAATGTCTGGCTGTCTGTGGGAATGTCTGTCTGTCTGTCTGTGGGAATGTCTGTCTGTCTGTCTGTCTGTGGGAATGACTGTCTGTCTGTGGGAATGTCTGTCTGTCAGTCTGTGGGAATGTCTGTCTGTCTGTCTGTGGGAATGTCTGTCTGTCTGTCTGTCGGTGGGAATGTCTGTCTGTCTGTCTGTGGAAATGTCTGTCTGTCTGTCTGTGGGAATGTCTGTCTGTCTGTCTGTCTGTGGGAATGTCTGTCTGTCTGTCGTTGGAATGTCTGTCTGTCTGTGGGAATGTCTGTCTGTCTGTGTGAATGTCTGTCTGTCTGTCTGTGGGAATGTCTGTCTGTCTGTCTGTCTGTGGGAATGTCTGTCTGTCTGTCTGTGGGAATGTCTGTCTGTCTGTCTGTGGGAATGTCTGTCTGTCTGTCTGTGGGAATGTCTGTCTGTCTGTCTGTGGGAATGTCTGACTGTCTGTCTGTGGGAATGTCTGTCTGTCTGTCTGTGGGAATGTCTGTCTGTCTGTCTGTCTGTGGGAATGTCTGTCTGTCTGTCTGTGGGAATGTCTGTCTGTCTGTCTGTCTGTGGGAATGTCTGTCTGTCTGTCTGTCTGTCTGTGGGAATGTCTGTCTGTCTGTCTGTGGGAATGTCTGTCTGTCTGTCTGTCTGTGGGAATGTCTGTCTGTCTGTCTGTGGGAATGTCTGTCTGTCTGTCTGTCTGTGGGAATGTCTGTCTGTCTGTGGGAATGTCTGTCTGTCTGTCTGTCTGTGGGAATGTCTGTCTATCTGTCTGTCTGTGGGAATGTCTGTCTGTCTGTGGGAATGTCTGTCTGTCTGTCTGTGGGAATATCTGTCTGTCTGTCTGTCTGTGGGAATGTCTGTCTGTCTGTCTGTGGGAATGTCTGTCTGTCTGTCTGTCTGTGGGAATGTCTGTCTATCTGTCTGTCTGTGGGAATGTCTGTCTGTCTGTGTGAATGTCTGTCTGTCTGTCTGTCTGTGGGAATGTCTGTCTGTCTGTCTGTGGGAATGTCTGTCTGTCTGTCTGTCTGTGGGAATGTCTGACTGTCTGTCTGTGGGAATGTCTGTCTGTGGGAATGTCTGTCTGTCTGTGGGAATGTCTGTCTGTCTGTCTGTGGGAATGTCTGTCTGTCTGTCTGTGGGAATGTCTGTCTGTCTGTCTGTGGGAATGTCTGTCTATCTGTCTGTCTGTCTGTGGGAATGTCTGTCTGTCTGTGGGAATGTCTGTCTGTCTGTCTGCCTGTCTGTGGGAATGTCTGTCTGTCTGTCTGTGGGAATGTCTGTCTGTCTGTCTGTGGGAATGTCTTTCTGTCTGTCTGTCTGTCTGTCTGTGGGAATGTCTGTCTGTCTGTGGGAATGTCTGTCTGTCTGTCTGCCTGTCTGTGGGAATGTCTGTCTGTCTGTCTGTCTGTGGGAATGTCTGTCTGTCTGTGGGAATGTCTGTCTGTCTGTGGGAATGTCTGTCTGTCCGACTGTCTGTGGGAATGTCTGTCTGTCTGTCTGTCTGTGGGAATGTCTGTCTGTCTGTGGGATTGTCTGTCTGTCTGTCTGTCTGTGGGAATATCTGACTGTCTGTCTGTCTGTCTGTGGGAATGTCTGTCTGTCTGTCTGTGGGAATGTCAATCTGTCTGTCTGTCTGTCTGTGGGAATGTCTGTCTGTCTGTCTGTGGGAATGTCTGTCTGTGGGAATGTCTGTCTGTCTGTGGGAATGTCTGTCTGTCTGTCAGTCTGTGGGAATGTCTGTCTGTCTGTCTGTGGGAATGTCTGTCTGTCTGTCTGTCGGTGGGAATGTCTGTCTGTCTGTCTGTGGGAATGTCTTTCTGTCTGTCTGTCTGTCTGTGGGAATGTCTGTCTGTCTGTCTGTCTGTCTGTGGGAATGTCTGTCTGTCTGTCTGTCTGTGGGGATGTCTGTCTGTCTGTCGTTGGAATGTCTGTCTGTCTGTGGGAATGTTTGTCTGTCTGTGGGAATGTCTGTCTGTCTGTCTGTGGGAATGTCTGTCTGTCTGTCTGTGGGAATGTCTGTCTGTCTGTCTGTGGGAATGTCTGTCTGTCTGTCTGTGGGAATGTCTGTCTGTCTGTCTGTGGGAATGTCTGACTGTCTGTCTGTGGGAATGTCTGTCTGTCTGTCTGTGGGAATGTCTGTCTGTCTGTCTGTCTGTGGGAATGTCTGTCTGTCTGTCTGTGGGAATGTCTGTCTGTCTGTCTGTCTGTGGGAATGTCTGTCTGTCTGTCTGTCTGTGGGAATGTCTGTCTGTCTGTCTGTGGGAATGTCTGTCTGTCTGTCTGTCTGTGGGAATATCTGTCTGTCTGTCTGTGGGAATGTCTGTCTGTCTGTCTGTCTGTCTGTGGGAATGTCTGTCTGTCTGTCTGTGGGAATGTCTGTCTGTCTGTCTGTCTGTGGGAATGTCTGTCTATCGGTCTGTCTGTGGGAATGTCTGTCTGTCTGTGGGAATGTCTGTCTGTCTGTCTGTCTGTGGGAATGTCTGTCTGTCTGTCTGTGGGAATGTCTGTCTGTCTGTCTGTCTGTGGGAATGTCTGACTGTCTGTCTGTGGGAATGTCTGTCTGTGGGAATGTCTGTCTGTCTGTGGGAATGTCTGTCTGTCTGTCTGTGGGAATGTCTGTCTGTCTGTTTGTGGGAATGTCTGTCTGTCTGTCTGTCTGTGGGAATGTCTGTCTATCTGTCTGTCTGTCTGTGGGAATGTCTGTCTGTCTGTGGGAATGTCTGTCTGTCTGTCTGCCTGTCTGTGGGAATGTCTGTCTGTCTGTCTGTCTGTCTGTCTGTGGGAATGTCTGTCAGTCTGTCTGTGCGAATGTCTGTCTGTCTTTCAGTCTGTAGGAAGGTGTGTCTGTCTGTCTGTGGGAATGTCAGTCTGTCTGTCTGTCTGTGGGAATGTCTGTCTGTCTGTCTGGGGGAATGTCTGTCTATCTGTCTGTCTGTGGGAATGTCTGTCTGTGGGAATGTCTGTCTGTCTGTCTGTGGGAATGTCTGTCTGTCTGTCTGTGGGAATGTCTGTCTATCTGTCTGTCTGTCTCTGGGAATGTCTGTCTGTCTGTGGGAATGTCTGTCTGTCTGTCTGCCTGTCTGTGGGAATGTCTGTATGTCTGTCTATCTGTCTGTGGGAATGTCTGTCTGTCTGTCTGTCTGTCTGTGGGAATGTCTGTCTGTCTGTCTGTGGGAATGTCTGTCTGTCTGTCAGTGGGAATGTCTGTCTGTCTGTCGGTGGGAATGTCTGTCTGTCTGTCTGTGGGAATGTCTGTCTGTCTGTCTGACTGTCTGTGGGAATGTCTGTCTGTGGGAATGTATGTCTGTCTGTCGTTGGAATGTCTGTCTGTCTGTCTGTGGGAATGTCTGTCTGTCTGTCTGTGGGAATGTCTGTTTGTCTGTCTGTCTGTGGGGATGTCTGTCTGTCTGTCTCTCTGTGGAAATGTCTGTCTGTCCGTGGGAATGTATGTCTGTCTGTCTGTGGGAATGTCTGTCTTTCTGTCTGTCTGTGGGAATGTCTGTCTGTCTGTCTGTGGGAATGTCTGACTGTCTGTCTGTGGGAATGTCTGTCTGTCTGTCTGTGGGAATGTCTGGCTGTCTGTGGGAATGTCTGTCTGTCTGTCTGTGGGAATGTCTGTCTGTCTGTCTGTCTGTGGGAATGACTGTCTGTCTGTCTGTGGAAATGTCTGTCTGTCTGTCAGTCTGTGGGAATGTCTGTCTGTGTGTCTGTGGGAATATCTGTCTGTCTGTCTGTCGGTGGGAATGTCTGTCTGTCTGTCTGTGGGAATGTCTGTCTGTCTGTCTGTGGGGATGTCTGTCTGTCTGTCTGTCTGTGGGAATGTCTGTCTGTCTGTCTGTCTGTGGGAATGTCTGTCTGTCTGTCTGTCTGTGTGAATGTCTGTCTGTCTGTCTGTGGGAATGTCTGTCTGTCTGTCTGTCTGTGGGAATGTCTGTCTGTCTGTCTGTGGGAATGGCTGTCTGTCTGTCTGTGGGAATGTCTGTCTGTCTGTCTGTCTGTGGGAATGTCTGTCTGTCTGTCTGTGGGAATGTCTGACTGTCTGTCTGTGGGAATGTCTGTCTGTCTGTCTGTGGGAATGTCTGTCTGTCTGTCTGTCTGTGGGAATGTCTGTATGTCTGTCTGTGGGAATGTCTGTCTGTCTGTCTGTCTGTCTGTGGGAATGTCTGTCTGTCTGTCTGTCTGTCTGTGGGAATGTCTGTCTGTCTGTCTGTGGGAATGTCTGTCTGTCTGTCCGTCTGTGGGAATGTCTGTCTGTCTGTGGGAATGTCTGTCTGTCTGTCTGTCTGTGGGAATGTCTGTCTGTCTGTCTGTGGGAATGTCTGTCTGTCTGTCTGTCTGTGGGAATGTCTGTCTATCTGTCTGTCTGTGGGAATGTCTGTCTGTGTGTGGGAATGTCTGTCTGTCTGTCTGTCTGTCTGTGGGAATGTCTGTCTGTCTGTCTGTCTGTGGGAATGTCTGTCTGCCTGTGGGAATGTCTGTCTGTCTGTCTGTCTGTCTGTGGGAATGTCTGTCTATCTGTCTGTCTGTGGGAATGTCTGTCTGTCTGTGGGAATGTCTGTCTGTCTGTCTGTCTGTGGGAATGTCTGTCTGTCTGTCTGTGGGAATGTCTGTCTGTCTGTCTGTCTGTGGGAATGTCTGACTGTCTGTCTGTGGGAATGTCTGTCTGTGGGAATGTCTGTCTGTCTGTGGGAATGTCTGTCTGTCTGTCTGTGGGAATGTCTGTCTGTCTGTCTGTGGGAATGTCTGTCTGTCTGTCTGTGGGAATGTCTGTCTATCTGTCTGTCTGTCTGTGGGAATGTCTGTCTGTCTGTGGGAATGTCTGTCTGTCTGTCTGCCTGTCTGTGGGAATGTCTGTCTGTCTGTCTGTCTGTGGGAATGTCTGTCTGTCTGTGGGAATGTCTGTCTGTCTGTCTGTCTGTGGGAATGTCTCTCTGTCTGTCTGTGGGAATGTCTGTCTGTCTGTCTGTGGGAATGTCTGTCTGTCTGTCTGTGGGAATGTCTGTCTGTCTGTCTGTGGGAATGTCTGTCTGTCTGTCTGTGGGAATGTCTGTCTATCTGTCTGTCTGTCTGTGGGAATGTCTGTCTGTCTGTGGGAATGTCTGTCTGTCTGTGGGAATGTCTGTCTGTCTGTCTGCCTGTCTGTGGGAATGTCTGTATGTCTGTCTGTGGGAATGTCTGTCTGTCTGTGGGAATGTCTGTCTGTCTGTCTGCCTGTCTGTGGGAATGTCTGTATGTCTGTCTGTCTGTCTGTGGGAATGTCTGTCTGTCTGTCTGTCTGTCTGTGGGAATGTCTGTCTGTCTGTCTGTGGGAATGTCTGTCTGTCTGTCTGTCTGTGGGAATGTCTGACTGTCTGTCTGTGGGAATGTCTGTCTGTGGGAATGTCTGTCTGTCTGTGGGAATGTCTGTCTGTCTGTTGGAATGTCTGTCTGTCTGTCTGTCTGTGGGAATGTCTGACTGTCTGTCTGTGGGAATGTCTGTCTGTGGGAATGTCTGTCTGTCTGTGGGAATGTCTGTCTGTCTGTCTGTGGGAATGTCTGTCTGTCTGTCTGTGGGAATGTCTGTCTGTCTGTCTGTGGGAATGTCTGTCTATCTGTCTGTCTGTCTGTGGGAATGTCTGTCTGTCTGTGGGAATGTCTGTCTGTCTGTCTGCCTGTCTGTGGGAATGTCTGTCTGTCTGTCTGTCTGTGGGAATGTCTGTGTGTCTGTGGGAATTTCTGTCTGTCTGTGGGAATGTCTGTCTGTCCGACTGTCTGTGGGAATGTCTGTCTGTCTGTGGGAATGTCTGTCTGTCTGTGGGATTGTCTGTCTGTCTGTCTGTCTGTGGGAATATCTGACTGTCTGTCTGTCTGTCTGTGGGAATGTCTGTCTGTCTGTCTGTGGGAATGTCAGTCTGTCTGTCTGTCTGTCTGTGGGAATGTCTGTCTGTCTGTCTGTGGGAATGTCTGTCTGTGGGAATGTCTGTCTGTCTGTGGGAATGTCTGTCTGTCTGTCAGTCTGTGGGAATGTCTGTCTGTCTGTCTGTGGGAATGTCTGTCTGTCTGTCTGTCGGTGGGAATGTCTGTCTGTCTGTCTGTCTGTGGGAATGTCTTTCTGTCTGTCTGTCTGTCTGTCTGTGGGAATGTCTGTCTGTCTGTCTGTCTGTCTGTGGGAATGTCTGTCTGTCTGTCTGTCTGTGGGGATGTCTGTCTGTCTGTCTGTGGGAATGTCTGTCTGTCTGTGGGAATGTCTGTCTGTCTGTGGGAATGTCTGTCTGTCTGTCTGTGGGAATGTCTGTCTGTCTGTCTGTCTGTGGGAATGTCTGTCTGTCTGTCTGTGGGAATGTCTGTCTGTCTGTCTGTGGGAATGTCTGTCTGTCTGTCTGTGGGAATGTCTGACTGTCTGTCTGTGGGAATGTCTGTCTGTCTGTCTGTGGGAATGTCTGTCTGTCTGTCTGTCTGTGGGAATGTCTGTCTGTCTGTCTGTGGGAATGTCTGTCTGTCTGTCTGTCTGTGGGAATGTCTGTCTGTCTGTCTGTCTGTGGGAATGTCTGTCTGTCTGTCTGTGGGAATGTCTGTCTGTCTGTCTGTCTGTCTGTGGGAATATCTGTCTGTCTGTCTGTGGGAATGTCTGTCTGTCTGTCTGTCTGTCTGTGGGAATGTCTGTCTGTCTGTCTGTGGGAATGTCTGTCTGTCTGTCTGTGGGAATGTCTGTCTATCGGTCTGTCTGTGGGAATGTCTGTCTGTCTGTGGGAATGTCTGTCTGTCTGTCTGTCTGTGGGAATGTCTGTCTGTCTGTCTGTGGGAATGTGTGTCTGTCTGTCTGTCTGTGGGAATGTCTGACTGTCTGTCTGTGGGAATGTCTGTCTGTGGGAATGTCTGTCTGTCTGTGGGAATGTCTGTCTGTCTGTCTGTGGGAATGTCTGTCTGTCTGTTTGTGGGAATGTCTGTCTGTCTGTCTGTCTGTGGGAATGTCTGTCTATCTGTCTGTCTGTCTGTGGGAATGTCTGTCTGTCTGTGGGAATGTCTGTCTGTCTGTCTGCCTGTCTGTGGGAATGTCTGTCTGTCTGTCTGTCTGTGGGAATGTCTGTCAGTCTGTCTGTGCGAATGTCTGTCTGTCTTTCAGTCTGTAGGAAGGTGTGTCTGTCTGTCTGTGGGAATGTCAGTCTGTCTGTCTGTCTGTGGGAATGTCTGTCTGTCTGTCTGGGGGAATGTCTGTCTATCTGTCTGTCTGTGGGAATGTCTGTCTGTCTGTGGGAATGTCTGTCTGTCTGTCTGTGGGAATGCCTGTCTGTCTGTCTGTGGGAATGTCTGTCTGTCTGTCTGTGGGAATGTCTGTCTGTCTGTCTGTCTGTGGGAATGTCTGTCTGTCTGTCTGTGGGAATGTCTGACTGTCTGTCTGTGGGAATGTCTGTCTGTCTGTCTGTGGGAATGTCTGTCTGTCTGTCTGTCTGTGGGAATGTCTGTATGTCTGTCTGTGGGAATGTCTGTCTGTCTGTCTGTCTGTCTGTGGGAATGTCTGTCTGTCTGTCTGTCTGTCTGTGGGAATGTCTGTCTGTCTGTCTGTGGGAATGTCTGTCTGTCTGTCTGTCTGTGGGAATGTCTGTCTGTCTGTCTGTGGGAATGTCTGTCTGTCTGTCTGTCTGTGGGAATGTCTGTCTGTCTGTCTGTGGGAATGTCTGTCTGTCTGTCTGTCTGTGGGAATGTCTGTCTATCTGTCTGTCTGTGGGAATGTCTGTCTGTCTGTGGGAATGTCTGTCTGTCTGTCTGTCTGTCTGTGGGAATGTCTGTCTGTCTGTCTGTCTGTGGGAATGTCTGTCTGTCTGTGGGAATGTCTGTCTGTCTGTCTGTCTGTCTGTGGGAATGTCTGTCTATCTGTCTGTCTGTGGGAATGTCTGTCTGTCTGTGGGAATGTCTGTCTGTCTGTCTGTCTGTGGGAATGTCTGTCTGTCTGTCTGTGGGAATGTCTGACTGTCTGTCTGTGGGAATGTCTGTCTGTGGGAATGTCTGTCTGTCTGTGGGAATGTCTGTCTGTCTGTCTGTGGGAATGTCTGTCTGTCTGTCTGTGGGAATGTCTGTCTGTCTGTCTGTGGGAATGTCTGTCTATCTGTCTGTCTGTCTGTGGGAATGTCTGTCTGTCTGTGGGAATGTCTGTCTGTCTGTCTGCCTGTCTGTGGGAATGTCTGTCTGTCTGTCTGTCTGTGGGAATGTCTGTCTGTCTGTGGGAATGTCTGTCTGTCTGTCTGTCTGTGGGAATGTCTCTCTGTCTGTCTGTGGGAATGTCTGTCTGTCTGTCTGTGGGAATGTCTGTCTGTCTGTCTGTGGGAATGTCTGTCTGTCTGTCTGTGGGAATGTCTGTCTGTCTGTCTGTGGGAATGTCTGTCTATCTGTCTGTCTGTCTGTGGGAATGTCTGTCTGTCTGTGGGAATGTCTGTCTGTCTGTGGGAATGTCTGTCTGTCTGTCTGCCTGTCTGTGGGAATGTCTGTATGTCTGTCTGTGGGAATGTCTGTCTGTCTGTGGGAATGTCTGTCTGTCTGTCTGCCTGTCTGTGGGAATGTCTGTATGTCTGTCTGTCTGTGGGAATGTCTGTCTGTCTGTCTGTCTGTCTGTGGGAATGTCTGTCTGTCTGTCTGTGGGAATGTCTGTCTGTCTGTCTGTCTGTGGGAATGTCTGACTGTCTGTCTGCGGGAATGTCTGTCTGTGGGAATGTCTGTCTGTCTGTGGGAATGTCTGTCTGTCTGTCTGTGGGAATGTCTGTCTGTGGGAATGTCTGACTGTCTGTCTGTGGGAATGTCTGTCTGTGGGAATGTCTGTCTGTCTGTGGGAATGTCTGTCTGTCTGTCTGTGGGAATGTCTGTCTGTCTGTCTGTGGGAATGTCTGTCTGTCTGTCTGTGGGAATGTCTGTCTATCTGTCTGTCTGTGGGAATGTCTGTCTGTCTGTGGGAATGTCTGTCTGTCTGTCTGCCTGTCTGTGGGAATGTCTGTCTGTCCGTCTGTCTGTGGGAATGTCTGTGTGTCTGTGGGAATGTCTGTCTGTCTGTGGGAATGTCTGTCTGTCCGACTGTCTGTGGGAATGTCTGTCTGTCTGTCTGTCTGTGGGAATGTCTGTCTGTCTGTGGGATTGTCTGTCTGTCTGTCTGTCTGTGGGAATATCTGACTGTCTGTCTGTCTGTCTGTGGGAATGTCTGTCTGTCTGTCTGTGGGAATGTCAGTCTGTCTGTCTGTCTGTCTGTGGGAATGTCTGTCTGTCTGTCTGTGGGAATGTCTGTCTGTGGGAATGTCTGTCTGTCTGTGGGAATGTCTGTCTGTCAGTCTGTGGGAATGTCTGTCTGTCTGTCTGTGGGAATGTCTGTCTGTCTGTCTGTCGGTGGGAATGTCTGTCTGTCTGTCTGTGGGAATGTCTTTCTGTCTGTCTGTCTGTCTGTCTGTGGGAATGTCTGTCTGTCTGTCTGTCTGTGGGAATGTCTGTCTGTCTGTCTGTCTGTGGGGATGTCTGTCTGTCTGTCGTTGGAATGTCTGTCTGTCTGTGGGAATGTCTGTCTGTCTGTGGGAATGTCTGTCTGTCTGTCTGTGGGAATGTCTGTCTGTCTGTCTGTCTGTGGGAATGTCTGTCTGTCTGTCTGTGGGAATGTCTGTCTGTCTGTCTGTGGGAATGTCTGTCTGTCTGTCTGTGGGAATGTCTGACTGTCTGTCTGTGGGAATGTCTGTCTGTCTGTCTGTGGGAATGTCTGTCTGTCTGTCTGTCTGTGGGAATGTCTGTCTGTCTGTCTGTGGGAATGTCTGTCTGTCTGTCTGTCTGTGGGAATGTCTGTCTGTCTGTCTGTCTGTGGGAATGTCTGTCTGTCTGTCTGTGGGAATGTCTGTCTGTCTGTCTGTCTGTGGGAATATCTGTCTGTCTGTCTGTGGGAATGTCTGTCTGTCTGTCTGTCTGTGGGAATGTCTGTCTGTCTGTCTGTGGGAATGTCTGTCTGTCTGTCTGTCTGTGGGAATGTCTGTCTATCGGTCTGTCTGTGGGAATGTCTGTCTGTCTGTGGGAATGTCTGTCTGTCTGTCTGTCTGTGGGAATGTCTGTCTGTCTGTCTGTGGGAATGTCTGTCTGTCTGTCTGTGGGAATGTCTGACTGTCTGTCTGTGGGAATGTCTGTCTGTGGGAATGTCTGTCTGTCTGTGGGAATGTCTGCCTGTCTGTCTGTGGGAATGTCTGTCTGTCTGTTTGTGGGAATGTCTGTCTGTCTGTCTGTCTGTGGGAATGTCTGTCTATCTGTCTGTCTGTCTGTGGGAATGTCTGTCTGTCTGTGGGAATGTCTGTCTGTCTGTCTGCCTGTGTGTGGGAATGTCTGTCTGTCTGTCTGTCTGTGGGAATGTCTGTCAGTCTGTCTGTGCGAATGTCTGTCTGTCTTTCAGTCTGTAGGAAGGTGTGTCTGTCTGTCTGTGGGAATGTCAGTCTGTCTGTCTGTCTGTGGGAATGTCTGTCTGTCTGTCTGTCTGGGGGAATGTCTGTCTATCTGTCTGTCTGTGGGAATGTCTGTCTGTCTGTGGGAATGTCTGTCTGTCTGTCGGTGGGAATGCCTGTCTGTCTGTCTGTGGGAATGTCTGTCTATCTGTCTGTCTGTCTGTGGGAATGTCTGTCTGTCTGTCTGTGGGAATGTCTGTCTGTCTGTCTGTCTGTGGGAATGTCTGTCTGTCTGTCTGTCTGTGGGAATGTCTGTCTGTCTGTCTGTGGGAATGTCTGTCTGTCTGTCTGTCTGTGGGAATATCTGTCTGTCTGTCTGTGGGAATGTCTGTCTGTCTGTCTGTCTGTGGGAATGTCTGTCTGTCTGTCTGTGGGAATGTCTGTCTGTCTGTCTGTCTGTGGGAATGTCTGTCTATCGGTCTGTCTGTGGGAATGTCTGTCTGTCTGTGGGAATGTCTGTCTGTCTGTCTGTCTGTGGGAATGTCTGTCTGTCTGTCTGTGGGAATGTCTGTCTGTCTGTCTGTGGGAATGTCTGACTGTCTGTCTGTGGGAATGTCTGTCTGTGGGAATGTCTGTCTGTCTGTGGGAATGTCTGCCTGTCTGTCTGTGGGAATGTCTGTCTGTCTGTTTGTGGGAATGTCTGTCTGTCTGTCTGTCTGTGGGAATGTCTGTCTATCTGTCTGTCTGTCTGTGGGAATGTCTGTCTGTCTGTGGGAATGTCTGTCTGTCTGTCTGCCTGTGTGTGGGAATGTCTGTCTGTCTGTCTGTCTGTGGGAATGTCTGTCAGTCTGTCTGTGCGAATGTCTGTCTGTCTTTCAGTCTGTAGGAAGGTGTGTCTGTCTGTCTGTGGGAATGTCAGTCTGTCTGTCTGTCTGTGGGAATGTCTGTCTGTCTGTCTGTCTGGGGGAATGTCTGTCTATCTGTCTGTCTGTGGGAATGTCTGTCTGTCTGTGGGAATGTCTGTCTGTCTGTCGGTGGGAATGCCTGTCTGTCTGTCTGTGGGAATGTCTGTCTATCTGTCTGTCTGTCTGTGGGAATGTCTGTCTGTCTGTGGGAATGTCTGTCTGTCTGTCTGCCTGTCTGTGGGAATGTCTGTATGTCTGTCTATCTGTCTGTGGGAATGTCTGTCTGTCTGTCTGTCTGTCTGTGGGAATGTCTGTCTGTCTGTCTGTGGGAATGTCTGTCTGTCTGTCTGTGGGAATGTCTGTCTGTCTGTCTGTCGGTGGGAATGTCTGTCTGTCTGTCTGTGGGAATGTCTGTCTGTCTGTCTGTGGGAATGTCTGTCTGTCTGTCTGACTGTCTGTGGGAATGTCTGTCTGTCTGTGGGAATGTATGTCTGTCTGTCGTTGGAATGTCTGTCTGTCTGTCTGTCTGTGGGAATGTCTGTCTGTCTGTCTGTGGGAATGTCTGTCTGTCTGTCTGTGGGGATGTCTGTCTGTCTGTGGAAATGTCTGTCTGTCCGTGGGAATGTATGTCTGTCTGTCTGTGGGAATGTCTGTCTGTCTGTCTGTCTGTGGGAATGTCTGTCTGTCTGTCTGTCTGTGGGAATGTCTGACTGTCAGTCTGTGGGAATGTTTGTCTGTCTGTCTGTGGGAATGTCTGTCTGTCTGTCTGTGGGAATGTCTGTCTGTCTGTGGGAATGTCTGTCTGTCTGTCTGTCTGTGGGAATGACTGTCTGTCTGTCTGTGGAAATGTCTGTCTGTCTGTCAGTCTGTGGGAATGTCTGTCTGTCTGTCTGTGGGAATATCTGTCTGTCTGTCTGTCGGTGGGAATGTCTGTCTGTCTGTCTGTGGGAATGTCTGTCTGTCTGTCTGTGGGAATGTCTGTCTGTCTGTCTGTCTGTCTGTGGGAATGTCTGTCTGTCTGTCTGTCTGTGGGAATGTCTGTCTGTCTGTCTGTCTGTGTGAATGTCTGTCTGTCTGTCTGTGGGAATGTCTGTCTGTCTGTCTGTCTGTGGGAATGTCTGTCTGTCTGTCTGTGGGAATGTCTGTCTGTCTGTCTGTGGGAATGTCTGTCTGTCTGTCTGTGGGAATGTCTGTCTGTCTGTCTGTGGGAATGTCTGACTGTCTGTCTGTGGGAATGTCTGTCTGTCTGTCTGTGGGAATGTCTGTCTGTCTGTCTGTCTGTCTGTGGGAATGTCTGTCTGTCTGTCTGTGGGAATGTCTGTCTGTCTGTCTGTCTGTCTGTGGGAATGTCTGTCTGTCTGTCTGTCTGTCTGTGGGAATGTCTGTCTGTCTGTCTGTGGGAATGTCTGTCTGTCTGTCTGTCTGTGGGAATGTCTGTCTGTCTGTCTGTGGGAATGTCTGTCTGTCTGTCTGTCTGTGGGAATGTCTGTCTGTCTGTCTGTGGGAATGTCTGTCTGTCTGTGGGAATGTCTGACTATCTGTCTGTCTGTGGGAATGTCTGTCTGTCTGTGGGAATGTCTGTCTGTCTGTCTGTCTGTCTGTGGGAATGTCTGTCTGTCTGTCTGTCTGTGGGAATGTCTGTCTGTCTGTGGGAATGTCTGTCTGTCTGTCTGTCTGTGGGAATGTCTGTCTATCTGTCTGTCTGTGGGAATGTCTGTCTGTCTGTGGGAATGTCTGTCTGTCTGTCTGTCTGTGGGAATGTCTGTCTGTCTGTCTGTGGGAATGTCTGTCTGTCTGACTGTCTGTGGGAATGTCTGACTGTCTGTCTGTGGGAATGTCTGTCTGTGGGAATGTCTGTCTGTCTGTGGGAATGTCTGTCTGTCTGTCTGTGGGAATGTCTGTCTGTCTGTCTGTGGGAATGTCTGTCTGTCTGTCTGTGGGAATGTCTGTCTATCTGTCTGTCTGTCTGTGGGAATGTCTGTCTGTCTGTGGGAATGTCTGTCTGTCTGTCTGTGGGAATGTCTGTCTGTCTGTCTGTGGGAATGTCTGTCTGTCTGTCTGTGGGAATGTCTGTCTGTCTGTCTGTGGGAATGTCTGTCTATCTGTCTGTCTGTGGGAATGTCTGTCTGTCTGTGGGAATGTCTGTCTGTCTGTGGGAATGTCTGTCTGTCTGTCTGCCTGTCTGTGGGAATGTCTGTATGTCTGTCTGTCTGTCTGTGGGAATGTCTGTCTGTCTGTGGGAATGTCTGTCTGTCTGTCTGCCTGTCTGTGGGAATGTCTGTATGTCTGTCTGTCTGTCTGTGGGAATGTCTGTCTGTCTGTCTGTCTGTCTGTGGGAATGTCTGTCTGTCTGTCTGTGGGAATGTCTGTCTGTCTGTCTGTCTGTGGGAATGTCTGACTGTCTGTCTGTGGGAATGTCTGTCTGTGGGAATGTCTGTCTGTCTGTGGGAATGTCTGTCTGTCTGTCTGTGGGAAAGTCTGTCTGTCTGTCTGTCTGTGGGAATGTCTGTCTGTCTGTCTGTGGGAATGTCTGTCTGTCTGTCTGTCTGTCTGTGGGAATATCTGACTGTCTGTCTGTCTGTCTGTGGGAATGTCTGTCTGTCTGTCTGTGGGAATGTCAGTCTGTCTGTCTGTCTGTCTGTGGGAATGTCTGTCTGTGGGAATGTCTGTCTGTCTGTGGGAATGTCTGTCTGTCTGTGGGAATGTCTGTCTGTCTGTCTGTGGGAATGTCTGTCTGTCTGTCTGTGGGAATGTCTTTCTGTCTGTCTGTCTGTCTGTCTGTGGGAATGTCTGTCTGTCTGTCTGTCTGTGGGAATGTCTGTCTGTCTGTCTGTCTGTGGGAATGTCTGTCTGTCTGTCTGTGGGAATGTCTGTCTGTCTGTCTGTCTGTGGGAATGTCTGTCTGTCTGTCTGTCTGTGGGAATGTCTGTCTGTCTGTCTGTGGGAATGTCTGTCTGTCTGTCTGTCTGTGGGAATGTCTGTCTGTCTGTCTGTGGGAATGTCTGTCTGTCTGTCTGTCTGTGGGAATGTCTGTCTGTCTGTCTGTAGGAATGTCTGTCTGTCTGTCTGTCTGTCTGTGGGAATATCTGACTGTCTGTCTGTCTGTCTGTGGGAATGTCTGTCTGTCTGTCTGTGGGAATGTCAGTCTGTCTGTCTGTCTGTCTGTGGGAATGTCTGTCTGTCTGTCTGTGGGAATGTCTGTCTGTGGGAATGTCTGTCTGTCTGTGGGAATGTCTGTCTGTCTGTCTGTGGGAATGTCTGTCTGTCTGTCTGTGGGAATGTCTTTCTGTCTGTCTGTCTGTCTGTCTGTGGGAATGTCTGTCTGTCTGTCTGTCTGTGGGAATGTCTGTCTGTCTGTCTGTCTGTGGGAATGTCTGTCTGTCTGTCTGTGGGAATGTCTGTCTGTCTGTCTGTCTGTGGGAATGTCTGTCTGTCTGTCTGTCTGTGGGAATGTCTGTCTGTCTGTCTGTGGGAATGTCTGTCTGTCTGTCTGTCTGTGGGAATGTCTGTCTGTCTGTCTGTGGGAATGTCTGTCTGTCTGTCTGTCTGTGGGAATGTCTGTCTGTCTGTCTGTGGGAATGTCTGTCTGTCTGTCTGTCTGTGGGAATGTCTGTCTATCTGTCTGTCTGTGGGAATGTCTGTCTGTCTGTGGGAATGTCTGTCTGTCTGTCTGTCTGTCTGTGGGAATGTCTGTCTGTCTGTGGGAATGTCTGTCTGTCTGTCTGTGGGAATGTCTGTCTGTCTGTCTGTCTGTGGGAATGTCTGTCTATCTGTCTGTCTGTGGGAATGTCTGTCTGTCTGTGGGAATGTCTGTCTGTCTGTCTGTCTGTGGGAATGTCTGTCTGTCTGTCTGTGGGAATGTCTGTCTGTCTGTCTGTCTGTGGGAATGTCTGACTGTCTGTCTGTGGGAATGTCTGTCTGTGGGAATGTCTGTCTGTCTGTGGGAATGTCTGTCTGTCTGTCTGTGGGAATGTCTGTCTGTGGGAATGTCTGTCTGTCTGTCTGTGGGAATGTCTGTCTATCTGTCTGTCTGTCTGTGGGAATGTCTGTCTGTCTGTGGGAATGTCTGTCTGTCTGTCTGCCTGTCTGTGGGAATGTCTGTCTGTCTGTCTGTCTGTGGGAATGTCTGTCTGTCTGTGGGAATGTCTGTCTGTCTGTGGGAATGTCTGTCTGTCCGACTGTCTGTGGGAATGTCTGTCTGTCTGTCTGTCTGTGGGAATGTCTGTCTGTCTGTGGGATTGTCTGTCTGTCTGTATGTCTGTCTGTGGGAATATCTGACTGTCTGTCTGTCTGTCTGTGGGAATGTCTGTCTGTCTGTCTGTGGGAATGTCAGTCTGTCTGTCTGTCTGTCTGTGGGAATGTCTGTCTGTGGGAATGTCTGTCTGTGGGAATGTCTGTCTGTCTGTCAGTCTGTGGGAATGTCTGTCTGTCTGTCTGTGGGAATGTCTTTCTGTCTGTCGGTGGGAATGTCTGTCTGTCTGTCTGTGGGAATGTCTTTCTGTCTGTCTGTCTGTCTGTCTGTGGGAATGTCTGTCTGTCTGTCTGTCTGTGGGAATGTCTGTCTGTCTGTCTGTCTGTGGGGATGTCTGTCTGTCTGTCGTTGGAATGTCTGTCTGTCTGTGGGAATGTCTGTCTGTCTGTGGGAATGTCTGTCTGTGGGAATGTCTGTCTGTCTGTCTGTCTGTGGGAATGTCTGTCTGTCTGTCTGTGGGAATGTCTGTCTGTCTGTCTGTGGGAATGTCTGTCTGTCTGTGGGATTGTCTGTCTGTCTGTCTGTCTGTGGGAATATCTGACTGTCTGTCTGTCTGTCTGTGGGAATGTCTGTCTGTCTGTCTGTGGGAATGTCAGTCTGTCTGTCTGTCTGTGGGAATGTCTGTCTGTCTGTCTGTGGGAATGTCTGTCTGTGGGAATGTCTGTCTGTCTGTGGGAATGTCTGTCTGTCAGTCTGTGGGAATGTCTGTCTGTCTGTCTGTGGGAATGTCTGTCTGTCTGTCTGTCGGTGGGAATGTCTGTCTGTCTGTCTGTGGGAATGTCTTTCTGTCTGTCTGTCTGTCTGTCTGTGGGAATGTCTGTCTGTCTGTCTGTCTGTCTGTGGGAATGTCTGTCTGTCTGTCTGTCTGTGGGGATGTCTGTCTGTCTGTCGTTGGAATGTCTGTCTGTCTGTGGGAATGTCTGTCTGTCTGTGGGAATGTCTGTCTGTCTGTCTGTGGGAATGTCTGTCTGTCTGTCTGTCTGTGGGAATGTCTGTCTGTCTGTCTGTGGGAATGTCTGTCTGTCTGTCTGTGGGAATGTCTGTCTGTCTGTCTGTGGGAATGTCTGACTGTCTGTCTGTGGGAATGTCTGTCTGTCTGTCTGTGGGAATGTCTGTCTGTCTGTCTGTCTGTGGGAATGTCTGTCTGTCTGTCTGTGGGAATGTCTGTCTGTCTGTCTGTCTGTGGGAATGTCTGTCTGTCTGTCTGTCTGTGGGAATGTCTGTCTGTCTGTCTGTGGGAATGTCTGTCTGTCTGTCTGTCTGTGGGAATATCTGTCTGTCTGTCTGTGGGAATGTCTGTCTGTCTGTCTGTCTGTCTGTGGGAATGTCTGTCTGTCTGTCTGTGGGAATGTCTGGCTGTCTGTCTGTCTGTGGGAATGTCTGTCTATCGGTCTGTCTGTGGGAATGTCTGTCTGTCTGTGGGAATGTCTGTCTGTCTGTCTGTCTGTGGGAATGTCTGTCTGTCTGTGGGAATGTCTGTCTGTCTGTCTGTCTGTGGGAATGTCTGACTGTCTGTCTGTGGGAATGTCTGTCTGTGGGAATGTCTGTCTGTCTGTTGGAATGTCTGTCTGTCTGTCTGTGGGAATGTCTGTCTGTCTGTTTGTGGGAATGTCTGTCTGTCTGTCTGTCTGTGGGAATGTCTGTCTATCTGTCTGTCTGTCTGTGGGAATGTCTGTCTGTGGGAATGTCTGTCTGTCTGTCTGCCTGTCTGTGGGAATGTCTGTCTGTCTGTCTGTCTGTGGGAATGTCTGTCAGTCTGTCTGTGCGAATGTCTGTCTGTCTTTCAGTCTGTAGGAAGGTGTGTCTGTCTGTCTGTGGGAATGTCAGTCTGTCTGTCTGTCTGTGGGAATGTCTGTCTGTCTGTCTGTCTGGGGGAATGTCTGTCTATCTGTCTGTCTGTGGGAATGTCTGTCTGTCTGTGGGAATGTCTGTCTGTCTGTCTGTGGGAATGCCTGTCTGTCTGTCTGTGGGAATGTCTGTCTATCTGTCTGTCTGTCTGTGGGAATGTCTGTCTGTCTGTGGGAATGTCTGTCTGTCTGTCTGCCTGTCTGTGGGAATGTCTGTATGTCTGTCTATCTGTCTGTGGGAATGTCTGTCTGTCTGTCTGTCTGTCTGTGGAAATGTCTGTCTGTCTGTCTGTGGGAATGTCTGTCTGTCTGTCTGTGGGAATGTCTGTCTGTCTGTCTGTCGGTGGGAATGTCTGTCTGTCTGTCTGTGGGAATGTCTGTCTGTCTGTCTGTGGGAATGTCTGTCTGTCTGTCTGACTGTCTGTGGGAATGTCTGTCTGTCTGTGGGAATGTATGTCTGTCTGTCGTTGGAATGTCTGTCTGTCTGTCTGTCTGTGGGAATGTCTGTCTGTCTGTCTGTGGGAATGTCTGTCTGTCTGTCTGTCTGTGGGGATGTCTGTCTGTCTGTGGAAATGTCTGTCTGTCCGTGGGAATGTATGTCTGTCTGTCTGTGGGAATGTCTGTCTGTCTGTCTGTCTGTGGGAATGTCTGTCTGTCTGTCTGTCTGTGGGAATGTCTGACTGTCAGTCTGTGGGAATGTTTGTCTGTCTGTCTGTGGGAATGTCTGTCTGTCTGTCTGTGGGAATGTCTGTCTGTCTGTGGGAATGTCTGTCTGTCTGTCTGTCTGTGGGAATGACTGTCTGTCTGTCTGTGGAAATGTCTGTCTGTCTATCAGTCTGTGGGAATGTCTGTCTGTCTGTCTGTGGGAATATCTGTCTGTCTGTCTGTCGGTGGGAATGTCTGTCTGTCTGTCTGTGGGAATGTCTGTCTGTCTGTCTGTGGGAATGTCTGTCTGTCTGTCTGTCTGTCTGTGGGAATGTCTGTCTGTCTGTCTGTCTGTGGGAATGTCTGTCTGTCTGTCTGTCTGTGTGAATGTCTGTCTGTCTGTCTGTGGGAATGTCTGTCTGTCTGTCTGTGGGAATGTCTGTCTGTCTGTCTGTGGGAATGTCTGACTGTCTGTCTGTGGGAATGTCTGTCTGTCTGTCTGTGGGAATGTCTGTCTTTCTGTCTGTCTGTCTGTGGGAATGTCTGTCTGTCTGTCTGTGGGAATGTCTGTCTGTCTGTCTGTCTGTCTGTGGGAATGTCTGTCTGTCTGTCTGTCTGTCTGTGGGAATGTCTGTCTGTCTGTCTGTGGGAATGTCTGTCTGTCTGTCTGTCTGTGGGAATGTCTGTCTGTCTGTCTGTGGGAATGTCTGTCTGTCTGTCTGTCTGTGGGAATGTCTGTCTGTCTGTCTGTGGGAATGTCTGTCTGTCTGTGGGAATGTCTGTCTATCTGTCTGTCTGTGGGAATGTCTGTCTGTCTGTGGGAATGTCTGTCTGTCTGTCTGTCTGTCTGTGGGAATGTCTGTCTGTCTGTCTGTCTGTGGGAATGTCTGTCTGTCTGTGGGAATGTCTGTCTGTCTGTCTGTCTGTCTGTGGGAATGTCTGTCTATCTGTCTGTCTGTGGGAATGTCTGTCTGTCTGTGGGAATGTCTGTCTGTCTGTCTGTCTGTGGGAATGTCTGTCTGTCTGTCTGTGGGAATGTCTGTCTGTCTGACTGTCTGTGGGAATGTCTGACTGTCTGTCTGTGGGAATGTCTGTCTGTGGGAATGTCTGTCTGTCTGTGGGAATGTCTGTCTGTCTGTCTGTGGGAATGTCTGTCTGTCTGTCTGTGGGAATGTCTGTCTGTCTGTCTGTGGGAATGTCTGTCTATCTGTCTGTCTGTCTGTGGGAATGTCTGTCTGTCTGTGGGAATGTCTGTCTGTCTGTCTGCCTGTCTGTGGGAATGTCTGTCTGTCTGTCTGTCTGTGGGAATGTCTGTCTGTCTGTGGGAATGTCTGTCTGTCTGTCTGTCTGTGGGAATGTCTGTCTGTCTGTGGGAATGTCTGTCTGTCTGTCTGTGGGAATGTCTGTCTGTCTGTCTGTGGGAATGTCTGTCTGTCTGTCTGTGGGAATGTCTGTCTGTCTGTCTGTGGGAATGTCTGTCTATCTGTCTGTCTGTCTGTGGGAATGTCTGTCTGTCTGTGGGAATGTCTGTCTGTCTGTGGGAATGTCTGTCTGTCTGTCTGCCTGTCTGTGGGAATGTCTGTATGTCTGTCTGTCTGTCTGTGGGAATGTCTGTCTGTCTGTGGGAATGTCTGTCTGTCTGTCTGCCTGTCTGTGGGAATGTCTGTATGTCTGTCTGTCTGTCTGTGGGAATGTCTGTCTGTCTGTCTGTCTGTCTGTGGGAATGTCTGTCTGTCTGTCTGTGGGAATGTCTGTCTGTCTGTCTGTCTGTGGGAATGTCTGACTGTCTGTCTGTGGGAATGTCTGTCTGTGGGAATGTCTGTCTGTCTGTGGGAATGTCTGTCTGTCGGTCTGTGGGAAAGTCTGTCTGTCTGTCTGTCTGTGGGAATGTCTGTCTGTCTGTCTGTGGGAATGTCTGTCTGTCTGTCTGTCTGTCTGTGGGAATATCTGACTGTCTGTCTGTCTGTCTGTGGGAATGTCTGTCTGTCTGTCTGTGGGAATGTCTGTCTGTGGGATTGTCTGTCTGTCTGTGGGAATGTCTGTCTGTCTGTCTGTGGGAATGTCTGTCTGTCTGTCTGTGGGAATGTCTTTCTGTCTGTCTGTCTGTCTGTCTGTGGGAATGTCTGTCTGTCTGTCTGTCTGTGGGAATGTCTGTCTGTCTGTCTGTCTGTGGGAATGTCTGTCTGTCTGTCTGTGGGAATGTCTGTCTGTCTGTCTGTCTGTGGGAATGTCTGTCTGTCTGTCTGTCTGTGGGAATGTCTGTCTGTCTGTCTGTGGGAATGTCTGTCTGTCTGTCTGTCTGTGGGAATGTCTGTCTGTCTGTCTGTGGGAATGTCTGTCTGTCTGTCTGTCTGTGGGAATGTCTGTCTGTCTGTCTGTGGGAATGTCTGTCTGTCTGTCTGTCTGTGGGAATGTCTGTCTATCTGTCTGTCTGTGGGAATGTCTGTCTGTCTGTGGGAATGTCTGTCTGTCTGTCTGTCTGTCTGTGGGAATGTCTGTCTGTCTGTGGGAATGTCTGTCTGTCTGTCTGTGGGAATGTCTGTCTGTCTGTCTGTCTGTGGGAATGTCTGTCTATCTGTCTGTCTGTGGGAATGTCTGTCTGTCTGTGGGAATGTCTGTCTGTCTGTCTGTCTGTGGGAATGTCTGTCTGTCTGTCTGTGGGAATGTCTGTCTGTCTGTCTGTCTGTGGGAATGTCTGACTGTCTGTCTGTGGGAATGTCTGTCTGTGGGAATGTCTGTCTGTCTGTGGGAATGTCTGTCTGTCTGTCTGTGGGAATGTCTGTCTGTCTGTCTGTGGGAATGTCTGTCTGTCTGTCTGTGGGAATGTCTGTCTATCTGTCTGTCTGTCTGTGGGAATGTCTGTCTGTCTGTGGGAATGTCTGTCTGTCTGTCTGCCTGTCTGTGGGAATGTCTGTCTGTCTGTCTGTCTGTGGGAATGTCTGTCTGTCTGTGGGAATGTCTGTCTGTCTGTGGGAATGTCTGTCTGTCCGACTGTCTGTGGGAATGTCTGTCTGTCTGTCTGTCTGTGGGAATGTCTGTCTGTCTGTGGGATTGTCTGTCTTTCTGTATGTCTGTCTGTGGGAATATCTGACTGTCTGTCTGTCTGTCTGTGGGAATGTCTGTCTGTCTGTCTGTGGGAATGTCTGTCTGTCTGTCTGTCTGTGGGAATGTCTGTCTGTCTGTCTGTGGGAATGTCTGTCTGTCTGTCTGTCTGTGGGAATGTCTGTCTGTCTGTCTGTGGGAATGTCTGTCAGTCTGTGGGAATGTCTGTCTATCTGTCTGTCTGTGGGAATGTCTGTCTGTCTGTGGGAATGTCTGTCTGTCTGTCTGTCTGTCTGTGGGAATGTCTGTCTGTCTGTCTGTCTGTGGGAATGTCTGTCTGTCTGTGGGAATGTCTGTCTGTCTGTCTGTCTGTCTGTGGGAATGTCTGTCTATCTGTCTGTCTGTGGGAATGTCTGTCTGTCTGTGGGAATGTCTGTCTGTCTGTCTGTCTGTGGGAATGTCTGTCTGTCTGTCTGTGGGAATGTCTGTCTGTCTGACTGTCTGTGGGAATGTCTGACTGTCTGTCTGTGGGAATGTCTGTCTGTGGGAATGTCTGTCTGTCTGTGGGAATGTCTGTCTGTCTGTCTGTGGGAATGTCTGTCTGTCTGTCTGTGGGAATGTCTGTCTGTCTGTCTGTGGGAATGTCTGTCTATCTGTCTGTCTGTCTGTGGGAATGTCTGTCTGTCTGTGGGAATGTCTGTCTGTCTGTCTGCCTGTCTGTGGGAATGTCTGTCTGTCTGTCTGTCTGTGGGAATGTCTGTCTGTCTGTGGGAATGTCTGTCTGTCTGTCTGTCTGTGGGAATGTCTGTCTGTCTGTGGGAATGTCTGTCTGTCTGTCTGTGGGAATGTCTGTCTGTCTGTCTGTGGGAATGTCTGTCTGTCTGTCTGTGGGAATGTCTGTCTGTCTGTGGGAATGTCTGTCTATCTGTCTGTCTGTCTGTGGGAATGTCTGTCTGTCTGTGGGAATGTCTGTCTGTCTGTGGGAATGTCTGTCTGTCTGTCTGCCTGTCTGTGGGAATGTCTGTATGTCTGTCTGTCTGTCTGTGGGAATGTCTGTCTGTCTGTGGGAATGTCTGTCTGTCTGTCTGCCTGTCTGTGGGAATGTCTGTATGTCTGTCTGTCTGTCTGTGGGAATGTCTGTCTGTCTGTCTGTCTGTCTGTGGGAATGTCTGTCTGTCTGTCTGTGGGAATGTCTGTCTGTCTGTCTGTCTGTGGGAATGTCTGACTGTCTGTCTGTGGGAATGTCTGTCTGTGGGAATGTCTGTCTGTCTGTGGGAATGTCTGTCTGTCTGTCTGTGGGAAAGTCTGTCTGTCTGTCTGTCTGTGGGAATGTCTGTCTGTCTGTCTGTGGGAATGTCTGTCTGTCTGTCTGTCTGTCTGTCTGTGGGAATATCTGACTGTCTGTCTGTCTGTCTGTGGGAATGTCTGTCTGTCTGTCTGTGGGAATGTCTGTCTGTGGGAATGTCTGTCTGTCTGTGGGAATGTCTGTCTGTCTGTCTGTGGGAATGTCTGTCTGTCTGTCTGTGGGAATGTCTTTCTGTCTGTCTGTCTGTCTGTCTGTGGGAATGTCTGTCTGTCTGTCTGTCTGTGGGAATGTCTGTCTGTCTGTCTGTCTGTGGGAATGTCTGTCTGTCTGTCTGTGGGAATGTCTGTCTGTCTGTCTGTCTGTGGGAATGTCTGTCTGTCTGTCTGTCTGTGGGAATGTCTGTCTGTCTGTCTGTGGGAATGTCTGTCTGTCTGTCTGTCTGTGGGAATGTCTGTCTGTCTGTCTGTGGGAATGTCTGTCTGTCTGTCTGTCTGTGGGAATGTCTGTCTGTCTGTCTGTGGGAATGTCTGTCTGTCTGTCTGTCTGTGGGAATGTCTGTCTATCTGTCTGTCTGTGGGAATGTCTGTCTGTCTGTGGGAATGTCTGTCTGTCTGTCTGTCTGTGGGAATGTCTGTCTGTCTGTGGGAATGTCTGTCTGTCTGTCTGTGGGAATGTGTGTCTGTCTGTCTGTCTGTGGGAATGTCTGTCTATCTGTCTGTCTGTGGGAATGTCTGTCTGTCTGTGGGAATGTCTGTCTGTCTGTCTGTCTGTGGGAATGTCTGTCTGTCTGTCTGTGGGAATGTCTGTCTGTCTGTCTGTCTGTGGGAATGTCTGACTGTCTGTCTGTGGGAATGTCTGTCTGTGGGAATGTCTGTCTGTCTGTGGGAATGTCTGTCTGTCTGTCTGTGGGAATGTCTGTCTGTCTGTCTGTGGGAATGTCTGTCTGTCTGTCTGTGGGAATGTCTGTCTATCTGTCTGTCTGTCTGTGGGAATGTCTGTCTGTCTGTGGGAATGTCTGTCTGTCTGTCTGCCTGTCTGTGGGAATGTCTGTCTGTCTGTCTGTCTGTGGGAATGTCTGTCTGTCTGTGGGAATGTCTGTCTGTCTGTGGGAATGTCTGTCTGTCCGACTGTCTGTGGGATTGTCTGTCTGTCTGTATGTCTGTCTGTGGGAATATCTGACTGTCTGTCTGTCTGTCTGTGGGAATGTCTGTCTGTCTGTGGGAATGTCAGTCTGTCTGTCTGTCTGTCTGTGGGAATGTCTGTCTGTGGGAATGTCTGTCTGTGGGAATGTCTGTCTGTCTGTGGGAATGTTTGTCTGTCTGTCAGTCTGTGGGAATGTCTGTCTGTCTGTCTGTGGGAATGTCTTTCTGTCTGTCGGTGGGAATGTCTGTCTGTCTGTCTGTGGGAATGTCTTTCTGTCTGTCTGTCTGTCTGTCTGTGGGAATGTCTGTCTGTCTGTCTGTCTGTCTGTGGGAATGTCTGTCTGTCTGTCTGTCTGTGGGGATGTCTGTCTGTCTGTCGTTGGAATGTCTGTCTGTCTGTGGGAATGTCTGTCTGTCTGTGGGAATGTCTGTCTGTCTGTCTGTGGGAATGTCTGTCTGTCTGTCTGTCTGTGGGAATGTCTGTCTGTCTGTCTGTGGGAATGTCTGTCTGTCTGTCTGTGGGAATGTCTGTCTGTCTGTCTGTGGGAATGTCTGACTGTCTGTCTGTGGGAATGTCTGTCTGTCTGTCTGTGGGAATGTCTGTCTGTCTGTCTGTCTGTGGGAATGTCTGTCTGTCTGTCTGTGGGAATGTCTGTCTGTCTGTCTGTCTGTCTGTGGGAATGTCTGTCTGTCTGTCTGTCTGTGGGAATGTCTGTCTGTCTGTCTGTGGGAATGTCTGTCTGTCTGTCTGTCTGTGGGAATATCTGTCTGTCTGTCTGTCTGTGGGAATGTCTGTCTGTCTGTCTGTCTGTGGGAATGTCTGTCTGTCTGTCTGTCTGTGGGAATGTCTGTCTGTCTGTCTGTCTGTCTGTGGGAATGTCTGTCTATCGGTCTGTCTGTGGGAATGTCTGTCTGTCTGTCTGTCTGTCTGTGGGAATGTCTGTCTGTCTGTCTGTGGGAATGTCTGTCTGTCTGTCTGTCTGTGGGAATGTCTGACTGTCTGTCTGTGGGAATGTCTGTCTGTGGGAATGTCTGTCTGTCTGTGGGAATGTCTGTCTGTCTGTCTGTGGGAATGTCTGTCTGTCTGTTTGTGGGAATGTCTGTCTGTCTGTCTGTCTGTGGAAATGTCTGTCTATCTGTCTGTCTGTCTGTGGGAATGTCTGTCTGTCTTTGGGAATGTCTGTCTGTCTGTCTGCCTGTCTGTGGGAATGTCTGTCTGTCTGTCTGTCTGTCTGTCTGTGGGAATGTCTGTCAGTCTGTCTGTGCGAATGTCTGTCTGTCTTTCAGTCTGTAGGAAGGTGTGTCTGTCTGTCTGTGGGAATGTCAGTCTGTCTGTCTGTCTGTGGGAATGTCTGTCTGTCTGTCTGTCTGTGGGAATGTCTGTCTATCTGTCTGTCTGTGGGAATGTCTGTCTGTCTGTGGGAATGTCTGTCTGTCTGTCTGTGGGAATGTCTGTCTGTCTGTCTGTCTGTGGGAATGTCTGTCTATCTGTCTGTCTGTCTGTGGGAATGTCTGTCTGTCTGTGGGAATGTCTGTCTGTCTGTCTGCCTGTCTGTGGGAATGTCTGTATGTCTGTCTATTTGTCTGTGGGAATGTCTGTCTGTCTGTCTGTCTGTCTGTGGGAATGTCTGTCTGTCTGTCTGTCTGTGGGAATGTCTGTCTGTCTGTCTGTCTGTGGGAATGTCTGCCTATCTGTCTGTCTGTCTGTGGGAATGTCTGTCTGTCTGTGGGAATGTCTGTCTGTCTGTCTGCCTGTCTGTGGGAATGTCTGTCTGTCTGTCTGTCTGTCTGTGGGAATGTCTGTCAGTCTGTCTGTGCGAATGTCTGTCTGTCTTTCAGTCTGTAGGAAGGTGTGTCTGTCTGTCTGTGGGAATGTCAGTCTGTCTGTCTGTGGGAATGTCTTTCTGTCTGTCGGTGGGAATGTCTGTCTGTCTGTCTGTGGGAATGTCTTTCTGTCTGTCTGTCTGTCTGTCTGTGGGAATGTCTGTCTGTCTGTCTGTCTGTCTGTGGGAATGTCTGTCTGTCTGTCTGTCTGTGGGGATGTCTGTCTGTCTGTCGTTGGAATGTCTGTCTGTCTGTGGGAATGTCTGTCTGTCTGTGGGAATGTCTGTCTGTCTGTCTGTGGGAATGTCTGTCTGTCTGTCTGTCTGTGGGAATGTCTGTCTGTCTGTCTGTGGGAATGTCTGTCTGTCTGTCTGTGGGAATGTCTGTCTGTCTGTCTGTGGGAATGTCTGACTGTCTGTCTGTGGGAATGTCTGTCTGTCTGTCTGTGGGAATGTCTGTCTGTCTGTCTGTCTGTGGGAATGTCTGTCTGTCTGTCTGTGGGAATGTCTGTCTGTCTGTCTGTCTGTCTGTGGGAATGTCTGTCTGTCTGTCTGTCTGTGGGAATGTCTGTCTGTCTGTCTGTGGGAATGTCTGTCTGTCTGTCTGTCTGTGGGAATATCTGTCTGTCTGTCTGTCTGTGGGAATGTCTGTCTGTCTGTCTGTCTGTGGGAATGTCTGTCTGTCTGTCTGTCTGTGGGAATGTCTGTCTGTCTGTCTGTCTGTCTGTGGGAATGTCTGTCTATCGGTCTGTCTGTGGGAATGTCTGTCTGTCTGTCTGTCTGTCTGTGGGAATGTCTGTCTGTCTGTCTGTGGGAATGTCTGTCTGTCTGTCTGTCTGTGGGAATGTCTGACTGTCTGTCTGTGGGAATGTCTGTCTGTGGGAATGTCTGTCTGTCTGTGGGAATGTCTGTCTGTCTGTCTGTGGGAATGTCTGTCTGTCTGTTTGTGGGAATGTCTGTCTGTCTGTCTGTCTGTGGAAATGTCTGTCTATCTGTCTGTCTGTCTGTGGGAATGTCTGTCTGTCTTTGGGAATGTCTGTCTGTCTGTCTGCCTGTCTGTGGGAATGTCTGTCTGTCTGTCTGTCTGTCTGTCTGTGGGAATGTCTGTCAGTCTGTCTGTGCGAATGTCTGTCTGTCTTTCAGTCTGTAGGAAGGTGTGTCTGTCTGTCTGTGGGAATGTCAGTCTGTCTGTCTGTCTGTGGGAATGTCTGTCTGTCTGTCTGTCTGTGGGAATGTCTGTCTATCTGTCTGTCTGTGGGAATGTCTGTCTGTCTGTGGGAATGTCTGTCTGTCTGTCTGTGGGAATGTCTGTCTGTCTGTCTGTCTGTGGGAATGTCTGTCTATCTGTCTGTCTGTCTGTGGGAATGTCTGTCTGTCTGTGGGAATGTCTGTCTGTCTGTCTGCCTGTCTGTGGGAATGTCTGTATGTCTGTCTATTTGTCTGTGGGAATGTCTGTCTGTCTGTCTGTCTGTCTGTGGGAATGTCTGTCTGTCTGTCTGTCTGTGGGAATGTCTGTCTGTCTGTCTGTCTGTGGGAATGTCTGCCTATCTGTCTGTCTGTCTGTGGGAATGTCTGTCTGTCTGTGGGAATGTCTGTCTGTCTGTCTGCCTGTCTGTGGGAATGTCTGTCTGTCTGTCTGTCTGTCTGTGGGAATGTCTGTCAGTCTGTCTGTGCGAATGTCTGTCTGTCTTTCAGTCTGTAGGAAGGTGTGTCTGTCTGTCTGTGGGAATGTCAGTCTGTCTGTCTGTCTGTGGGAATGTCTGTCTGTCGGTCTGTCTGGGGGAATGTCTGTCTATCTGTCTGTCTGTGGGAATGTCTGTCTGTCTGTGGGAATGTCTGTCTGTCTGTCTGTGGGAATGTCTGTCTGTCTGTCTGTGGGAATGTCTGTCTATCTGTCTGTCTGTCTGTGGGAATGTCTGCCTGTCTGTGGGAATGTCTGTCTGTCTGTCTGCCTGTCTGTGGGAATGTCTGTATGTCTGTCTATCTGTCTGTGGGAATGTCTGTCTGTCTGTCTGTCTGTCTGTGGGAATGTCTGTCTGTCTGTCTGTGGGAATGTCTGTCTGTCTGTCTGTGGGAATGTCTGTCTGTCTGTCTGTCGGTGGGAATGTCTGTCTGTCTGTCTGTGGGAATGTCTGTCTGTCTGTCTGTGGGAATGTCTGTCTGTCTGTCTGACTGTCTGTGGGAATGTCTGTCTGTCTGTGGGAATGTATGTCTGTCTGTCGTTGGAATGTCTGTCTGTCTGTCTGTCTGTCTGTGGGAATGTCTGTCTGTCTGTCTGTGGGAATGTCTGTCTGTCTGTCTGTCTGTGGGGATGTCTGTCTGTCTGTCTGTCTGTGGAAATGTCTGTCTGTCCGTGGGAATGTATGTCTGTCTGTCTGTGGGAATGTCTGTCTGTCTGTCTGTCTGTGGGAATGTCTGTCTGTCTGTCTGTCTGTGGGAATGTCTGACTGTCAGTCTGTGGGAATGTCTGTCTGTCTGTCTGTGGGAATGTCTGTCTGTCTGTCTGTGGGAATGTCTGGCTGTCTGTGGGAATGACTGTCTGTCTGTCTGTGGGAATGTCTGTCTGTCTGTCTGTCTGTGGGAATGACTGTCTGTCTGTCTGTGGAAATGTCTGTCTGTCTGTCAGTCTGTGGGAATGTCTGTCTGTCTGTCTGTGGGAATATCTGTCTGTCTGTCTGTCGGTGGGAATGTCTGTCTGTCTGTCTGTGGGAATGTCTGTCTGTCTGTCTGTGGGAATGTCTGTCTGTCTGTCTGTCTGTCTGTGGGAATGTCTGTCTGTCTGTCTGTCTGTGGGAATGTCTGTCTGTCTGTCTGTCTGTGTGAATGTCTGTCTGTCTGTCTGTGGGAATGTCTGTCTGTCTGTGGGAATGTCTGTCTGTCTGTCTGTGGGAATGTCTGTCTGTCTGTCTGTGGGAATGTCTGTCTGTCTGTCTGTGGGAATGTCTGTCTGTCTGTCTGTGGGAATGTCTGACTGTCTGTCTGTGGGAATGTCTGTCTGTCTGTCTGTGGGAATGTCTGTCTGTCTGTCTGTCTGTCTGTGGGAATGTCTGTCTGTCTGTCTGTGGGAATGTCTGTCTGTCTGTCTGTCTGTCTGTGGGAATGTCTGTCTGTCTGTCTGTCTGTCTGTGGGAATGTCTGTCTGTCTGTCTGTGGGAATGTCTGTCTGTCTGTCTGTCTGTGGGAATGTCTGTCTGTCTGTCTGTGGGAATGTCTGTCTGTCTGTCTGTCTGTGGGAATGTCTGTCTGTCTGTCTGTGGGAATGTCTGTCTGTCTGTCTGTCTGTGGGAATGTCTGTCTATCTGTCTGTCTGTGGGAATGTCTGTCTGTCTGTGGGAATGTCTGTCTGTCTGTCTGTCTGTCTGTGGGAATGTCTGTCTGTCTGTCTGTCTGTGGGAATGTCTCTCTGTCTGTGGGAATGTCTGTCTGTCTGTCTGTCGGTGGGAATGTCTGTCTGTCTGTGGGAATGTCTGTCTGTCTGTCTGTGGGAATGTCTGTCTGTCTGTCTGTCTGTGGGAATGTCTGTCTGTCTGTCTGTGGGAATGTCTGTCTGTCTGTCTGACTGTCTGTGGGAATGTCTGTCTGTCTGTGGGAATGTATGTCTGTCTGTCGTTGGAATGTCTGTCTGTCTGTCTGTCTGTCTGTGGGAATGTCTGTCTGTCTGTCTGTGGGAATGTCTGTCTGTCTGTCTGTCTGTGGGGATGTCTGTCTGTCTGTCTGTCTGTGGAAATGTCTGTCTGTCCGTGGGAATGTATGTCTGTCTGTCTGTGGGAATGTCTGTCTGTCTGTCTGTCTGTGGGAATGTCTGTCTGTCTGTCTGTCTGTGGGAATGTCTGACTGTCAGTCTGTGGGAATGTCTGTCTGTCTGTCTGTGGGAATGTCTGTCTGTCTGTCTGTGGGAATGTCTGGCTGTCTGTGGGAATGACTGTCTGTCTGTCTGTGGGAATGTCTGTCTGTCTGTCTGTCTGTGGGAATGACTGTCTGTCTGTCTGTGGAAATGTCTGTCTGTCTGTCAGTCTGTGGGAATGTCTGTCTGTCTGTCTGTGGGAATATCTGTCTGTCTGTCTGTCGGTGGGAATGTCTGTCTGTCTGTCTGTGGGAATGTCTGTCTGTCTGTCTGTGGGAATGTCTGTCTGTCTGTCTGTCTGTCTGTGGGAATGTCTGTCTGTCTGTCTGTCTGTGGGAATGTCTGTCTGTCTGTCTGTCTGTGTGAATGTCTGTCTGTCTGTCTGTGGGAATGTCTGTCTGTCTGTCTGTCTGTGGGAATGTCTGTCTGTCTGTCTGTGGGAATGTCTGTCTGTCTGTCTGTGGGAATGTCTGTCTGTCTGTGGGAATGTCTGTCTGTCTGTCTGTGGGAATGTCTGACTGTCTGTCTGTGGGAATGTCTGTCTGTCTGTCTGTGGGAATGTCTGTCTGTCTGTCTGTCTGTGGGAATGTCTGTCTGTCTGTCTGTGGGAATGTCTGTCTGTCTGTCTGTCTGTCTGTGGGAATGTCTGTCTGTCTGTCTGTCTGTCTGTGGGAATGTCTGTCTGTCTGTCTGTGGGAATGTCTGTCTGTCTGTCTGTCTGTGGGAATGTCTGTCTGTCTGTCTGTGGGAATGTCTGTCTGTCTGTCTGTCTGTGGGAATGTCTGTCTGTCTGTCTGTGGGAATGTCTGTCTGTCTGCCTGTCTGTGGGAATGTCTGTCTATCTGTCTGTCTGTGGGAATGTCTGTCTGTCTGTGGGAATGTCTGTCTGTCTGTCTGTCTGTCTGTGGGAATGTCTGTCTGTCTGTCTGTCTGTGGGAATGTCTCTCTGTCTGTGGGAATGTCTGTCTGTCTGTCTGTCGGTGGGAATGTCTGTCTGTCTGTCTGTGGGAATGTCTGTCTGTCTGTCTGTGGGAATGTCTGTCTGTCTGTCTGACTGTCTTTGGGAATGTCTGTCTGTCTGTGGGAATGTATGTCTGTCTGTCGTTGGAATGTCTGTCTGTCTGTCTGTCTGTGGGAATGTCTGTCTGTCTGTCTGTGGGAATGTCTGTCTGTCTGTCTGTCTGTGGGGATGTCTGTCTGTCTGTGGAAATGTCTGTCTGTCCGTGGGAATGTATGTCTGTCTGTCTGTGGGAATGTCTGTCTGTCTGTCTGTCTGTGGGAATGTCTGTCTGTCTGTCTGTCTGTGGGAATGTCTGACTGTCAGTCTGTGGGAATGTCTGTCTGTCTGTCTGTGGGATTGTCTGTCTGTCTGTCTGTGGGAATGTCTGTCTGTCTGTGGGAATGTCTGTCTGTCTGTCTGTCTGTGGGAATGACTGTCTGTCTGTCTGTGGAAATGTCTGTCTGTCTGTCAGTCTGTGGGAATGTCTGTCTGTCTGTCTGTGGGAATATCTGTCTGTCTGTCTGTCGGTGGGAATGTCTGTCTGTCTGTCTGTGGGAATGTCTGTCTGTCTGTCTGTGGGAATGTCTGTCTGTCTGTCTGTCTGTCTGTGGGAATGTCTGTCTGTCTGTCTGTCTGTGGGAATGTCTGTCTGTCTGTCTGTCTGTGTGAATGTCTGTCTGTCTGTCTGTGGGAATGTCTGTCTGTCTGTCTGTCTGTGGGAATGTCTGTCTGTCTGTCTGTGGGAATGTCTGTCTGTCTGTCTGTGGGAATGTCTGTCTGTCTGTCTGTGGGAATGTCTGTCTGTCTGTCTGTGGGAATGTCTGACTGTCTGTCTGTGGGAATGTCTGTCTGTCTGTCTGTCTGTGGGAATGTCTGTCTGTCTGTCTGTGGGAATGTCTGTCTGTCTGTCTGTCTGTCTGTGGGAATGTCTGTCTGTCTGTCTGTCTGTCTGTGGGAATGTCTGTCTGTCTGTCTGTGGGAATGTCTGTCTGTCTGTCTGTGGGAATGTCTGTCTGTCTGTCTGTGGGAATGTCTGTCTGTCTGTCTGTCTGTGGGAATGTCTGTCTGTCTGTCTGTGGGAATGTCTGTCTGTCTGTGGGAATGTCTGTCTATCTGTCTGTCTGTGGGAATGTCTGTCTGTCTGTGGGAATGTCTGTCTGTCTGTCTGTCTGTCTGTGGGAATGTCTGTCTGTCTGTCTGTCTGTGGGAATGCTGTCTGTCTGTGGGAATGTCTGTCTGTCTGTCTGTCTGTCTGTGGGAATGTCTGTCTATCTGTCTGTCTGTGGGAATGTCTGTCTGTCTGTGGGAATGTCTGTCTGTCTGTCTGTCTGTGGGAATGTCTGTCTGTCTTTCTGTGGGAATGTCTGTCTGTCTGACTGTCTGTGGGAATGTCTGACTGTCTGTCTGTGGGAATGTCTGTCTGTGGGAATGTCTGTCTGTCTGTGGGAATGTCTGTCTGTCTGTCTGTGGGAATGTCTGTCTGTCTGTCTGTGGGAATGTCTGTCTGTCTGTCTGTGGGAATGTCTGTCTATCTGTCTGTCTGTCTGTGGGAATGTCTGTCTGTCTGTGGGAATGTCTGTCTGTCTGTCTGCCTGTCTGTGGGAATGTCTGTCTGTCTGTCTGTCTGTGGGAATGTCTGTCTGTCTGTGGGAATGTCTGTCTGTCTGTCTGTCTGTGGGAATGTCTGTCTGTCTGTGGGAATGTCTGTCTGTCTGTCTGTGGGAATGTCTGTCTGTCTGTCTGTGGGAATGTCTGTCTGTCTGTCTGTGGGAATGTCTGACTGTCTGTCTGTGGGAATGTCTGTCTATCTGTCTGTCTGTCTGTGGGAATGTCTGTCTGTCTGTGGGAATGTCTGTCTGTCTGTGGGAATGTCTGTCTGTCTGTCTGCCTGTCTGTGGGAATGTCTGTATGTCTGTCTGTCTGTCTGTGGGAATGTCTGTCTGTCTGTGGGAATGTCTGTCTGTCTGTCTGCCTGTCTGTGGGAATGTCTGTATGTCTGTCTGTCTGTCTGTGGGAATGTCTGTCTGTCTGTCTGTCTGTCTGTGGGAATGTCTGTCTGTCTGTCTGTGGGAATGTCTGTCTGTCTGTCTGTCTGTGGGAATGTCTGACTGTCTGTCTGTGGGAATGTCTGTCTGTGGGAATGTCTGTCTGTCTGTGGGAATGTCTGTCTGTCTGTCTGTGGGAAAGTCTGTCTGTCTGTCTGTCTGTGGGAATGTCTGTCTGTCTGTCTGTGGGAATGTCTGTCTGTCTGCCTGTCTGTGGGAATATCTGACTGTCTGTCTGTCTGTCTGTGGGAATGTCTGTCTGTCTGTCTGTGGGAATGTCAGTCTGTCTGTCTGTCTGTCTGTGGGAATGTCTGTCTGTCTGTCTGTGGGAATGTCTGTCTGTGGGAATGTCTGTCTGTCTGTGGGAATGTCTGTCTGTCTGTCTGTGGGAATGTCTGTCTGTCTGTCTGTGGGAATGTCTTTCTGTCTGTCTGTCTGTCTGTCTGTTGGAATGTCTGTCTGTCTGTCTGTCTGTGGGAATGTCTGTCTGTCTGTCTGTCTGTGGGAATGTCTGTCTGTCTGTCTGTGGGAATGTCTGTCTGTCTGTCTGTCTGTGGGAATGTCTGTCTGTCTGTCTGTCTGTGGGAATGTCTGTCTGTCTGTCTGTGGGAATGTCTGTCTGTCTGTCTGTCTGTGGGAATGTCTGTCTGTCTGTCTGTGGGAATGTCTGTCTGTCTGTCTGTCTGTGGGAATGTCTGTCTGTCTGTCTGTGGGAATGTCTGTCTGTCTGTCTGTCTGTGGGAATGTCTGTCTATCTGTCTGTCTGTGGGAATGTCTGTCTGTCTGTGGGAATGTCTGTCTGTCTGTCTGTCTGTCTGTGGGAATGTCTGTCTGTCTGTGGGAATGTCTGTCTGTCTGTCTGTGGGAATGTCTGTCTGTCTGTCTGTCTGTGGGAATGTCTGTCTATCTGTCTGTCTGTGGGAATGTCTGTCTGTCTGTGGGAATGTCTGTCTGTCTGTCTGTCTGTGGGAATGTCTGTCTGTCTGTCTGTGGGAATGTCTGTCTGTCTGTCTGTCTGTGGGAATGTCTGACTGTCTGTCTGTGGGAATGTCTGTCTGTGGGAATGTCTGTCTGTCTGTGGGAATGTCTGTCTGTCTGTCTGTGGGAATGTCTGTCTGTCTGTCTGTGGGAATGTCTGTCTGTCTGTCTGTGGGAATGTCTGTCTATCTGTCTGTCTGTCTGTGGGAATGTCTGTCTGTCTGTGGGAATGTCTGTCTGTCTGTCTGCCTGTCTGTGGGAATGTCTGTCTGTCTGTCTGTCTGTGGGAATGTCTGTCTGTCTGTGGGAATGTCTGTCTGTCTGTGGGAATGTCTGTCTGTCCGACTGTCTGTGGGAATGTCTGTCTGCCTGTCTGTCTGTGGGAATGTCTGTCTGTCTGTGGGATTGTCTGTCTGTCTGTATGTCTGTCTGTGGGAATATCTGACTGTCCGTCTGTCTGTCTGTGGGAATGTCTGTCTGTCTGTCTGTGGGAATGTCAGTCTGTCTGTCTGTCTGTCTGTGGGAATGTCTGTCTGTGGGAATGTCTGTCTGTGGGAATGTCTGTCTGTCTGTGGGAATGTTTGTCTGTCTGTCAGTCTGTGGGAATGTCTGTCTGTCTGTCTGTGGGAATGTCTTTCTGTCTGTCGGTGGGAATGTCTGTCTGTCTGTCTGTGGGAATGTCTGTCTGTCTGTCTGTCTGTCTGTCTGTGGGAATGTCTGTCTGTCTGTCTGTCTGTCTGTGGGAATGTCTGTCTGTCTGTCTGTCTGTGGGGATGTCTGTCTGTCTGTCGTTGGAATGTCTGTCTGTCTGTGGGAATGTCTGTCTGTCTGTGGGAATGTCTGTCTGTCTGTCTGTGGGAATGTCTGTCTGTCTGTCTGTCTGTGGGAATGTCTGTCTGTCTGTCTGTGGGAATGTCTGTCTGTCTGTCTGTGGGAATGTCTGTCTGTCTGTCTGTGGGAATGTCTGACTGTCTGTCTGTGGGAATGTCTGTCTGTCTGTCTGTGGGAATGTCTGTCTGTCTGTCTGTCTGTGGGAATGTCTGTCTGTCTGTCTGTGGGAATGTCTGTCTGTCTGTCTGTCTGTCTGTGGGAATGTCTGTCTGTCTGTCTGTCTGTGGGAATGTCTGTCTGTCTGTCTGTGGGAATGTCTGTCTGTCTGTCTGTCTGTGGGAATATCTGTCTGTCTGTCTGTGGGAATGTCTGTCTGTCTGTCTGTCTGTCTGTGGGAATGTCTGTCTGTCTGTCTGTGGGAATGTCTGTCTGTCTGTCTGTCTGTGGGAATGTCTGTCTATCGGTCTGTCTGTGGGAATGTCTGTCTGTCTGTCTGTCTGTGGGAATGTCTGTCTGTCTGTCTGTGGGAATGTCTGTCTGTCTGTCTGTGGGAATGTCTGACTGTCTGTCTGTGGGAATGTCTGTCTGTGGGAATGTCTGTCTGTCTGTGGGAATGTCTGTCTGTCTGTCTGTGGGAATGTCTGTCTGTCTGTTTGTGGGAATGTCTGTCTGTCTGTCTGTGGGAATGTCTGTCTATCTGTCTGTCTGTCTGTGGGAATGTCTGTCTGTCTTTGGGAATGTCTGTCTGTCTGTCTGCCTGTCTGTGGGAATGTCTGTCTGTCTGTCTGTCTGTCTGTGGGAATGTCTGTCAGTCTGTCTGTGCGAATGTCTGTCTTTCTTTCAGTCTGTAGGAAGGTGTGTCTGTCTGTCTGTGGGAATGTCAGTCTGTCTGTCTGTCTGTGGGAATGTCTGTCTGTCTGTCTGTCTGTGGGAATGTCTGTCTATCTGTCTGTCTGTGGGAATGTCTGTCTGTCTGTGGGAATGTCTGTCTGTCTGTCTGTGGGAATGTCTGTCTGTCTGTCTGTCTGTGGGAATGTCTGTCTATCTGTCTGTCTGTCTGTGGGAATGTCTGTCTGTCTGTGGGAATGTCTGTCTGTCTGTCTGCCTGTCTGTGGGAATGTCTGTATGTCTGTCTATTTGTCTGTGGGAATGTCTGTCTGTCTGTCTGTCTGTCTGTGGGAATGTCTGTCTGTCTGTCTGTCTGTGGGAATGTCTGTCTGTCTGTCTGTCTGTGGGAATGTCTGCCTATCTGTCTGTCTGTCTGTGGGAATGTCTGTCTGTCTGTGGGAATGTCTGTCTGTCTGTCTGCCTGTCTGTGGGAATGTCTGTCTGTCTGTCTGTCTGTCTGTGGGAATGTCTGTCAGTCTGTCTGTGCGAATGTCTGTCTGTCTTTCAGTCTGTAGGAAGGTGTGTCTGTCTGTCTGTGGGAATGTCAGTCTGTCTGTCTGTCTGTGGGAATGTCTGTCTGTCGGTCTGTCTGGGGGAATGTCTGTCTATCTGTCTGTCTGTGGGAATGTCTGTCTGTCTGTGGGAATGTCTGTCTGTCTGTCTGTGGGAATGTCTGTCTGTCTGTCTGTGGGAATGTCTGTCTATCTGTCTGGCTGTCTGTGGGAATGTCTGTCTGTCTGTGGGAATGTCTGTCTGTCTGTCTGCCTGTCTGTGGGAATGTCTGTATGTCTGTCTATCTGTCTGTGGGAATGTATGTCTGTCTGTCTGTCTGTCTGTGGGAATGTCTGTCTGTCTGTCTGTGGGAATGTCTGTCTGTCTGTCTGTGGGAATGTCTGTCTGTCTGTCTGTCGGTGGGAATGTCTGTCTGTCTGTCTGTGGGAATGTCTGTCTGTCTGTCTGTGGGAATGTCTGTCTGTCTGTCTGACTGTCTGTGGGAATGTCTGTCTGTCTGTGGGAATGTATGTCTGTCTGTCGTTGGAATGTCTGTCTGTCTGTCTGTCTGTCTGTGGGAATGTCTGTCTGTCTGTCTGTGGGAATGTCTGTCTGTCTGTCTGTCTGTGGGGATGTCTGTCTGTCTGTCTGTCTGTGGAAATGTCTGTCTGTCCGTGGGAATGTATGTCTGTCTGTCTGTGGGAATGTCTGTCTGTCTGTCTGTCTGTGGGAATGTCTGTCTGTCTGTCTGTCTGTGGGAATGTCTGACTGTCAGTCTGTGGGAATGTCTGTCTGTCTGTCTGTGGGAATGTCTGTCTGTCTGTCTGTGGGAATGTCTGGCTGTCTGTGGGAATGACTGTCTGTCTGTCTGTGGGAATGTCTGTCTGTCTGTCTGTCTGTGGGAATGACTGTCTGTCTGTCTGTGGAAATGTCTGTCTGTCTGTCAGTCTGTGGGAATGTCTGTCTGTCTGTCTGTGGGAATATCTGTCTGTCTGTCTGTCGGTGGGAATGTCTGTCTGTCTGTCTGTGGGAATGTCTGTCTGTCTGTCTGTGGGAATGTCTGTCTGTCTGTCTGTCTGTCTGTGGGAATGTCTGTCTGTCTGTCTGTCTGTGGGAATGTCTGTCTGTCTGTCTGTCTGTGTGAATGTCTGTCTGTCTGTCTGTGGGAATGTCTGTCTGTCTGTCTGTCTGTGGGAATGTCTGTCTGTCTGTCTGTGGGAATGTCTGTCTGTCTGTCTGTGGGAATGTCTGTCTGTCTGTCTGTGGGAATGTCTGTCTGTCTGTCTGTGGGAATGTCTGACTGTCTGTCTGTGGGAATGTCTGTCTGTCTGTCTGTGGGAATGTCTGTCTGTCTGTCTGTGGGAATGTCTGTCTGTCTGTCTGTGGGAATGTCTGTCTGTCTGTCTGTCTGTCTGTGGGAATGTCTGTCTGTCTGTCTGTCTGTCTGTGGGAATGTCTGTCTGTCTGTCTGTGGGAATGTCTGTCTGTCTGTCTGTCTGTGGGAATGTCTGTCTGTCTGTGGGAATGTCTGTCTGTCTGTCTGTCTGTGGGAATGTCTGTCTGTCTGTCTGTGGGAATGTCTGTCTGTCTGTCTGTCTGTGGGAATGTCTGTCTATCTGTCTGTCTGTGGGAATGTCTGTCTGTCTGTGGGAATGTCTGTCTGTCTGTCTGTCTGTCTGTGGGAATGTCTGTCTGTCTGTCTGTCTGTGGGAATGTCTCTCTGTCTGTGGGAATGTCTGTCTGTCTGTCTGTCTGTGGGAATGTCTGTCTATCTGTCTGTCTGTGGGAATGTCTGTCTGTCAGTGGGAATGTCTGTCTGTCTGTCTGTCTGTGGGAATGTCTGTCTGTCTGTCTGTGGGAATGTCTGTCTCTCTGTCTGTCTGTGGGAATGTCTGACTGTCTGTCTGTGGGAATGTCTGTCTGTGGGAATGTCTGTCTGTCTGTGGGAATGTCTGTCTGTCTGTCTGTGGGAATGTCTGTCTGTCTGTCTGTGGGAATGTCTGTCTGTCTGTCTGTGGGAATGTCTGTCTATCTGTCTGTCTGTCTGTGGGAATGTCTGTCTGTCTGTGGGAATGTCTGTCTGTCTGTCTGCCTGTCTGTGGGAATGTCTGTCTGTCTGTCTGTCTGTGGGAATGTCTGTCTGTCTGTGGGAATGTCTGTCTGTCTGTCTGTCTGTGGGAATGTCTGTCTGTCTGTCTGTGGGAATGTCTGTCTGTCTGTCTGTGGGAATGTCTGTCTGTGGGAATGTCTGTCTGTCTGTCTGTGGGAATGTCTGTCTGTCTGTCTGTGGGAATGTCTGTCTATCTGTCTGTCTGTCTGTGGGAATGTCTGTCTGTCTGTGGGAATGTCTGTCTGTCTGTGGGAATGTCTGTCTGTCTGTCTGCCTGTCTGTGGGAATGTCTGTATGTCTGTCTGTCTGTCTGTGGGAATGTCTGTCTTTCTGTGGGAATTTCTGTCTGCCTGTCTGCCTGTCTGTGGGAATGTCTGTATGTCTGTCTGTCTGTCTGTGGGAATGTCTGTCTGTCTGTCTGTCTGTGGGAATGTCTGTCTGTCTGTCTGTGGGAATGTCTGTCTGTCTGTCTGTCTGTGGGAATGTCTGACTGTCTGTCTGTGGGAATGTCTGTCTGTGGAAATGTCTGTCTGTCTGTGGGAATGTCTGTCTGTCTGTCTGTGGGAATGTCTGTCTGTCTGTCTGTCTGTGGGAATGTCTGTCTGTCTGTCTGTGGGAATGTCTGTCTGTCTGTCTGTCTGTCTGTGGGAATATCTGACTGTCTGTCTGTCTGTCTGTGGGAATGTCTGTCTGTCTGTCTGTGGGAATGTCAGTCTGTCTGTCTGTCTGTCTGTGGGAATGTCTGTCTGTCTGTCTGTCTGTGGGAATGTCTGTCTGTCTGTCTGTGGGACTGTCTGTCTGTCTGTGGGAATATCTGTCTGTCTGTCTGTGGGAATGTCTGTCTGTCTGTCTGTCTGTCTGTGGGAATGTCTGTCTGTCTGTCTGTGGGAATGTCTGTCTGTCTGTCTGTCTGTGGGAATGTCTGTCTATCGGTCTGTCTGTGGGAATGTCTTTCTGTCTGTCTGTCTGTCTGTGGGAATGTCTGTCTGTCTGTCTGTGGGAATGTCTGTCTGTCTGTCTGTCTGTGGGAATGTCTGACTGTCTGTCTGTGGGAATGTCTGTCTGTGGGAATGTCTGTCTGTCCGTGGGAATGTCTGTCTGTCTGTCTGTGGGAATGTCTGTCTGTCTGTTTGTGGGAATGTCTGTCTGTCTGTCTGTCTGTGGGAATGTCTGTCTATCTGTCTGTCTGTCTGTGGGAACGTCTGTCTGTCTGTGGGAATGTCTGTCTGTCTGTCTGCCTGTCTGTGGGAATGTCTGTCTGTCTGTCTGTCTGTCTGTGGGAATGTCTGTCAGTCTGTCTGTGCGAATGTCTGTCTGTCTTTCAGTCTGTAGGAAGGTGTGTCTGTCTGTGGGAATGTCAGTCTGTCTGTCTGTCTGTGGGAATGTCTGTCTGTCTGTCTGTCTGTGGGAATGTCTGTCTATCTGTCTGTCTGTGGGAATGTCTGTCTGTCTGTGGGAATGTCTGTCTGTCTGTCTGTGGGAATGTCTGTCTGTCTGTGGGAATGTCTGTCTATCTGTCTGTCTGTCTGTGGGAATGTCTGTCTGTCTGTGGGAATGTCTGTCTGTCTGTCTGCCTGTCTGTGGGAATGTCTGTATGTCTGTCTATCTGTCTGTGGGAATGTCTGTCTGTCTGTCTGTCTGTCTGTGGGAATGTCTGTCTGTCTGTCTGTCTGTGGGAATGTCTGTCTGTCTGTCTGTCTGTGGGAATGTCTGCCTATCTGTCTGTCTGTCTGTGGGAATGTCTGTCTGTCTGTGGGAATGTCTGTCTGTCTGTCTGCCTGTCTGTGGGAATGTCTGTCTGTCTGTCTGTCTGTCTGTGGGAATGTCTGTCAGTCTGTCTGTGCGAATGTCTGTCTGTCTTTCAGTCTGTAGGAAGGTGTGTCTGTCTGTCTGTGGGAATGTCAGTCTGTCTGTCTGTCTGTGGGAATGTCTGTCTGTCGGTCTGTCTGGGGGAATGTCTGTCTATCTGTCTGTCTGTGGGAATGTCTGTCTGTCTGTGGGAATGTCTGTCTGTCTGTCTGTGGGAATGTCTGTCTGTCTGTCTGTGGGAATGTCTGTCTATCTGTCTGTCTGTCTGTGGGAATGTCTGTCTGTCTGTGGGAATGTCTGTCTGTCTGTCTGCCTGTCTGTGGGAATGTCTGTATGTCTGTCTATCTGTCTGTGGGAATGTCTGTCTGTCTGTCTGTCTGTCTGTGGGAATGTCTGTCTGTCTGTCTGTGGGAATGTCTGTCTGTCTGTCTGTGGGAATGTCTGTCTGTCTGTCTGTCGGTGGGAATGTCTGTCTGTCTGTCTGTGGGAATGTCTGTCTGTCTGTCTGTGGGAATGTCTGTCTGTCTGTCTGACTGTCTGTGGGAATGTCTGTCTGTCTGTGGGAATGTATGTCTGTCTGTCGTTGGAATGTCTGTCTGTCTGTCTGTCTGTCTGTGGGAATGTCTGTCTGTCTGTCTGTGGGAATGTCTGTCTGTCTGTCTGTCTATGGGGATGTCTGTCTGTCTGTCTGTGGAAATGTCTGTCTGTCCGTGGGAATGTATGTCTGTCTGTCTGTGGGAATGTCTGTCTGTCTGTCTGTCTGTGGGAATGTCTCTCTGTCTGTCTGTCTGTGGGAATGTCTGACTGTCAGTCTGTGGGAATGTCTGTCTGTCTGTCTGTGGGAATGTCTGTCTGTCTGTCTGTGGGAATGTCTGGCTGTCTGTGGGAATGTCTGTCTGTCTGTCTGTGGGAATGTCTGTCTGTCTGTCTGTCTGTGGGAATGACTGTCTGTCTGTCTGTGGAAATGTCTGTCTGTCTGTCAGTCTGTGGGAATGTCTGTCTGTCTGTCTGTGGGAATATCTGTCTGTCTGTCTGTCGGTGGGAATGTCTGTCTGTCTGTCTGTGGGAATGTCTGTCTGTCTGTCTGTGGGAATGTCTGTCTGTCTGTCTGTCTGTGGGAATGTCTGTCTGTCTGTCTGTCTGTGGGAATGTCTGTCTGTCTGTCTGTGTGAATGTCTGTCTGTCTGTCTGTGGGAATGTCTGTCTGTCTGTCTGTCTGTGGGAATGTCTGTCTATCTGTCTGTCTGTCTGTGGGAATGTCTGTCTGTCTGTCTGCCTGTCTGTGGGAATGTCTGTATGTCTGTCTATCTGTCTGTGGGAATGTCTGTCTGTCTGTCTGTCTGTCTGTGGGAATGTCTGTCTGTCTGTCTGTCTGTGGGAATGTCTGTCTGTCTGTCTGTCTGTGGGAATGTCTGCCTATCTGTCTGTCTGTCTGTGGGAATGTCTGTCTGTCTGTGGGAATGTCTGTCTGTCTGTCTGCCTGTCTGTGGGAATGTCTGTCAGTCTGTCTGTGCGAATGTCTGTCTGTCTTTCAGTCTGTAGGAAGGTGTGTCTGTCTGTCTGTGGGAATGTCAGTCTGTCTGTCTGTCTGTGGGAATGTCTGTCTGTCGGTCTGTCTGGGGGAATGTCTGTCTATCTGTCTGTCTGTGGGAATGTCTGTCTGTCTGTGGGAATGTCTGTCTGTCTGTCTGTGGGAATGTCTGTCTGTCTGTCTGTGGGAATGTCTGTCTATCTGTCTGTCTGTCTGTGGGAATGTCTGTCTGTCTGTGGGAATGTCTGTCTGTCTGTCTGCCTGTCTGTGGGAATGTCTGTATGTCTGTCTATCTGTCTGTGGGAATGTCTGTCTGTCTGTGGGAATGTCTGTCTGTCTGTCTGTGGGAATGTCTGTCTGTCTGTCTGTGGGAATGTCTGTCTGTCTGTCTGTCGGTGGGAATGTCTGTCTGTCTGTCTGTGGGAATGTCTGTCTGTCTGTCTGTGGGAATGTCTGTCTGTCTGTCTGACTGTCTGTGGGAATGTCTGTCTGTCTGTGGGAATGTATGTCTGTCTGTCGTTGGAATGTCTGTCTGTCTGTCTGTCTGTGGGAATGTCTGTCTGTCTGTCTGTGGGAATGTCTGTCTGTCTGTCTGTCTGTGGGGATGTCTGTCTGTCTGTCTGTCTGTGGAAATGTCTGTCTGTCCGTGGGAATGTATGTCTGTCTGTCTGTGGGAATGTCTGTCTGTCTGTCTGTCTGTGGGAATGTCTGTCTGTCTGTCTGTCTGTGGGAATGTCTGACTGTCAGTCTGTGGGAATGTCTGTCTGTCTGTCTGTGGGAATGTCTGTCTGTCTGTCTGTGGGAATGTCTGGCTGTCTGTGGGAATGTCTGTCTGTCTGTCTGTGGGAATGTCTGTCTGTCTGTGGGAATGACTGTCTGTCTGTCTGTGGAAATGTCTGTCTGTCTGTCAGTCTGTGGGAATGTCTGTCTGTCTGTCTGTGGGAATATCTGTCTGTCTGTCTGTCGGTGGGAATGTCTGTCTGTCTGTCTGTCTGTGGGAATGTCTGTCTGTCTGTCTGTCTGTCTGTGGGAATGTCTGTCTGTCTGTCTGTCTGTCTGTGGGAATGTCTGTCTGTCTGTCTGTCTGTGGGAATGTCTGTCTGTCTGTCTGTCTGTGTGAATGTCTGTCTGTCTGTCTGTGGGAATGTCTGTCTGTCTGTCTGTATGTGGGAATGTCTGTCTGTCTGTCTGTGGGAATGTCTGTCTGTCTGTGGGAATGTCTGTCTGTCTGTCTGTGGGAATGTCTGTCTGTCTGTCTGTGGGAATGTCTGTCTGTCTGTCTGTGGGAATGTCTGTCTGTCTGTCTGTCTGTGGGAATGTCTGTCTGTCTGTCTGTGGGAATGTCTTTCTGTCTGTCTGTCTGTCTGTGGGAATGTCTGTCTGTCTGTCTGTGGGAATGTCTGTCTGTCTGTCTGTGGGAATGTCTGTCTGTCTGTCTGTCTGTGGGAATGTCTGTCTGTCTGTCTGTGGGAATGTCTGTCTGTCTGTCTGTCTGTCTGTGGGAATGTCTGTCTGTCTGTCTGTGGGAATGTCTGTCTGTCTGTCTGTCTGTGGGAATGTCTGTCTATCTGTCTGTCTGTGGGAATGTCTGTCTGTCTGTGGGAATGTCTGTCTGTCTGTCTGTCAGTCTGTGGGAATGTCTGTCTGTCTGTCTGTCTGTGGGAATGTCTGTCTGTCTGTGGGAATGTCTGTCTGTCTGTCTGTCTGTCTGTGGGAATGTCTGTCTATCTGTCTGTCTGTGGGAAAGTCTGTCTGTCTGTGGGAATGTCTGTCTGTCTGTCTGTCTGTGGGAATGTCTGTCTGTCTGTCTGTGGGAATGTCTGTCTGTCTGTCTGTCTGTGGGAATGTCTGACTGTCTGTCTGTGGCAATGTCTGTCTGTGGGAATGTCTGTCTGTCTGTGGGAATGTCTGTCTGTCTGTCTGTGGGAATGTCTGTCTGTCTGTCTGTGGGAATGTCTGTCTGTCTGTCTGTGGGAATGTCTGTCTATCTGTCTGTCTGTCTGTGGGAATGTCTGTCTGTCTGTGGGAATGTCTGTCTGTCTGTCTGCCTGTCTGTGGGAATGTCTGTCTGTCTGTCTGTGGGAATGTCTGTCTGTCTGTGGGAATGTCTGTCTGTCTGTCTGTCTGTCTGTGGGAATGTCTGTCTGTCTGTCTGTGGGAATGTCTGTCTGTCTGTCTGTGGGAATGTCTGTCTGTCTGTCTGTGGGAATGTCTGTCTGTCTGTCTGTGGGAATGTCTGTCTGTCTGTCTGTGGGAATGTCTATCTATCTGTCTGTCTGTCTGTGGGAATGTCTGTCTGTCTGTGGGAATGTCTGTCTGTCTGTGGGAATGTCTGTCTGTCTGTCTGCCTGTCTGTGGGAATGTCTGTATGTCTGTCTGTCTGTCTGTGGGAATGTCTGTCTGTCTGTGGGAATGTCTGTCTGCCTGTCTGCCTGTCTGTGGGAATGTCTGTATGTCTGTCTGTCTGTCTGTGGGAATGTCTGTCTGTCTGTCTGTCTGTCTGTGGGAATGTCTGTCTGTCTGTCTGTGGGAATGTCTGTCTGTCTGTCTGTCTGTGGGAATGTCTGACTGTCTGTCTGTGGGAATGTCTTTCTGTGGGAATGTCTGTCTGTCTGTGGGAATGTCTGTCTGTCTGTCTGTGGGAATGTCTGTCTGTCTGTCTGTGGGAATGTCTGTCTGTCTGTCTGTGGGAATGTCTGTCTGTCTGTCTGTCTGTCTGTGGGAATATCTGACTGTCTGTCTGTCTGTCTGTGGGAATGTCTGTCTGTCTGTCTGTGGGAATGTCAGTCTGTCTGTCTGTCTGTCTGTGGGAATGTCTGTCTGTCTGTCTGTGGGAATGTCTGTCTGTGGGAATGTCTGTCTGTCTGTGGGAATGTCTGTCTGTCTGTCTGTGGGAATGTCTGTCTGTCTGTCTGTGGGAATGTCTTTCTGTCTGTCTGTCTGTCTGTGGGAATGTCTGTCTGTCTATCTGTCTGTGGGAATGTCTGTCTGTCTGTCTGTCTGTGGGAATGTCTGTCTGTCTGTCTGTGGGAATGTCTGTCTGTCTGTCTGTCTGTGGGAATGTCTGTCTGTCTGTCTGTCTGTGGGAATGTCTGTCTGTCTGTCTGTGGGAATGTCTGTCTGTCTGTCTGTCTGTGGGAATGTCTGTCTGTCTGTCTGTGGGAATGTCTGTCTGTCTGTCTGTCTGTGGGAATGTCTGTCTGTCTGTCTGTGGGAATGTCTGTCTGTCTGTCTGTCTGTGGGAATGTCTGTCTATCTGTCTGTCTGTGGGAATGTCTGTCTGTCTGTGGGAATGTCTGTCTGTCTGTCTGTCTGTGGGAATGTCTGTCTGTCTGTGGGAATGTCTGTCTGTCTGTCTGTGGGAATGTCTGTCTGTCTGTCTGTCTGTGGGAATGTCTGTCTATCTGTCTGTCTGTGGGAATGTCTGTCTGTCTGTGGGAATGTCTGTCTGTCTGTCTGTCTGTGGGAATGTCTGTCTGTCTGTCTGTGGGAATGTCTGTCTGTCTGTCTGTCTGTGGGAATGTCTGACTGTCTGTCTGTGGGAATGTCTGTCTGTGGGAATGTCTGTCTGTCTGTGGGAATGTCTGTCTGTCTGTCTGTGGGAATGTCTGTCTGTCTGTCTGTGGGAATGTCTGTCTGTCTGTCTGTGGGAATGTCAGTCTATCTGTCTGTCTGTCTGTGGGAATGTCTGTCTGTCTGTGGGAATGTCTGTCTGTCTGTCTGCCTGTCTGTGGGAATGTCTGTCTGTCTGTCTGTCTGTGGGAATGTCTGTCTGTCTGTGGGAATGTCTGTCTGTCTGTGGGAATGTCTGTCTGTCCGACTGTCTGTGGGAATGTCTGTCTGTCTGTCTGTCTGTGGGAATGTCTGTCTGTCTGTGGGATTGTCTGTCTGTCTGTGGGAATGTCTGTCTGTCCGACTGTCTGTGGGAATGTCTGTCTGTCTGTCTGTCTGTGGGAATGTCTGTCTGTCTGTGGGATTGTCTGTCTGTCTGTATGTCTGTCTGTGGGAATATCTGACTGTCTGTCTGTCTGTCTGTGGGAATGTCTGTCTGTCTGTCTGTGGGAATGTCAGTCTGTCTGTCTGTCTGTCTGTGGGAATGTCTGTCTGTGGGAATGTCTGTCTGTGGGAATGTCTGTCTGTCTGTGGGAATGTCTGTCTGTCTGTCAGTCTGTGGGAATGTCTGTCTGTCTGTGGGAATGTCTGTCTGTCTGTCGGTGGGAATGTCTGTCTGTCTGTCTGTGGGAATGTCTTTCTGTCTGTCTGTCTGTCTGTCTGTGGGAATGTCTGTCTGTCTGTCTGTCTGTCTGTGGGAATGTCTGTCTGTCTGTCTGTGGGGATGTCTGTCTGTCTGTCGTTGGAATGTCTGTCTGTCTGTGGGAATGTCTGTCTGTCTGTGGGAATGTCTGTCTGTCTGTCTGTGGGAATGTCTGTCTGTCTGTCTGTCTGTGGGAATGTCTGTTGTCTGTCTGTGGGAATGTCTGTCTGTCTGTCTGTGGGAATGTCTGTCTGTCTGTCTGTGGGAATGTCCGACTGTCTGTCTGTGGGAATCTCTGTCTGTCTGTCTGTGGGAATGTCTGTCTGTCTGTCTGTCTGTGGGAATGTCTGTCTGTCTGTCTGTGGGAATGTCTGTCTGTCTGTCTGTCTGTCTGTGGGAATGTCTGTCTGTCTGTCTGTCTGTGGGAATGTCTGTCTGTCTGTGGGAATGTCTGTCTGTCTGTGGGAATGTCTGTCTGTGGGAATGTCTGTCTGTCTGTGGGAATGTCTGTCTGTCTGTCTGTGGGAATGTCTGTCTGTCTGTCTGTGGGAATGTCTGTCTGTCTGTCTGCGGGAATGTCTGTCTATCTGTCTGTCTGTCTGTGGGAATGTCTGTCTGTCTGTGGGAATGTCTGTCTGTCTGTCTGCCTGTCTGTGGGAATGTCTGTCTGTCTGTCTGTCTGTGGGAATGTCTGTCTGTCTGTGGGAATGTCTGTCTGTCTGTCTGTCTGTGGGAATGTCTGTCTGTCTGTCTGTGGGAATGTCTGTCTGTCTGTCTGTGGGAATGTCTGTCTGTCTGTCTGTGGGAATGTCTGTCTGTCTGTCTGTGGGAATGTCTGTCTGTCTGTCTGTGGGAATGTCTGTCTATCTGTCTGTCTGTCTGTGGGAATGTCTGTCTGTCTGTGGGAATGTCTGTCTGTCTGTGGGAATGTCTGTCTGTCTGTCTGCCTGTCTGTGGGAATGTCTGTATGTCTGTCTGTCTGTCTGTGGGAATGTCTGTCTGTCTGTGGGAATGTCTGTCTGCCTGTCTGCCTGTCTGTGGGAATGTCTGTATGTCTGTCTGTCTGTCTGTGGGAATGTCTGTCTGTCTGTCTGTCTGTCTGTGGGAATGTCTGTCTGTCTGTCTGTGGGAATGTCTGTCTGTCTGTCTGTGGGAATGTCTGACTGTCTGTCTGTGGGAATGTCTGTCTGTGGGAATGTCTGTCTGTCTGTGGGAATGTCTGTCTGTCTGTCTGTCTGTGGGAATGTCTGTCTGTCTGTCTGTGGGAATGTCTGTCTGTCTGTCTGTGGGAATGTCTGTCTGTCTGTCTGTCTGTCTGTGGGAATATCTGACTGTCTGTCTGTCTGTCTGTGGGAATGTCTGTCTGTCTGTCTGTGGGAATGTCAGTCTGTCTGTCTGTCTGTCTGTGGGAATGTCTGTCTGTCTGTCTGTGGGAATGTCTGTCTGTGGGAATGTCTGTCTGTCTGTGGGAATGTCTGTCTGTCTGTCTGTGGGAATGTCTGTCTGTCTGTCTGTGGGAATGTCTTTCTGTCTGTCTGTCTGTCTGTGGGAATGTCTGTCTGTCTATGTGTCTGTGGGAATGTCTGTCTGTCTGTCTGTCTGTGGGAATGTCTGTCTGTCTGTCTGTGGGAATGTCTGTCTGTCTGTCTGTCTGTGGGAATGTCTGTCTGTCTGTCTGTCTGTCTGTGGGAATGTCTGTCTGTCTGTCTGTGGGAATGTCTGTCTGTCTGTCTGTCTGTGGGAATGTCTGTCTGTCTGTCTGTGGGAATGTCTGTCTGTCTGTCTGTCTGTGGGAATGTCTGTCTGTCTGTCTGTGGGAATGTCTGTCTGTCTGTCTGTCTGTGGGAATGTCTGTCTATCTGTCTGTCTGTGGGAATGTCTGTCTGTCTGTGGGAATGTCTGTCTGTCTGTCTGTCTGTGGGAATGTCTGTCTGTCTGTGGGAATGTCTGTCTGTCTGTCTGTGGGAATGTCTGTCTGTCTGTCTGTCTGTGGGAATGTCTGTCTATCTGTCTGTCTGTGGGAATGTCTGTCTGTCCGTGGGAATGTCTGTCTGTCTGTCTGTCTGTGGGAATGTCTGTCTGTCTGTCTGTGGGAATGTCTGTCTGTCTGTCTGTGGGAATGTCTGACTGTCTGTCTGTGGGAATGTCTGTCTGTCTGTCTGCCTGTCTGTGGGAATGTCTGTATGTCTGTCTGTCTGTCTGTGGGAATGTCTGTCTGTCTGTGGGAATGTCTGTCTGCCTGTCTGCCTGTCTGTGGGAATGTCTGTATGTCTGTCTGTCTGTCTGTGGGAATGTCTGTCTGTCTGTCTGTCTGTCTGTGGGAATGTCTGTCTGTCTGTCTGTGGGAATGTCTGTCTGTCTGTCTGTGGGAATGTCTGACTGTCTGTCTGTGGGAATGTCTGTCTGTGGGAATGTCTGTCTGTCTGTGGGAATGTCTGTCTGTCTGTCTGTCTGTGGGAATGTCTGTCTGTCTGTCTGTGGGAATGTCTGTCTGTCTGTCTGTGGGAATGTCTGTCTGTCTGTCTGTCTGTCTGTGGGAATATCTGACTGTCTGTCTGTCTGTCTGTGGGAATGTCTGTCTGTCTGTCTGTGGGAATGTCAGTCTGTCTGTCTGTCTGTCTGTGGGAATGTCTGTCTGTCTGTCTGTGGGAATGTCTGTCTGTGGGAATGTCTGTCTGTCTGTGGGAATGTCTGTCTGTCTGTCTGTGGGAATGTCTGTCTGTCTGTCTGTGGGAATGTCTTTCTGTCTGTCTGTCTGTCTGTGGGAATGTCTGTCTGTCTATGTGTCTGTGGGAATGTCTGTCTGTCTGTCTGTCTGTGGGAATGTCTGTCTGTCTGTCTGTGGGAATGTCTGTCTGTCTGTCTGTCTGTGGGAATGTCTGTCTGTCTGTCTGTCTGTCTGTGGGAATGTCTGTCTGTCTGTCTGTGGGAATGTCTGTCTGTCTGTCTGTCTGTGGGAATGTCTGTCTGTCTGTCTGTGGGAATGTCTGTCTGTCTGTCTGTCTGTGGGAATGTCTGTCTGTCTGTCTGTGGGAATGTCTGTCTGTCTGTCTGTCTGTGGGAATGTCTGTCTATCTGTCTGTCTGTGGGAATGTCTGTCTGTCTGTGGGAATGTCTGTCTGTCTGTCTGTCTGTGGGAATGTCTGTCTGTCTGTGGGAATGTCTGTTTGTCTGTCTGTGGGAATGTCTGTCTGTCTGTCTGTCTGTGGGAATGTCTGTCTATCTGTCTGTCTGTGGGAATGTCTGTCTGTCCGTGGGAATGTCTGTCTGTCTGTCTGTCTGTGGGAATGTCTGTCTGTCTGTCTGTGGGAATGTCTGTCTGTCTGTCTGTGGGAATGTCTGACTGTCTGTCTGTGGGAATGTCTGTCTGTGGGAATGTCTGTCTGTCTGTGGGAATGTCTGTCTGTCTGTCTGTGGGAATGTCTGTCTGTCTGTCTGTGGGAATGTCTGTCTGTCTGTCTGTGGGAATGTCTGTCTATCTGTCTGTCTGTCTGTGGGAATGTCTGTCTGTCTGTGGGAATGTCTGTCTGTCTGTCTGCCTGTCTGTGGGAATGTCTGTCTGTCTGTCTGTCTGTGGGAATGTCTGTCTGTCTGTGGGAATGTCTGTCTATCTGTGGGAATGTCTGTCTGTCCGACTGTCTGTGGGAATGTCTGTCTGTCTGTCTGTCTGTGGGAATGTCTGTCTGTCTGTGGGATTGTCTGTCTGTCTGTATGTCTGTCTGTGGGAATATCTGACTGTCTGTCTGTCTGTCTGTGGGAATGTCTGTCTGTCTGTCTGTGGGAATGTCAGTCTGTCTGTCTGTCTGTCTGTGGGAATGTCTGTCTGTGGGAATGTCTGTCTGTGGGAATGTCTGTCTGTCTGTGGGAATGTCTGTCTGTCTGTCAGTCTGTGGGAATGTCTGTCTGTCTGTGGGAATGTCTGTCTGTCTGTCGGTGGGAATGTCTGTCTGTCTGTCTGTGGGAATGTCTTTCTGTCTGTCTGTCTGTCTGTCTGTGGGAATGTCTGTCTGTCTGTCTGTCTGTCTGTGGGAATGTCTGTCTGTCTGTCTGTCTGTGGGGATGTCTGTCTGTCTGTCGTTGGAATGTCTGTCTGTCTGTGGGAATGTCTGTCTGTCTGTGGGAATGTCTGTCTGTCTGTCTGTGGGAATGTCTGTCTGTCTGTCTGTCTGTGGGAATGTCTGTCTGTCTGTCTGTGGGAATGTCTGTCTGTCTGTCTGTGGGAATGTCTGTCTGTCTGTCTGTGGGAATGTCTGACTGTCTGTCTGTGGGAATCTCTGTCTGTCTGTCTGTGGGAATGTCTGTCTGTCTGTCTGTCTTTGGGAATGTGTGTCTGTCTGTCTGTGGGAATGTCTGTCTGTCTGTCTGTCTGTCTGTGGGAATGTCTGTCTGTCTGTCTGTCTGTGGGAATGTCTGTCTGTCTGTCTGTGGGAATGTCTGTCTGTCTGTCTGTGGGAATATCTGTCTGTCTGTCTGTGGGAATGTCTGTCTGTCTGTCTGTCTGTCTGTGGGAATGTCTGTCTGTCTGTCTGTGGGAATGTCTGTCTGTCTGTCTGTCTGTGGGAATGTCTGTTTATCGGTCTGTCTGTGGGAATGTCTGTCTGTCTGTCTGTCTGTCTGTGGGAATGTCTGTCTGTCTGTCTGTGGGAATGTCTGTCTGTCTGTCTGTCTGTGGGAATGTCTGACTGTCTGTCTGTGGGAATGTCTGTCTGTGGGAATGTCTGTCTGTCTGTGGGAATGTCTGTCTGTCTGTCTGTGGGAATGTCTGTCTGTGGGAATGTCTGTCTGTCTGTGGGAATGTCTGTCTGTCTGTCTGTGGGAATGTCTGTCTGTCTGTCTGTGGGAATGTCTTTCTGTCTGTCTGTCTGTCTGTGGGAATGTCTGTCTGTCTATGTGTCTGTGGGAATGTCTGTCTGTCTGTCTGTCTGTGGGAATGTCTGTCTGTCTGTCTGTGGGAATGTCTGTCTGTCTGTCTGTCTGTGGGAATGTCTGTCTGTCTGTCTGTCTGTCTGTGGGAATGTCTGTCTGTCTGTCTGTGGGAATGTCTGTCTGTCTGTCTGTCTGTGGGAATGTCTGTCTGTCTGTCTGTGGGAATGTCTGTCTGTCTGTCTGTCTGTGGGAATGTCTGTCTGTCTGTCTGTGGGAATGTCTGTCTGTCTGTCTGTCTGTGGGAATGTCTGTCTATCTGTCTGTCTGTGGGAATGTCTGTCTGTCTGTGGGAATGTCTGTCTGTCTGTCTGTCTGTGGGAATGTCTGTCTGTCTGTGGGAATGTCTGTCTGTCTGTCTGTGGGAATGTCTGTCTGTCTGTCTGTCTGTGGGAATGTCTGTCTATCTGTCTGTCTGTGGGAATGTCTGTCTGTCCGTGGGAATGTCTGTCTGTCTGTCTGTCTGTGGGAATGTCTGTCTGTCTGTCTGTGGGAATGTCTGTCTGTCTGTCTGTGGGAATGTCTGACTGTCTGTCTGTGGGAATGTCTGTCTGTGGGAATGTCTGTCTGTCTGTGGGAATGTCTGTCTGTCTGTCTGTGGGAATGTCTGTCTGTCTGTCTGTGGGAATGTCTGTCTGTCTGTCTGTGGGAATGTCTGTCTATCTGTCTGTCTGTCTGTGGGAATGTCTGTCTGTCTGTGGGAATGTCTGTCTGTCTGTCTGCCTGTCTGTGGGAATGTCTGTCTGTCTGTCTGTCTGTGGGAATGTCTGTCTGTCTGTGGGAATGTCTGTCTGTCTGTGGGAATGTCTGTCTGTCCGACTGTCTGTGGGAATGTCTGTCTGTCTGTCTGTCTGTGGGAATGTCTGTCTGTCTGTGGGATTGTCTGTCTGTCTGTATGTCTGTCTGTGGGAATATCTGACTGTCTGTCTGTCTGTCTGTGGGAATGTCTGTCTGTCTGTCTGTGGGAATGTCAGTCTGTCTGTCTGTCTGTCTGTGGGAATGTCTGTCTGTGGGAATGTCTGTCTGTGGGAATGTCTGTCTGTCTGTGGGAATGTCTGTCTGTCTGTCAGTCTGTGGGAATGTCTGTCTGTCTGTGGGAATGTCTGTCTGTCTGTCGGTGGGAATGTCTGTCTGTCTGTCTGTGGGAATGTCTTTCTGTCTGTCTGTCTGTCTGTCTGTGGGAATGTCTGTCTGTCTGTCTGTCTGTCTGTGGGAATGTCTGTCTGTCTGTCTGTCTGTGGGGATGTCTGTCTGTCTGTCGTTGGAATGTCTGTCTGTCTGTGGGAATGTCTGTCTGTCTGTGGGAATGTCTGTCTGTCTGTCTGTGGGAATGTCTGTCTGTCTGTCTGTCTGTGGGAATGTCTGTCTGTCTGTCTGTGGGAATGTCTGTCTGTCTGTCTGTGGGAATGTCTGTCTGTCTGTCTGTGGGAATGTCTGACTGTCTGTCTGTGGGAATCTCTGTCTGTCTGTCTGTGGGAATGTCTGTCTGTCTGTCTGTCTTTGGGAATGTGTGTCTGTCTGTCTGTGGGAATGTCTGTCTGTCTGTCTGTCTGTCTGTGGGAATGTCTGTCTGTCTGTCTGTCTGTGGGAATGTCTGTCTGTCTGTCTGTGGGAATGTCTGTCTGTCTGTCTGTGGGAATATCTGTCTGTCTGTCTGTGGGAATGTCTGTCTGTCTGTCTGTCTGTCTGTGGGAATGTCTGTCTGTCTGTCTGTGGGAATGTCTGTCTGTCTGTCTGTCTGTGGGAATGTCTGTTTATCGGTCTGTCTGTGGGAATGTCTGTCTGTCTGTCTGTCTGTCTGTGGGAATGTCTGTCTGTCTGTCTGTGGGAATGTCTGTCTGTCTGTCTGTCTGTGGGAATGTCTGACTGTCTGTCTGTGGGAATGTCTGTCTGTGGGAATGTCTGTCTGTCTGTGGGAATGTCTGTCTGTCTGTCTGTGGGAATGTCTGTCTGTCTGTTTGTGGGAATGTCTGTCTGTCTGTCTGTCTGTGGGAATGTCTGTCTATCTGTCTGTGGGAATGTCTGTCTGTCTGTGGGAATGTCTGTCTGTCTGTCTGCCTGTCTGTGGGAATGTCTGTCTGTCTGTCTGTCTGTCTGTCTGTGGGAATGTCTGTCAGTCTGTCTGTGCGAATGTCTTTATGTCTTTCAGTCTGTAGGAAGGTGTGTCTGTCTGTCTGTGGGAATGTCAGTCTGTCTGTCTGTCTTTGGGAATGTCTGTCTGTCTGTCTGTCTGTGGGAATGTCTGTCTATCTGTCTGTCTGTGGGAATGTCTGTCTGTCTGTGGGAATGTCTGTCTGTCTGTCTGTGGGAATGTCTGTCTGTCTGTCTGTCTGTGGGAATGTCTGTCTATCTGTCTGTCTGTCTGTGGGAATGTCTGTCTGTCTGTGGGAATGTCTGTCTGTCTGTCTGCCTGTCTGTGGGAATGTCTGTATGTCTGTCTATCTGTCTGTGGGAATGTCTGTCTGTCTGTCTGTCTGTCTGTGGGAATGTCTGTCTGTCTGTCTGTGGGAATGTCTGTCTGTCTGTCTGTGGGAATGTCTGTCTGTCTGTCTGTCGGTGGGAATGTCTGTCTGTCTGTCTGTGGGAATGTCTGTCTGTCTGTCTGTGGGAATGTCTGTCTGTCTGTCTGACTGTCTGTGGGAATGTCTGTCTGTGGGAATGTATGTCTGTCTGTCGTTGGAATGTCTGTCTGTCTGTCTGTGGGAATGTCTGTCTGTCTGTCTGTGGGAATGTCTGTCTGTCTGTCTGTCTGTGGGGATGTCTGTCTGTCTGTCTGTCTGTGGAAATGTCTGTCTGTCCGTGGGAATGTATGTCTGTCTGTCTGTGGGAATGTCTGTCTGTCTGTCTGTCTGTGGGAATGTCTGTCTGTCTGTCTGTCTGTGGGAATGTCTGACTGTCAGTCTGTGGGAATGTCTGTCTGTCTGTGGGAATGTCTGTCTGTCTGTCTGTGGGAATGTCTGGCTGTCTGTGGGAATGTCTGTCTGTCTGTCTGTGGGAATGTCTGTCTGTCTGTCTGTCTGTGGGAATGACTGTCTGTCTGTCTGTGGGAATGTCTGTCTGTCTGTCAGTCTGTGGGAATGTCTGTCTGTCTGTCTGTGGGAATATCTGTCTGTCTGTCTGTCTGTGGGAATGACTGTCTGTCTGTCTGTGGGAATGTCTGTCTGTCTGTCTGTGGGAATGTCTGTCTGTCTGTCTGTCTGTGGGAATGTCTGTCTGTCTGTCTGTCTGTGGGAATGTCTGTCTGTCTGTCTGTCTGTGTGAATGTCTGTCTGTCTGTCTGTGGGAATGTCTGTCTGTCTGTCTGTCTGTGGGCATGTCTGTCTGTCTGTCTGTGGGAATGTCTGTCTGTCTGTCTGTGGGAATGTCTGTCTGTCTGTCTGTGGGAATGTCTGTCTGTCTGTCTGTGGGAATGTCTGTCTGTCTGTCTGTGGGAATGTCTGTCTATCTGTCTGTCTGTCTGTGGGAATGTCTGTCTGTCTGTGGGAATGTCTGTCTGTCTGTGGGAATGTCTGTCTGTCTGTCTGCCTGTCTGTGGGAATGTCTGTATGTCTGTCTGTCTGTCTGTGGGAATGTCTGTCTGTCTGTGGGAATGTCTGTCTGCCTGTCTGCCTGTCTGTGGGAATGTCTGTATGTCTGTCTGTCTGTCTGTGGGAATGTCTGTCTGTCTGTCTGTCTGTCTGTGGGAATGTCTGTCTGTCTGTCTGTCTGTGGGAATGTCTGTCTGTCTGTCTGTGGGAATGTCTGACTGTCTGTCTGTGGGAATGTCTGTCTGTGGGAATGTCTGTCTGTCTGTGGGAATGTCTGTCTGTCTGTCTGTGGGAATGTCTGTCTGTCTGTCTGTGGGAATGTCTGTCTGTCTGTCTGTGGGAATGTCTGTCTGTCTGTCTGTCTGTCTGTGGGAATATCTGACTGTCTGTCTGTCTGTCTGTGGGAATGTCTGTCTGTCTGTCTGTGGGAATGTCAGTCTGTCTGTCTGTCTGTCTGTGGGAATGTCTGTCTGTCTGTCTGTGGGAATGTCTGTCTGTGGGAATGTCTGTCTGTCTGTGGGAATGTCTGTCTGTCTGTCTGTGGGAATGTCTGTCTGTCTGTCTGTGGGAATGTCTTTCTGTCTGTCTGTCTGTCTGTGGGAATGTCTGTCTGTCTATGTGTCTGTGGGAATGTCTGTCTGTCTGTCTGTCTGTGGGAATGTCTGTCTGTCTGTCTGTGGGAATGTCTGTCTGTCTGTCTGTCTGTGGGAATGTCTGTCTGTCTGTCTGTCTGTGGGAATGTCTGTCTGTCTGTCTGTGGGAATGTCTGTCTGTCTGTCTGTCTGTGGGAATGTCTGTCTGTCTGTCTGTGGGAATGTCTGTCTGTCTGTCTGTGGGAATGTCTGTCTGTCTGTCTGTGGGAATGTCTGTCTGTCTGTCTGTCTGTGGGAATGTCTGTCTATCTGTCTGTCTGTGGGAATGTCTGTCTGTCTGTGGGAATGTCTGTCTGTCTGTCTGTCTGTCTGTGGGAATGTCTGTCTGTCTGTGGGAATGTCTGTCTGTCTGTCTGTGGGAATGTCTGTCTGTCTGTCTGTCTGTGGGAATGTCTGTCTATCTGTCTGTCTGTGGGAATGTCTGTCTGTCCGTGGGAATGTCTGTCTGTCTGTCTGTCTGTGGGAATGTCTGTCTGTCTGTCTGTGGGAATGTCTGTCTGTCTGTCTGTCTGTGGGAATGTCTGACTGTCTGTCTGTGGGAATGTCTGTCTGTGGGAATGTCTGTCTGTCTGTGGGAATGTCTGTCTGTCTGTCTGTGGGAATGTCTGTCTGTCTGTCTGTGGGAATGTCTGTCTGTCTGTCTGTGGGAATGTCTGTCTATCTGTCTGTCTGTCTGTGGGAATGTCTGTCTGTCTGTGGGAATGTCTGTCTGTCTGTCTGCCTGTCTGTGGGAATGTCTGTCTGTCTGTCTGTCTGTGGGAATGTCTGTCTGTCTGTGGGAATGTCTGTCTGTCTGTGGGAATGTCTGTCTGTCCGACTGTCTGTGGGAATGTCTGTCTGTCTGTCTGTCTGTGGGAATGTCTGTCTGTCTGTGGGATTGTCTGTCTGTCTGTATGTCTGTCTGTGGGAATATCTGACTGTCTGTCTGTCTGTCTGTGGGAATGTCTGTCTGTCTGTCTGTGGGAATGTCAGTCTGTCTGTCTGTCTGTCTGTGGGAATGTCTGTCTGTGGGAATGTCTGTCTGTGGGAATGTCTGTCTGTCTGTGGGAATGTCTGTCTGTCTGTCAGTCTGTGGGAATGTCTGTCTGTCTGTGGGAATGTCTGTCTGTCTGTCGGTGGGAATGTCTGTCTGTCTGTCTGTGGGAATGTCTTTCTGTCTGTCTGTCTGTCTGTCTGTGGGAATGTCTGTCTGTCTGTCTGTCTGTCTGTGGGAATGTCTGTCTGTCTGTCTGTCTGTGGGGATGTCTGTCTGTCTGTCGTTGGAATGTCTGTCTGTCTGTGGGAATGTCTGTCTGTCTGTGGGAATGTCTGTCTGTCTGTCTGTGGGAATGTCTGTCTGTCTGTCTGTCTGTGGGAATGTCTGTCTGTCTGTCTGTGGGAATGTCTGTCTGTCTGTCTGTGGGAATGTCTGTCTGTCTGTCTGTGGGAATGTCTGACTGTCTGTCTGTGGGAATCTCTGTCTGTCTGTCTGTGGGAATGTCTGTCTGTCTGTCTGTCTTTGGGAATGTCTGTCTGTCTTTCTGTGGGAATGTCTGTCTGTCTGTCTGTCTGTCTGTCTGTGGGAATGTCTGTCTGTCTGTCTGTCTGTGGGAATGTCTGTCTGTCTGTCTGTGGGAATGTCTGTCTGTCTGTCTGTGGGAATATCTGTCTGTCTGTCTGTGGGAATGTCTGTCTGTCTGTCTGTCTGTCTGTGGGAATGTCTGTCTGTCTGTCTGTGGGAATGTCTGTCTGTCTGTCTGTCTGTGGGAATGTCTGTTTATCGGTCTGTCTGTGGGAATGTCTGTCTGTCTGTCTGTCTGTCTGTGGGAATGTCTGTCTGTCTGTCTGTGGGAATGTCTGTCTGTCTGTCTGTCTGTGGGAATGTCTGACTGTCTGTCTGTGGGAATGTCTAGCTGTGGGAATGTCTGTCTGTCTGTGGGAATGTCTGTCTGTCTGTCTGTGGGAATGTCTGTCTGTCTGTTTGTGGGAATGTCTGTCTGTCTGTCTGTCTGTGGGAATGTCTGTCTATCTGTCTGTGGGAATGTCTGTCTGTCTGTGGGAATGTCTGTCTGTCTGTCTGCCTGTCTGTGGGAATGTCTGTCTGTCTGTCTGTCTGTCTGTCTGTGGGAATGTCTGTCAGTCTGTCTGTGCGAATGTCTTTATGTCTTTCAGTCTGTAGGAAGGTGTGTCTGTCTGTCTGTGGGAATGTCAGTCTGTCTGTCTGTCTTTGGGAATGTCTGTCTGTCTGTCTGTCTGTGGGAATGTCTGTCTATCTGTCTGTCTGTGGGAATGTCTGTCTGTCTGTGGGAATGTCTGTCTGTCTGTCTGTGGGAATGTCTGTCTGTCTGTCTGTCTGTGGGAATGTCTGTCTATCTGTCTGTCTGTCTGTGGGAATGTCTGTCTGTCTGTGGGAATGTCTGTCTGTCTGTCTGCCTGTCTGTGGGAATGTCTGTATGTCTGTCTATCTGTCTGTGGGAATGTCTGTCTGTCTGTCTGTCTGTCTGTGGGAATGTCTGTCTGTCTGTCTGTGGGAATGTCTGTCTGTCTGTCTGTGGGAATGTCTGTCTGTCTGTCGGTGGGAATGTCTGTCTGTCTGTCTGTGGGAATGTCTGTCTGTCTGTCTGTGGGAATGTCTGTCTGTCTGTCTGACTGTCTGTGGGAATGTCTGTCTGTCTGTGGGAATGTATGTCTGTCTGTCGTTGGAATGTCTGTCTGTCTGTCTGTCTGTGGGAATGTCTGTCTGTCTGTCTGTGGGAATGTCTGTCTGTCTGTCTGTCTGTGGGGATGTCTGTCTGTCTGTCTGTCTGTGGAAATGTCTGTCTGTCCGTGGGAATGTATGTCTGTCTGTCTGTGGGAATGTCTGTCTGTCTGTCTGTCTGTGGGAATGTCTGTCTGTCTGTCTGTCTGTGGGAATGTCTGACTGTCAGTCTGTGGGAATGTCTGTCTGTCTGTCTGTGGGAATGTCTGTCTGTCTGTCTGTGGGAATGTCTGGCTGTCTGTGGGAATGTCTGTCTGTCTGTCTGTGGGAATGTCTGTCTGTCTGTCTGTCTGTGGGAATGACTTTCTGTCTGTCTGTGGGAATGTCTGTCTGTCTGTCAGTCTGTGGGAATGTCTGTCTGTCTGTCTGTGGGAATATCTGTCTGTCTGTCTGTGGGAATGACTGTCTGTCTGTCTGTGGGAATGTCTGTCTGTCTGTCTGTGGGAATGTCTGTCTGTCTGTCTGTCTGTCTGTGGGAATGTCTGTCTGTCTGTCTGTCTGTGGGAATGTCTGTCTGTCTGTCTGTGTGAATGTCTGTCTGTCTGTCTGTGGGAATGTCTGTCTGTCTGTCTGTCTGTGGGAATGTCTGTCTGTCTGTCTGTGGGAATGTCTGTCTGTCTGTCTGTGGGAATGTCTGTCTGTCTGTCTGTGGGAATGTCTGTCTGTCTGTCTGTGGGAATGTCTGACTGTCTGTCTGTGGGAATGTCTGTCTGTCTGTGGGAATGTCTGTCTGTCTGTCTGTCTGTGGGAATGTCTGTCTGTCTGTCTGTGGGAATGTCTGTCTGTCTGTCTGTCTGTCTGTCTGTGGGAATGTCTGTCTGTCTGTCTGTCTGTCTGTGGGAATGTCTGTCTGTCTGTCTGTGGGAATGTCTGTCTGTCTGTCTGTCTGTGGGAATGTCTGTCTGTCTGTCTGTGGGAATGTCTGTCTGTCTGTCTGTCTGTGGGAATGTCTGTCTGTCTGTCTGTGGGAATGTCTGTCTGTCTGTCTGTGGGAATGTCTGTCTATCTGTCTGTCTGTGGGAATGTCTGTCTGTCTGTCTGTCTGTCTGTGGGAATGTCTGTCTGTCTGTCTGTCTGTGGGAATGTCTGTCTGTCTGTGGGAATGTCTGTCTGTCTGTCTGTCTGTCTGTGGGAATGTCTGTCTATCTGTCTGTCTGTGGGAATGTCTGTCTGTCTGTGGGAATGTCTGTCTGTCTGTCTGTCTGTGGGAATGTCTGTCTGTCTGTCTGTGGGAATGTCTGTCTGTCTGTCTGTCTGTGGGAATGTCTGACTGTCTGTCTGTGGGAATGTCTGTCTGTGGGAATGTCTGTCTGTCTGTGGGAATGTCTGTCTGTCTGTCTGTGGGAATGTCTGTCTGTCTGTCTGTGGGAATGACTGTCTGTCTGTGGGAATGTCTGTCTATCTGTCTGTCTGTCTGTGGGAATGTCTGTCTGTCTGTGGGAATGTCTGTCTGTCTGTCTGCCTGTCTGTGGGAATGTCTGTCTGTCTGTCTGTCTGTGGGAATGTCTGTCTGTCTGTGGGAATGTCTGTCTGTCTGTCTGTCTGTGGGAATGTCTGCCTGTCTGTCTGTGGGAATGTCTGTCTGTCTGTCTGTCTTTGGGAATGTCTGTCTGTCTGTCTTTGGGAATGTCTGTCTGCCTGTCTGTGGGAATGTCTGTCTGTCTGTCTGTGGGAATGTCTGTCTATCTGTCTGTCTGTCTGTGGGAATGTATGTCTGTCTGTGGGAATGTCTGTCTGTCTGTGGGAATGTCTGTCTGTCTGTCTGCCTGTCTGTGGGAATGTCTGTATGTCTGTCTGTCTGTCTGTGGGAATGTCTGTCTGTCTGTGGGAATGTCTGTCTGTCTGTCTGCCTGTCTGTGGGAATGTCTGTATGTCTGTCTGTCTGTCTGTGGGAATGTCTGTCTGTCTGTCTGTCTGTCTGTGGGAATGTCTGTCTGTCTGTCTGTGGGAATGTCTGTCTGTCTGTCTGTCTGTGGGAATGTCTGACTGTCTGTCTGTGGGAATGTCTGTCTGTGGGAATGTCTGTCTGTCTGTGGGAATGTCTGTCTGTCTGTCTGTGGGAATGTCTGTCTGTCTGTCTGTCTGTGGGAATGTCTGTCTGTCTGTCTGTGGGAATGTCTGTCTGTCTGTCTGTCTGTCTGTGGGAATACCTGACTGTCTGTCTGTCTGTCTGTGGGAATGTCTGTCTGTCTGTCTGTGGGAATGTCAGTCTGTCTGTCTGTCTGTCTGTGGGAATGTCTGTCTGTCTGTGGGAATGTCTGTCTGTGGGAATGTCTGTCTGTGGGAATGTCTGTCTGTCTGTCTGTCTGTGGGAATGTCTGTCTGTCTGTCTGTGGGAATGTCTTTCTGTCTGTCTGTCTGTCTGTCTGTGGGAATGTCTGTCTGTCTGTCTGTCTGTGGGAATGTCTGTCTGTCTGTCTGTCGTTGGAATGTCTGTCTGTCTGTGGGAATGTCTGTCTGTCTGTGGGAATGTCTGTCTGTCTGTCTGTGGGAATGTCTGTCTGTCTGTCTGTGGGAATGTCTGTCTGTCTGTCTGTGGGAATGTCTGTCTGTCTGTCTATGGGAATGTCTGTCTGTCTGTCTGTGGGAATGTCTGTCTGTCTGTCTGTGGGAATGTCTGACTGTCTGTCTGTGGGAATGTCTGTCTGTCTGTCTGTGGGAATGTCTGTCTGTCTGTCTGTCTGTGGGAATGTCTGTCTGTCTGTCTGTGGGAATGTCTGTCTGTCTGTCTGTCTGTGGGAATGTCTGTCTGTCTGTCTGTCTGTCTGTGGGAATGTCTGTCTGTCTGTCTGTGGGAATGTCTGTCTGTCTGTCTGTCTGTGGGAATGTCTGTCTGTCTGTCTGTGGGAATGTCTGTCTGTCTGTCTGTCTGTGGGAATGTCTGTCTGTCTGTCTGTGGGAATGTCTGTCTGTCTGTCTGTCTGTGGGAATGTCTGTCTATCTGTCTGTCTGTGGGAATGTCTGTCTGTCTGTCTGTCTGTGGGAATGTCTGTCTGTCTGTCTGTGGGAATGTCTGTCTGTCTGTCTGTCTGTGGGAATGTCTGACTGTCTGTCTGTGGGAATGTCTGTCTGTGGGAATGTCTGTCTGTCTGTGGGAATGTCTGTCTGTCTGTCTGTGGGAATGTCTGTCTGTCTGTCTGTGGGAATGTCTGTCTGTCTGTCTGTCTGTGGGAATGTCTGTCTATCTGTCTGTCTGTCTGTGGGAATGTCTGTCTGTCTGTGGGAATGTCTGTCTGTCTGTCTGCCTGTCTGTGGGAATGTCTGTCTGTCTGTCTGTCTGTGGGAATGTCTGTCTGTCTGTGGGAATGTCTGTCTGTCTGTGGGAATGTCTGTCTGTCTGACTGTCTGTGGGAATGTCTGTCTGTCTGTCTGTCTGTGGGAATGTCTGTCTGTCTGCCTGTGGGAATGTCTGTCTGTCTGTCTGTGGGAATATCTGACTGTCTGTCTGTCTGTGGGAATGTCTGTCTGTCTGTCTGTGGGAATGTCTGTCTGTCTGTCTGTCTGTGGGATTGTCTGTCTGTCTGTCTGTGGGAATGTCTGTCTGTGGGAATGTCTGTCTGTCTGTGGGAATGTCTGTCTGTGGGAATGTCTGTCTGTATGACTGTCTCTGAGAATGTCTGTCTGTCTGTCTGTTGGAATGTCTGTCTGTCTGTCTGTGGGAATGTCTGACTGTCTGTCTGTGGGAATGTCTGTCTGTCTGTGGGAATGTCTGTCTGTCTGTGGGAATGTCTGTCTGTCTGTCTGTCTGTGGGAATGTCTGTCTGTCTGTCTGTGGGAATGTCTGACTGTTTGTCTGTGGGAATGTCTGTCTGTCTGTGGGAATGTCTGTCTGTCTGTGGGAATGTCTGTCTGTCTGCCTGTGGGAATGTCTGTCTGTCTGTCTGTGGGAATGTCTGTCTGTCTGTCTGTCTGTGGGAATGCCTTTCTGTCTGTCTGTGCGAATGTCTGTCTGTCTGTCAGTCTGTAGGAATGTGTGTCTGTCTGTCTGTGGGAATGTCAGTCTGTCTGTCTGTCTGTGGGAATGTCTGTCTGTCTGTCTGTCTGTGGGAATGTCTGTCTGTCTGTGGGAATGTCTGTCTGTCTGTGGGAATGTCTGTCTGTCTGTCTGACTGTCTGTGGGAATGTCTGTCTGTCTGTCTGTCTGTGGGAATGTCTGTCTGTCTGTCTGTGGGAATGTCTGTCTGTCTGTCTGTGGGAATATCTGACTTGTCTGTCTGTCTGTCTGTGGGAATGTCTGTCTGTCTGTCTGTGGGAATGTCTGACTGTCTGTCTGTGGGAATGTCTGTCTGTCTGTGGGAATGTCTGTCTGTCTGTGGGAATGTCTGTCTGTCTGTCTGTCTGTGGGAATGTCTGTCTGTCTGTCTGTGGGAATGTCTGACTGTTTGTCTGTGGGAATGTCTGTCTGTCTGTGGGAATGTCTGTCTGTCTGTGGGAATGTCTGTCTGTCTGTCTGTGGGAATGTCTGTCTGTCTGTCTGTCTGTGGGAATGTCTGTCTGTCTGTCTGTCTGTGGGAATGCCTTTCTGTCTGTCTGTGCGAATGTCTGTCTGTCTGTCAGTCTGTAGGAATGTGTGTCTGTCTGTCTGTGGGAATGTCAGTCTGTCTGTCTGTCTGTGGGAATGTCTGTCTGTCTGTCTGTCTGTGGGAATGTCTGTCTGTCTGTGGGAATGTCTGTCTGTCTGTGGGAATGTCTGTCTGTCTGTCTGACTGTCTGTGGGAATGTCTGTCTGTCTGTCTGTCTGTGGGAATGTCTGTCTGTCTGTCTGTGGGAATGTCTGTCTGTCTGTCTGTGGGAATATCTGACTTGTCTGTCTGTCTGTCTGTGGGAATGTCTGTCTGTCTGTCTGTCTGTGGGAACGTCAGTCTGTCTGTCTGTCTGTGGGAATGTCTGTCTGTCTGTCTGTGGGAATGTCTGTCTGTGGGAATGTCTGTCTGTCTGTGGGAATGTCTGTCTGTGGGAATGTCTGTCTGTATGTCTGTCTGTGGGAATGTCTGTCTGTCTGTCTGTTGGAATGTCTGTCTGTCTGTCTGTGGGAACGTCAGTCTGTCTGTCTGTCTGTGGGAATGTCTGTCTGTCTGTCTGTGGGAATGTCTGTCTGTGGGAATATCTGACTGTCTGTCTGTCTGTGGGAATGTCTGTCTGTCTGTCTGTGGGAATGTCTGTCTGTCTGTCTGTCTGTCTGTGGGATTGTCTGTCTGTCTGTCTGTGGGAATGTCTGTCTGTGGGAATGTCTGTCTGTCTGTGGGAATGTCTGTCTGTGGGAATGTCTGTCTGTATGACTGTCTCTGAGAATGTCTGTCTGTCTGTCTGTTGGAATGTCTGTCTGTCTGTCTGTGGGAATGTCTGACTGTCTGTCTGTGGGAATGTCTGTCTGTCTGTGGGAATGTCTGTCTGTCTGTGGGAATGTCTGTCTGTCTGTCTGTCTGTGGGAATGTCTGTCTGTCTGTCTGTGGGAATGTCTGACTGTTTGTCTGTGGGAATGTCTGTCTGTCTGTGGGAATGTCTGTCTGTCTGTGGGAATGTCTGTCTGTCTGTCTGTGGGAATGTCTGTCTGTCTGTCTGTCTGTGGGAATGTCTGTCAGTCTGTCTGTCTGTGGGAATGCCTTTCTGTCTGTCTGTGCGAATGTCTGTCTGTCTGTCAGTCTGTAGGAATGTGTGTCTGTCTGTCTGTGGGAATGTCAGTCTGTCTGTCTGTCTGTGGGAATGTCTGTCTGTCTGTCTGTCTGTGGGAATGTCTGTCTGTCTGTGGGAATGTCTGTCTGTCTGTGGGAATGTCTGTCTGTCTGTCTGACTGTCTGTGGGAATGTCTGTCTGTCTGTCTGTCTGTGGGAATGTCTGTCTGTCTGTCTGTGGGAATGTCTGTCTGTCTGTCTGTCTGTGGGAATATCTGACTTGTCTGTCTGTCTGTCTGTGGGAATGTCTGTCTGTCTGTCTGTCTGTGGGAACGTCAGTCTGTCTGTCTGTCTGTGGGAATGTCTGTCTGTCTGTCTGTGGGAATGTCTGTCTGTGGGAATGTCTGTCTGTCTGTGGGAATGTCTGTCTGTGGGAATGTCTGTCTGTATGTCTGTCTGTGGGAATGTCTGTCTGTCTGTCTGTTGGAATGTCTGTCTGTCTGTCTGTGGGAACATCAGTCTGTCTGTCTGTCTGTGGGAATGTCTGTCTGTCTGTCTGTGGGAATGTCTGTCTGTGGGAATGTCTGTCTGTCTGTGGGAATGTCTGTCTGTGGGAATGTCTGTCTGTATGTCTGTCTGTGGGAATGTCTGTCTGTCTGTCTGTTGGAATGTCTGTCTGTCTGTCTGTGGGAATGTCTGTTTTTCTGTCTGTCTGTGGGAATGTCTGTCTGTCTGTCTGTCTGTGGGAATGTCTGACTGTCTGTCTGTGGGAATGTCTGTCTGTCTGTCTGTGGGAATGTCTGTCTGTGGGAATGTCTGTCTGTCTGTGGGAATGTCTGTCTGTCTGTCTGTGGGAATGTCTGTCTGTCTGTCTGTGGGAATGACTGTCTGTCTGTCTGTGGGAATGTCTGTCTGTCTGTCAGTCTGTGGGAATGTCTGTCTGTCTGTCTGTGGGAATGTCTGTCTGTCTGTCTGTCGGTGGGAATGTCTGTCTGTCTGTCTGTGGAAATGTCTGTCTGTCTGTCTGTGGGAATGTCTTTCTGTCTGTCTGTCTGTCTGTGGGAATGTCTGTCTGTCTGTCTGTCTGTCTGTGGGAATGTCTGTCTGTCTGTCTGTGGGAATGTCTGTCTGTCTGTCTGTCTGTGGGAATGTCTGACTGTCTGTCTGTGGGAATGTCTGTCTGTGGGAATGTCTGTCTGTCTGTGGGAATGTCTGTCTGTCTGTCTGTCTGTGGGAATGTCTGTCTGTCTGTCTGTGGGAATGTCTGTCTGTCTGTCTGTCTGTCTGTGGGAATATCTGACTGTCTGTCTGTCTGTCTGTGGGAATGTCTGTCTGTCTGTCTGTGGGAATGTCAGTCTGTCTGTCTGTCTGTCTGTGGGAATGTCTGTCTGTCTGTCTGTGGGAATGTCTGTCTGTGGGAATGTCTGTCTGTCTGTGGGAATGTCTGTCTGTCTGTCTGTGGGAATGTCTGTCTGTCTGTCTGTGGGAATGTCTTTCTGTCTGTCTGACTGTCTGTCTGTCTGTCTGTGGGAATGTCTGTCTGTCTGTCTGTCTGTGGGAATGTCTGTCTGTCTGTCTGTCGTTGGAATGTCTGTCTGTCTGTGGGAATGTCTGTCTGTCTGTGGGAATGTCTGTCTGTCTGTCTGTGGGAATGTCTGTCTGTCTGTCTGTGGGAATGTCTGTCTGTCTGTCTGTGGGAATGTCTGTCTGTCTGTCTGTGGGAATGTCTGTCTGTCTGTCTGTGGGAATGTCTGACTGTCTGTCTGTGGGAATGTCTGTCTGTCTGTCTGTGGGAATGTCTGTCTGTCTGTCGGTCTGTGGGAATGTCTGTCTGTCTGTCTGTGGGAATGTCTGTCTGTCTGTCTGTCTGTCTGTGGGAATGTCTGTCTGTCTGTCTGTCTGTGGGAATGTCTGTCTGTCTGTCTGTGGGAATGTCTGTCTGTCTGTCTGTCTGTGGGAATGTCTGTCTGTCTGTCTGTGGGAATGTCTGTCTGTCTGTCTGTCTGTGGGAATGTCTGTCTGTCTGTCTGTGGGAATGTCTGTCTGTCTGTCTGTCTGTGGGAATGTCTGTCTATCTGTCTGTCTGTGGGAATGTCTGTCTGTCTGTCTGTCTGTGGGAATGTCTGTCTGTCTGTCTGTGGGAATGTCTGTCTGTCTGTCTGTCTGTGGGAATGTCTGACTGTCTGTCTGTGGGAATGTCTGTCTGTGGGAATGTCTGTCTGTCTGTGGGAATGTCTGTCTGTCTGTCTGTGGGAATGTCTGTCTGTCTGTCTGTGGGAATGTCTGTCTGTCTGTCTGTCTGTGGGAATGTCTGTCTATCTGTCTGTCTGTCTGTGGGAATGTCTGTCTGTCTGTGGGAATGTCTGTCTGTCTGTCTGCCTGTCTGTGGGAATGTCTGTCTGTCTGTCTGTGGGAATGTCTGTCTGTCTGTGGGAATGTCTGTCTGTCTGTGGGAATGTCTGTCTGTCTGTCTGACTGTCTGTGGGAATGTCTGTCTGTCTGTCTGTCTGTGGGAATGTCTGTCTGTCTGTCTGTGGGAATGTCTGTCTGTCTGTCTGTCTGTGGGAATATCTGACTGTCTGTCTGTCTGTCTGTCTGTGGGAATGTCTGTCTGTCTGTCTGTGGGAATGTCAGTCTGTCTGTCTGTCTGTCTGTGGGAATGTCTGTCTGTCTGTCTGTGGGAATGTCTGTCTGTGGGAATGTCTGTCTGTCTGTGGGAATGTCTGTCTGTGGGAATGTCTGTCTGTATGACTGTCTCTGGGAATGTCTGTCTGTCTGTCTGTTGGAATGTCTGTCTGTCTGTCTGTGGGAATGTCTGACTGTCTGTCTGTGGGAATGTCTGTCTGTCTGTGGGAATGTCTGTCTGTCTGTGGGAATGTCTGTCTGTCTGTCTGTCTGTGGGAATGTCTGTCTGTCTGTCTGTGGGAATGTCTGACTGTTTGTCTGTGGGAATGTCTGTCTGTCTGTGGGAATGTCTGTCTGTCTGTGGGAATGTCTGTCTGTCTGTGGGAATGTCTGTCTGTCTGTCTGTCTGTGGGAATGTCTGTCTGTCTGTCTGTCTGTCTGTGGGAATGCCTGTCTGTCTGTCTGTGCGAATGTCTGTCTGTCTGTCAGTCTGTAGGAATGTGTGTCTGTCTGTCTGTGGGGATGTCAGTCTGTCTGTCTGTCTGTGGGAATGTCTGTCTGTCTGTCTGTCTGTGGGAATGTCTGTCTGTCTGTGGGAATGTCTGTCTGTCTGTGGGAATGTCTGTCTGTCTGTCTGACTGTCTGTGGGAATGTCTGTCTGTCTGTGGGAATGTCTGTCTGTCTGTCTGTGGGAATGTCTGTCTGTCTGTCTGTCTGTCTGTGGGAATATCTGACTTGTCTGTCTGTCTGTCTGTGGGAATGTCTGTCTGTCTGTCTGTCTGTGGGAATGTCAGTCTGTCTGTCTGTCTGTGGGAATGTCTGTCTGTCTGTCTGTGGGAATGTCTGTCTGTGGGAATGTCTGTCTGTCTGTGGGAATGTCTGTCTGTGGGAATGTCTGTCTGTATGTCTGTCTGTGGGAATGTCTGTCTGTCTGTCTGTTGGAATGTCTGTCTGTCTGTCTGTGGGAATGTCTGTTTTTCTGTCTGTCTGTGGGAATGTCTGTCTGTCTGTCTGTGGGAATGTCTGACTGTCTGTCTGTGGGAATGTCTGTCTGTCTGTCTGTGGGAATGTCTGTCTGTGGGAATGTCTGTCTGTCTGTGGGAATGTCTGTCTGTCTGTCTGTGGGAATGTCTGTCTGTCTGTCTGTGGGAATGACTGTCTGTCTGTCTGTGGGAATGTCTGTCTGTCTGTCAGTCTGTGGGAATGTCTGTCTGTCTGTCTGTGGGAATGTCTGTCTGTCTGTCTGTCGGTGGGAATGTCTGTCTGTCTGTCTGTGGAAATGTCTGTCTGTCTGTCTGTGGGAATGTCTTTCTGTCTGTCTGTCTGTCTGTCTGTGGGAATGTCTGTCTGTCTGTCTGTCTGTGGGAATGTCTGTCTGTCTGTCGTTGGAATGTCTGTCTGTCTGTGGGAATGTCTGTCTGTCTGTGGGAATGTCTGGCTGTCTGTCTGTGGGAATGTCTGTCTGTCTGTGGGAATGTCTGTCTGTCTGTCTGTGGGAATGTCTGTCTGTCTGTCTGTGGGAATGTCTGTCTGTCTGTCTGTGGGAATGTCTGTCTGTCTGTCTGTGGGAATGTCTGTCTGTCTGTCTGTCTGTCTGTGGGAATGTCTGTCTGTCTGTCTGTCTGTCTGTGGGAATGTCTGTCTGTCTGTCTGTCTGTGGGAATGTCTGTCTGTCTGTCTGTGGGAATGTCTGTCTGTCTGTCTGTCTGTGGGAATGTCTGTCTATCTGTCTGTCTGTGGGAATGTCTGTCTGTCTGTGGGAATGTCTGCCTGTCTGTCTGTGGGAATGTCTGTCTGTCTGTCTGTGGGAATGTCTGTCTATCTGTCTGTCTGTCTGTGGGAATGTCTGTCTGTCTGTGGGAATGTCTGTCTGTCTGTCTGCCTGTCTGTGGGAATGTCTGTCTGTCTGTCTGTCTGTGGGAATGTCTGTCTGTCTGTGGGAATGTCTGTCTGTCTGTGGGAATGTCTGTCTGTCTGTCTGACTGTCTGTGGGAATGTCTGTCTGTCTGTCTGTGGGAATGTCTGTCTGTCTGTCTGTGGGAATGTCTGTCTGTCTGTCTGTCTGTCTGTGGGAATATCTGACTGTCTGTCTGTCTGTGGGAATGTCTGTCTGTCTGTCTGTCTGTCTGTGGGAATGTCAGTCTGTCTGTCTGTCTGTCTGTGGGAATGTCTGTCTGTCTGTCTGTGGGAATGTCTGTCTGTGGGAATGTCTGTCTGTCTGTGGGAATGTCTGTCTGTGGGAATGTCTGTCTGTATGTCTGTCTGTGGGAATGTCTGTCTCTCTGTTGGAATGTCTGCCTGTCTGTCTGTGGGAATGTCTGTTTGTCTGTCTGTCTGTGGGAATGTCTGTCTGTCTGTCTGTCTGTCTGGGGGAATGTCTGACTGTCTGTCTGTGGGAATGTCTGTCTGTATGTGGGAATGTCTGTCTGTCTGTGGGAATGTCTGTCTGTCTGTCTGTGGGAATGTCTGTCTGTCTGTCTGTGGGAATGTCTGTCTGTCTGTCTGTCTGTGGGAATGCCTGTCTCTCTGTCTGTGCGAATGTCTGTCTGTCTGTCAGTCTGTAGGAATGTGTGTCTGTCTGTCTGTGGGAATGTCAGTCTGTCTGTCTGTCTGTGGGAATGTCTGTCTGTCTGTCTGTCTGTCTGTGGGAATGTCTGTCTATCTGTCTGTCTGTGGGAATGTCTGTCTGTCTGTGGGAATGTCTGTCTGTCTGTGGGAATGTCTGTCTGTCTGTGTGTCTGTGGGAATGTCTGACTGTCTGTCTGTGGGAATGTCTGTCTGTCTGTTGGAATGTCTGTCTGTCTGTCTGTCTGTGGGAATGTCTGTCTATCTGTCTGTCTGTGGGAATGTCTGTCTGTCTGTCTGGGGGAATGTCTGTCTGTCTGCCTGTCTGTGGGAATGTCTGTCTGTCTGTCTGTCTGTGGGAATGTCTGTCTGTGGGAATGTCTGTCTGTCTGTGGGAATGTCTGTCTGACTGTCTGTGGGAATGTCTGTCTGTCTGTCTGTGGGAATATCTGACTGTCTGTCTGTCTGTCTGTGGGAATGTCTGTCTGTCTGTGGGAATGTCTGTTTGTCTGTCTGTCTGTGGGAATGTCTGTCTGTCTGTCTGTGGGAATGTCTGTCTGTGGGAATGTCTGTCTGTCTGTCTGTTGGAATGTCTGTCTGTCTGTCTGTGGGAATGTCTGTTTGTCTGTCTGTCTGTGGGAATGTCTGTCTGTCTGTCTGTGGGAATGTCTGACTTTCTGTCTGTGGGAATGTCTGTCTGTCTGTGGGAATGTCTGTCTGTCTGTCTGTGGGAATGTCTGTCTGTCTGTGGGAATGTCTGTCTGTCTGTCTGTCTGTCTGTCTGTCTGTGGGAATGTCTGTCTGTCTGTCTGTCTGTGGGAATGTCTGTCTGTCTGTCTGTCTGTGGGAATGTCTGTCTGTCTGTGGGAATGTCTGTCTGTCTGTGGGAATGTCTGTCTGACTGTCTGTGGGAATGTCTGTCTGTCTGTCTGTCTGTGGGAATATCTGACTGTCTGTCTGTCTGTCTGTGGGAATGTCTGTCTGTCTGTCTGTGGGAATGTCTGTCTGTCTGTCTGTGGGAATGTCTGTCTGTCTGTCTGTGGGAATGTCTGTCTGTGGGAATGTCTGTCTGTCTGTCTGTTGGAATGTCTGTCTGTCTGTCTGTGGGAATGTCTGTTTGTCTGTCTGTCTGTGGGAATGTCTGTCTGTCTGTCTGTGGGAATGTCTGACTTTCTGTCTGTGGGAATGTCTGTCTGTCTGTGGGAATGTCTGTCTGTCTGTCTGTGGGAATGTCTGTCTGTCTGTCTGTGGGAATGTCTGTCTGTCTGTCTGTCTGTGGGAATGTCTGTCTGTCTGTCTGTGCGAATGTCTGTCTGTCTGTCAGTCTGTAGGAATGTGTGTCTGTCTGTCTGTGGGAATGTCAGTCTGTCTGTCTGTCTGTGGGAATGTCTGTCAGTCTGTCTGTCTGTCTGTGGGAATGTCTGTCTATCTGTCTGTCTGTGGGAATGTCTGTCTGTCTGTGGGAATGTCTGTCTGTCTGTCTGTGGGAATGTCTGTCTGTCTGTCTGTCTGTGGGAATGTCTGTCTATCTGTCTGTCTGTCTGTGGGAATGTCTGTCTGTCTGTCTGCCTGTCTGTGGGAATGTCTGTATGTCTGTCTGTCTGTGGGAATGTCTGTCTGTCTGTCTGTCTGTCTGTGGGAATGTCTGTCTGTCTGTCTGTGGGAATGTCTGTCTGTCTGTCTGTGGGAATGTCTGTCTGTCTGTCTGTCGGTGGGAATGTCTGTCTGTCTGTCTGTGGGAATGTCTGTCTGTCTGTCTGTGGGAATGTCTGTCTGTCTGTCTGAATGTCTGTGGGAATGTCTGTCTGTCTGTGGGAATGTATGTCTGTCTGTCGTTGGAATGTCTGTCTGTCTGTCTGTCTGTGGGAATGTCTGTCTGTCTGTCTGTGGGAATGTCTGTCTGTCTGTGGGGATGTCTGTCTGTCTGTCTGTGGGAATGTCTGTCTGTCTGTGGGAATGTCTTTCTGTCTGTCTGTGGGAATGTCTGTCTGTCTGTCTGTCTGTGGGAATGTCTGTCTGTCTGTCTGTCTGTGGGAATGTCTGACTGTCTGTCTGTGGGAATGTCTGTCTGTCTGTCTGTGGGAATGTCTGTCTGTCTGTCTGTGGGAATGTCTGTCTGTCTGTGGGAATGTCTGTCTGTCTGTGGGAATGTCTGTCTGTCTGTCTGTCTGTGGGAATACTGTCTGTCTGTCTGTGGGAATGTCTGTCTGTCTGTCAGTCTGTGGGAATGTCTGTCTGTCTGTCTGTGGGAATGTCTGTCTGTCTGTCTGTCGGTGGGAATGTCTGTCTGTCTGTCTGTGGGAATGTCTGTCTGTCTGTCTGTGGGAATGTCTGTCTGTCTGTCTGTCTGTGGGAATGTCTGTCTGTCTGTCTGTCTGTGGGAATGTCTGTCTGTCTGTCTGTCGTTGGAATGTCTGTCTGTCTGTGGGAATGTCTGTCTGTCTGTGTGAATGTCTGTCTGTCTGTCTGTGGGAATGTCTGTCTGTCTGTCTGTGGGAATGTCTGTCTGTGGGAATGTCTGTCTGTCTGTCTGTTGGAATGTCTGTCTGTCTGTCTGTGGGAATGTCTGTTTGTCTGTCTGTCTGTGGGAATGTCTGTCTGTCTGTCTGTGGGAATGTCTGACTTTCTGTCTGTGGGAATGTCTGTCTGTCTGTGGGAATGTCTGTCTGTCTGTCTGTGGGAATGTCTGTCTGTCTGTCTGTGGGAATGTCTGTCTGTCTGTCTGTCTGTGGGAATGTCTGTCTGTCTGTCTGTGCGAATGTCTGTCTGTCTGTCAGTCTGTAGGAATGTGTGTCTGTCTGTCTGTGGGAATGTCAGTCTGTCTGTCTGTCTGTGGGAATGTCTGTCAGTCTGTCTGTCTGTCTGTGGGAATGTCTGTCTATCTGTCTGTCTGTGGGAATGTCTGTCTGTCTGTGGGAATGTCTGTCTGTCTGTCTGTGGGAATGTCTGTCTGTCTGTCTGTCTGTGGGAATGTCTGTCTATCTGTCTGTCTGTCTGTGGGAATGTCTGTCTGTCTGTCTGCCTGTCTGTGGGAATGTCTGTATGTCTGTCTGTCTGTGGGAATGTCTGTCTGTCTGTCTGTCTGTCTGTGGGAATGTCTGTCTGTCTGTCTGTGGGAATGTCTGTCTGTCTGTCTGTGGGAATGTCTGTCTGTCTGTCTGTCGGTGGGAATGTCTGTCTGTCTGTCTGTGGGAATGTCTGTCTGTCTGTCTGTGGGAATGTCTGTCTGTCTGTCTGAATGTCTGTGGGAATGTCTTTCTGTCTGTGGGAATGTATGTCTGTCTGTCGGTGGAATGTCTGTCTGTCTGTCTGTCTGTGGGAATGTCTGTCTGTCTGTCTGTGGGAATGTCTGTCTGTCTGTCTGTCTGTGGGGATGTCTGTCTGTCTGTCTGTGGGAATGTCTGTCTGTCTGTGGGAATGTCTTTCTGTCTGTCTGTGGGAATGTCTGTCTGTCTGTCTGTCTGTGGGAATGTCTGTCTGTCTGTCTGTCTGTGGGAATGTCTGACTGTCTGTCTGTGGGAATGTCTGTCTGTCTGTCTGTGGGAATGTCTGTCTGTCTGTCTGTGGGAATGTCTGTCTGTCTGTGGGAATGTCTGTCTGTCTGTGGGAATGTCTGTCTGTCTGTCTGTCTGTGGGAATGACTGTCTGTCTGTCTGTGGGAATGTCTGTCTGTCTGTCAGTCTGTGGGAATGTCTGTCTGTCTGTCTGTGGGAATGTCTGTCTGTCTGTCTGTCGGTGGGAATGTCTGTCTGTCTGTCTGTGGGAATGTCTGTCTGTCTGTCTGTGGGAATGTCTGTCTGTCTGTCTGTCTGTCTGTGGGAATGTCTGTCTGTCTGTCTGTCTGTGGGAATGTCTGTCTGTCTGTCGTTGGAATGTCTGTCTGTCTGTGGGAATGTCTGTCTGTCTGTGTGAATGTCTGTCTGTCTGTCTGTGGGAATGTCTGTCTCTCTGTCTGTCTGTGGGAATGTCTGTCTGTCTGTCTGTGGGAATGTCTGTCTGCCTGTCTGTGGGAATGTCTGTCTGTCTGTCTGTGGGAATGTCTGACTTTCTGTCTGTGGGAATGTCTGTCTGTCTGTCTGTGGGAATGTCTGTCTGTCTGTCTGTGGGAATGTCTGTCTGTCTGTCTGTGGGAATGTCTGTCCGTCTGTCTGTCTGTCTGTCTGTGGGAATATCTGTCTGTCTGTCTGTCTGTGGGAATGTCTGTCTGTCTGTCTGTGGGAATGTCTGTCTGTCTGTCTGTCTGTGGGAATGTCTGTCTATCTGTCTGTCTGTCTGTGGGAATGTCTGTCTATCTGTCTGTCTGTGGGAATGTCTGTCTGTCTGTGGGAATGTCTGTCTGTCTGTCTGTCTGTGGGAATGTCTGTCTGTCTGTCTGTGGGAATGTCTGTCTGTCTGTGGGAATGTCTGACTGTCTGTCTGAGGGAATGTCTGTCTGTCTGTGGGAATGTCTGTCTGTCTGTGGGAATGTCTGTCTGTCTGTCTGTGGGAATGTCTGTCTGTCTGTCTGTGGGAATGTCTGTCTGTCTGTCTGTGGGAATGTCTGTCTATTTGTCTGTCTGTCTGTGGGAATGTCTGTCTGTCTGTGGGAATGTCTGTCTGTCTGTCTGCCTGTCTGTGGGAATGTCTGTCTGTCTGTCTGTCTGTGGGAATGTCTGTCTGTCTGTGGGAATGTCTGTCTGTCTGTGGGAATGTCTGTCTGTCTGTCTGACTGTCTGTGGGAATGTCTGTCTGTCTGTCTGTGGGAATGTCTGTCTGTCTGTCTGTGGGAATGTCTGTCTGTCTGTCTGTCTGTCTGTGGGAATATCTGACTGTCTGTCTGTCTGTGGGAATGTCTGTCTATCTGTCTGTCTGTCTGTGGGAATGTCAGTCTGTCTGTCTGTCTGTCTGTGGGAATGTCTGTCTGTCTGTCTGTGGGAATGTCTGTCTGTGGGAATGAATGTCTGTCTGTGGGAATGTCTGTCTGTGGGAATGTCTGTCTGTATGTCTGTCTGTGGGAATGTCTGTCTGTCTGTCTGTTGGAATGTCTGCCTGTCTGTCTGTGGGAATGTCTGTTTGTCTGTCTGTCTGTGGGAATGTCTGTCTGTCTGTCTGTCTGTCTGGGGGAATGTCTGACTGTCTGTCTGTGGGAATGTCTGTCTGTCTGTGGGAATGTCTGTCTGTCTGTGGGAATGTCTGTCTGTCTGTCTGTGGGAATGTCTGTCTGTCTGTCTGTCTGTGGGAATGTCTGTCTGTCTGTCTGTGGGAATGCCTGTCTGTCTGTCTGTGCGAATGTCTGTCTGTCTGTCAGTCTGTAGGAATGTGTGTCTGTCTGTCTGTGGGAATGTCAGTCTGTCTGTCTGTCTGTGGGAATGTCTGTCTGTCTGTCTGTCTGTCTGTGGGAATGTCTGTCTATCTGTCTGTCTGTGGGAATGTCTGTCTGTCTGTGGGAATGTCTGTCTGTCTGTGGGAATGTCTGTCTGTCTGTGTGTCTGTGGGAATGTCTGACTGTCTGTCTGTGGGAATGTCTGTCTGTCTGTTGGAATGTCTGTCTGTCTGTCTGTCTGTGGGAATGTCTGTCTATCTGTCTGTCTGTGGGAATGTCTGTCTGTCTGTCTGGGGGAACGTCTGTCTGTCTGCCTGTCTGTGGGAATGTCTGTCTGTCTGTCTGTCTGTGGGAATGTCTGTCTGTCTGTGGGAATGTCTGTCTGTCTGTGGGAATGTCTGTCTGACTGTCTGTGGGAATGTCTGTCTGTCTGTCTGTCTGTCTGTCTGTGGGAATATCTGACTGTCTGTCTGTCTGTCTGTGGGAATGTCTGTCTGTCTGTGGGAATGTCTGTCTGTCTGTCTGTGGGAATGTCTGTCTGTGTGTCTGTCGGAATGTCTGTCTGTGGGAATGTCTGTCTGTCTGTCTGTTGGAATGTCTGTCTGTCTGTCTGTGGGAATGTCTGTTTGTCTGTCTGTCTGTGGGAATGTCTGTCAGTGTGTCTGTGGGAATGTCTGACTTTCTGTCTGTGGGAATGTCTGTCTGTCTGTGGGAATGTCTGTCTGTCTGTCTGTGGGAATGTCTGTCTGTCTGTCTGTGGGAATGTCTGTCTGTCTGTCTGTCTGTCTGTCTGTCTGTCTGTGGGAATGTCTGTCTGTCTGTCTGTGCGAATGTCTGTCTGTCTGTCAGTCTGTAGGAATGTGTGTCTGTCTGTCTGTGGGAATGTCAGTCTGTCTGTCTGTCTGTCTGTCTGTGGGGATGTCTGTCTGTCTGTCTGTGGGAATGTCTGTCTGTCTGTGGGAATGTCTTTCTGTCTGTCTGTGGGAATGTCTGTCTGTCTGTCTGTCTGTGGGAATGTCTGTCTGTCTGTCTGTCTGTGGGAATGTCTGACTGTCTGTCTGTGGGAATGTCTGTCTGTCTGTCTGTGGGAATGTCTGCCTGTCTGTCTGTGGGAATGTCTGTCTGTCTGTCTGTGGGAATGTCTGTCTGTCTGTCTGTCTGTGGGAATGACTGTCTGTCTGTCTGTGGGAATGTCTGTCTGTCTGTCAGTCTGTGGGAATGTCTGTCTGTCTGTCTGTGGGAATGTCTGTCTGTCTGTCGGTGGGAATGTCTGTCTGTCTGTCTGTGGGAATGTCTGTCTGTCTGTCTGTGGGAATGTCTGTCTGTCTGTCTGTCTGTCTGTGGGAATGTCTGTCTGTCTGTCTGTCTGTGGGAATGTCTGTCTGTCTGTCTGTCGTTGGAATGTCTGTCTGTCTGTGGGAATGTCTGTCTGTCTGTGTGAATGTCTGTCTGTCTGTCTGTGGGAATGTCTGTCTCTCTGTCTGTCTGTGGGAATGTCTGTCTGTCTGTCTGTGGGAATGTCTGTCTGCCTGTCTGTGGGAATGTCTGTCTGTCTGTCTGTGGGAATGTCTGACTGTCTGTCTGTGGGAATGTCTGTCTGTCTGTCTGTGGGAATGTCTGTCTGTCTGTCTGTGGGAATGTCTGTCTATCTGTCTGTGGGAATGTCTGTCCGTCTGTCTGTCTGTCTGTGGGAATATCTGTCTGTCTGTCTGTCTGTGGGAATGTCTGTCTGTCTGTCTGTGGGAATGTCTGTCTGTCTGTCTGTGGGAATGTCTGTCTGTCTGTCTGTCTGTGGGAATGTCTGTCTATCTGTCTGTCTGTCTGTGGGAATGTCTGTCTATCGGTCTGTCTGTGGGAATGTCTGTCTGTCTGTGGGAATGTCTGTCTGTCTGTCTGTCTGTGGGAATGTCTGTCTGTCTGTCTGTGGGAATGTCTGTCTGTCTGTGGGAAAGTCTGACTGTCTGTCTGTGGGAATGTCTGTCTGTCTGTGGGAATGTCTGTCTGTCTGTGGGAATGTCTGTCTGTCTGTGGGAATGTCTGTCTGTCTGTCTGTGGGAATGTCTGACTGTTTGTCTGTGGGAATGTCTGTCTGTCTGTGGGAATGTCTGTCTGTCTGTGGGAATGTCTGTCTGTCTGTCTGAGGGAATGTCTGTCTGTCTGTCTGTGGGAATGTCTGTCTGTCTGTCTGTCTGTCTGTCTGTGGGAATGTCTGTCTGTCTGTGGGAATGTCTGTCTGTCTGTCTGCCTGTCTGTGGGAATGTCTGTCTGTCTGTCTGTCTGTGGGAATGTCTGTCTGTCTGTGGGAATGTCTGTCTGTCTGTGGGAATGTCTGTCTGTCTGTCTGACTGTCTGTGGGAATGTCTGTCTGTCTGTCTGTGGGAATGTCTGTCTGTCTGTCTGTGGGAATGTCTGTCTGTCTGTCTGTCTGTCTGTGGGAATATCTGACTGTCTGTCTGTCTGTGGGAATGTCTGTCTGTCTGTCTGTCTGTCTGTGGGAATGTCTGTCTGTCTGTGGGAATGTCTGTCTGTGGGAATGTCTGTCTGTATGTCTGTCTGTGGGAATGTCTGTCTGTCTGTCTGTTGGAATGTCTGCCTGTCTGTCTGTGGGAATGTCTGTTTGTCTGTCTGTCTGTGGGAATGTCTGTCTGTCTGTCTGTCTGTGGGAATGTCTGTCTGCCTGTGGGAATGTCTGTCCGTCTGTCTGTCTGTGGGAATGTCTGTATGTCTGTCTGTCTGTCTGAGGGAATGTCTGTCTGTCTGTCTGTCTGTGGGAATGTCTGTCTGTCTGTCTGTGGGAATGTCTGTCTGCCTGTCTGTGGGAATGTCTGTCTGTCTGTCTGTCGGTGGGAATGTCTGTCTGTCTGTCTGTGGGAATGTGTGTCTGTCTGTCTGTGGGAATGTCTGTCTGTCTGTGGGAATGTCTGACTGTCTGTCTGTGGGAATGTCTGTCTGTCTGTGGGAATGTCTGCCTGTCTGTGGGAATGTCTGTCTGTCTGTCTGTGGGAATGTCTGTCTGTCTGTCTGTCTGTGGGAATGACTGTCTGTCTGTCTGTGGGAATGTCTGTCTGTCTGTCAGTCTGTGGGAATGTATGTCTGTCTGTCTGTGGGAATGTCTGTCTGTCTGTCGGTGGGAATGTCTGTCTGTCTGTCTGTGGGAATGTCTGACTGTCTGTCTGTGGGAATGTCTGTCTGTCTGTTGGAATGTCTGTCTGTCTGTCTGTCTGTCTGTGGGAATGTCTGTCTATCTGTCTGTCTGTCTTTGTGAATGTCTGTCTGTCTGTCTGTCTGGGGGAATGTCTGTCTGTCTGCCTGTCTGTGGGAATGTCTGTCTGTCTGTCTGTCTGTGGGAATGTCTGTCTGTCTGTGGGAATGTCTGTCTGTCTGTGGGAGTGTCTGTCTGACTGTCTGTGGGAATGTCTGTCTGTCTGTCTGTCTGTCTGTGGGAATATCTGACTGTCTGTCTGTCTGTCTGTGGGAATGTCTGTCTGTCTGTCTGTGCGAATGTCTGTCTGTCTGTCTGTCTGTGGGAATGTCTGTCTGTCTGTCTGTGGGAATGTCTGTCTGTGGGAATGTCTGTCTGTCTGTGGGAATGTCTGTCTGTGGGAATGTCTGTCTGTCTGTCTGTCTGTGGGAATGTCTGTCTGTCTGTCTGTTGGAATGTCTGTCTGTCTGTCTGTGGGAATGTCTGTTTGTCTGTCTGTCTGTGGGAATGTCTGTCTGTCTGTCTGTGGGAATGTCTGACTGTCTGTCTGTGGGAATGTCTGTCTGTCTGTGGGAATGTCTGTCTGTCTGTGGGAATGTCTGTCTGTCTGTCTGTGGGAATGTCTGTCTGTCTGTCTGTCTGTGGGAATGTCTGTCTGTCTGTCTGTCTGTCTGTGGCAATGTCTGTCTGTCTGTCGGTTGGAATGTCTGTCTGTCTGTCTGTGGGAATGTCTGTCTGTCTGTGGGAATGTCTATCTGTCTGTCTGTGGGAATGTCTGTCTGTCTGTCTGTCTGTGGGAATGTCTGTCTGTCTGTCTGTGGCAATGTCTGTCTGTCTGTCTGTGGGAATGTCTGTCTGTCTGTCTGTCTGTGGGAATGTCTGTCTGTCTGCCTGTCTGTCTGTGGGAATGTCTGTCTGTCTGTCTGTGGCAATGTCTGTCTGTCTGTCTGTGGGAATGTCTGTCTGACTGTCTGTCTGTGGTAATGTCTGTCTGTCTGTCTGTGGGAAAGTCTGTCTGTCTGTCTGTGGGAATGTCTGTCTGTCTGTCTGTCAGTGGGAATGTCTGTCTATCTGTCTGTGGGAATGTCTGTCTGTCTGTGGGAAAGTCTGTCTGTCTGTCTGTCTGTGGGAATGTATTTCTGTCTGTCTGTCTTTGGGAATGTCTGTCTGTCTGTCTGTCTGTCTGTGGGAATGTCTGTCTATCCGTCTGTCTGTCTGTGGGAATGTCTGTCTGCCTGTGGGAATGTCTGTCTGTCTGTCTGTCTGTCTGTGGGAATGTCTGTCTATCCGTCTGTCTGTCTGTGGGAATGTCTGTCTGTCTGTGGGAATGTCTGTCTGTCTCTCTGCCTGTCTGTGGGAATGTCTGTATGTCTGTCTGTCTGTCTGAGGGAATGTCTGTCTGTCTGTCTGTCTGTGGGAATGTCTGTCTGTCTGTCTGTGGGAATGTCTGTCTGTCTGTCTGTGGGAATGTCTGTCTGTCTGTCTGTCGGTGGGAATGTCTGTCTGTCTGTCTGTGGGAATGTCTGTCTGTCTGTCTGTGGGAATGTCTGTCTGTCTGTCTGTGGGAATGTCTGACTGTCTGTCTGTGGGAATGTCTGTCTGTCTGTGGGAATGTCTGTCTGTCTGTGGGAATGTCTGTCTGTCTGTCTGTGGGAATGTCTGTCTGTCTGTCTGTGGGAATGACTGTCTGTCTGTCTGTGGGAATGTCTGTCTGTCTGTCTGTCTGTGGGAATGTATGTCTGTCTGTCTGTGGGAATGTCTGTCTGTCTGTCTGTCGGTGGGAATGTCTGTCTGTCTGTCTGTGGGAATGTCTGACTGTCTGTCTGTGGGAATGTCTGTCTGTCTGTTGGAATGTCTGTCTGTCTGTCTGTCTGTCTGTGGGAATGTCTGTCTATCTGTCTGTCTGTCTGTGGGAATGTCTGTCTGTCTGTCTGGGGGAATGTCTGTCTGTCTGCCTGTCTGTGGGAATGTCTGTCTGTCTGTCTGTCTGTGGGAATGTCTGTCTGTCTGTGGGAATGTCTGTCTGTCTGTGCGAATGTCTGTCTGTCTGTCTGACTGTCTGTGGGAATGTCTGTCTGTCTGTCTGTCTGTCTGTCTGTGGGAATATCTGACTGTCTGTCTGTCTGTCTGTGGGAATGTCTGTCTGTCTGTCTGTGGGAATGTCTGTCTGTCTGTCTGTGGGAATGTCTGTCTGTCTGTCTGTGGGAATGTCTGTCTGTGGGAATGTCTGTCTGTCTGTGGGAATGTCTGTCTGTGGGAATGTCTGTCTGTCTGTCTGTCTGTGGGAATGTCTGTCTGCCTGTCTGTTAGAATGTCTGTCTGTCTGTCTGTGGGAATGTCTGTTTGTCTGTCTGTCTGTGGGAATGTCTGTCTGTCTGTCTGTGGGAATGTCTGACTGTCTGTCTATGGGAATGTCTGTCTGTCTGTGGGAATGTCTGTCTGTCTGTGGGAATGTCTGTCTGTCTGTCTGTGGGAATGTCTGTCTGTCTGTCTGTCTGTGGGAATGTCTGTCTGTCTGTCTGTCTGTCTGTCTGTGGGAATGTCTGTCTGTCTGTCTGTGCGAATGTCTGTCTGTCTTTCAGTCTGTAGGAATGTGTGTCTGTCTGTCTGTGGGAATGTCAGTCTGTCTGTCTGTCTGTGGGAATGTCTGTCTGTCTGTCTGTGGGAATGTCTGTCTATCTGTCTGTCTGTGGGAATGTCTGTCTGTCTGTGGGAATGTCTGTCTGTCTGTCTGTGGGAATGTCTGTCTGTCTGTCTGTCTGTGGGAATGTCTGTCTATCTGTCTGTCTTTCTGTGGGAATGTCTGTCTGTCTGTGGGAATGTCTGTCTGTCTGTCTGCCTGTCTGTGGGAATGTCTGTATGTCTGTCTGTCTGTCTGTGGGAATGTCTGTCTGTCTGTCTGTCTGTCTGTCTGTCTGTGGGAATGTCTGTCTGTCTGTCTGTGGGAATGTCTGTCTGTCTGTCTGTGGGAATGTCTGTCTGTCTGTCTGTGGGAATGTCTGTCTGTCTGTCTGACTGTCTGTGGGAATATCTGTCTGTCTGTGGGAATGTATGTCTGTCTGTCGTTGGAATGTCTGTCTGTCTGTCTGTCTGTGGGAATGTCTGTCCGTCTGTCTGTGGGAATGTCTGTCTGTCTGTCTGTGGGGATGTCTGTCTGTCTGTCTGTCTGTGGAAATGTCTGTCTGTCTGTGGGAATGTCTGTCTGTCTGTCTGTGGGAATGTCTGTCTGTCTGTCTGTCTGCCTGTGGGAATGTCTGTCTGTCTGTCAGTCTGTGTGAATGTCTGTCTGTCTGTCTGTGGGAATGTCTGTCTGTCTGTCTGTCGGTGGGAATGTCTGTCTGTCTGTCTGTGGAAATGTCTGTCTGTCTGTGGGAATGTCTGTCTGTCTGTCTGTCTGTCTGTGGGAATGTCTGTCTGTCTGTCTGTCTGTGGGAATGTCTGTCTGTCTGTCTGTCGTTGGAATGTCTGTCTGTCTGTGGGAATGTCTGTCTGTCTGTGTGAATGTCTGTCTGTCTGTCTGTCTGTGGGAATGTCTGTCTGTCTGTCTGTGGGAATGTCTGTCTGTCTGTCTGTGGGAATGTCTGTCTGTCTGTCTGTGGGAATGTCTGTCTGTCTGTCTGTGGGAATGTCTGACTGTCTGTCTGTGGGAATGTCTGTCTGTCTGTCTGTGGGAATGTCTGTCTGTCTGTCTGTCTGTGGGAATGTCTGTCTGTCTGTCTGTGGGAATGTCTGTCTGTCTGTCTGTCTGTCTGTGGGAATGTCTGTCTGTCTGTCTGTCTGTCTGTGGGAATGTCTGTCTGTCTGTCTGTGGGAATGTCTGTCTGTCTGTCTGTCTGTGGGAATGTCTGTCTGTCTGTGGGAATGTCTGTCTGTCTGTCTGTCTGTGGGAATGTCTGTCTGTCTGTCTGTGGGAATGTCTGTCTGTCTGTCTGTGGGAATGTCTGTCTATCTGTCTGTCTGTGGGAATGTCTGTCTGTCTGTGGGAATGTCTGTCTGTCTGTGGGAATGTCTGTCTGTCTGTCTGTGGGAATGTCTGTCTGTCTGTCTGTCTGTGGGAATGTCTGTCTGTCTGTCTGTCTGTCTGTGGGAATGTCTGTCTGTCTGTCTGTGCGAATGACTGTCTGTCTTTCAGTCTGTAGGAATGTGTGTCTGTCTGTCTGTGGGAATGTCAGTCTGTCTGTCTGTCTGTGGGAATGTCTGTCTGTCTGTCTGTCTGTGGGAATGTCTGTCTATCTGTCTGTCTGTGGGAATGTCTGTCTGTCTGTGGGAATGTCTGTCTGTCTGTCTGTGGGAATGTCTGTCTGTCTGTCTGTCTGTGGGAATGTCTGTCTATCTGTCTGTCTGTCTGTGGGAATGTCTGTCTGTCTGTGGGAATGTCTGTCTGTCTGTCTGTGGGAATATCTGTCTGTCTGTCTGTCTTTGGGAATGTCTGTCTGTCTGTCTGTCTGTCTGTGGGAATGTCTGTCTATCCGTCTGTCTGTCTGTGGGAATGTCTGTCTGCCTGTGGGAATGTCTGTCTGTCTGTCTGTCTGTGGGAATGTCTGTCTATCCGTCTGTCTGTCTGTGGGAATGTCTGTCTGTCTGTGGGAATGTCTGTCTGTCTGTCTGCCTGTCTGTGGGAATGTCTGTATGTCTGTCTGTCTGTCTGAGGGAATGTCTGACTGTCTGTCTGTCTGTGGGAATGTCTGTCTGTCTGTCTGTGGGAATGTCTGTCTGTCTGTCTGTGGGAATGTCTGTCTGTCTGTCTGTCTGTCGGTGGGAATGTCTGTCTGTCTGTCTGTGGGAATGTCTGTCTGTCTGTCTGTGGGAATGTCTGTCTGTCTGTCTGTGGGAATGTCTGACTGTCTGTCTGTGGGAATGTCTGTCTGTCTGTGGGAATGTCTGTCTGTCTGTGGGAATGTCTGTCTGTCTGTCTGTGGGAATGTCTGTCTGTCTGTCTGTGGGAATGACTGTCTGTCTGTCTGTGGGAATGTCTGTCTGTCTGTCAGTCTGTGGGAATGTATGTCTGTCTGTCTGTGGGAATGTCTGTCTGTCTGTCTGTCGGTGGGAATGTCTGTCTGTCTGTCTGTGGGAATGTCTGACTGTCTGTCTGTGGGAATGTCTGTCTGTCTGTTGGAATGTCTGTCTGTATGTCTGTCTGTCTGTCTGTCTGTGGGAATGTCTGTCTATCTGTCTGTCTGTCTGTGGGAATGTCTGTCTGTCTGTCTGGGGGAATGTCTGTCTCTCTGCCTGTCTGTGGGAATGTCTGTCTGTCTGTCTGTGGGAATGTCTGTCTGTCTGTGGGAATGTCTGTCTGTCTGTGGGAATGTCTGTCTGTCTGTCTGACTGTCTGTGGGAATGTCTGTCTGTCTGTCTGTCTGTCTGTGGGAATATCTGACTGTCTGTCTGTCTGTCTGTGGGAATGTCTGTCTGTCTGTCTGTGGGAATGTCTGTCTGTCTGTCTGTGGGAATGTCTGTCTGTCTGTCTGTGGGAATGTCTGTCTGTGGGAATGTCTGTCTGTCTGTGGGAATGTCTGTCTGTGGGAATGTCTGTCTGTCTGTCTGTGGGAATGTCTGTCTGCCTGTCTGTTGGAATGTCTGTCTGTCTGTCTGTGGGAATGTCTGTTTGTCTGTCTGTCTGTGGGAATGTCTGTCTGTCTGTCTGTGGGAATGTCTGACTGTCTGTCTATGGGAATGTCTGTCTGTCTGTGGGAATGTCTGTCTGTCTGTGGGAATGTCTGTCTGTCTGTCTGTGGGAATGTCTGTCTGTCTGTCTGTCTGTGGGAATGTCTGTCTGTCTGTCTGTCTGTCTGTCTGTGGGAATGTCTGTCTGTCTGTCTGTGCGAATGTCTGTCTGTCTTTCAGTCTGTAGGAATGTGTGTCTGTCTGTCTGTGGGAATGTCAGTCTGTCTGTCTGTCTGTGGGAATGTCTGTCTGTCTGTCTGTCTGTGGGAATGTCTGTCTATCTGTCTGTCTGTGGGAATGTCTGTCTGTCTGTGGGAATGTCTGTCTGTCTGTCTGTGGGAATGTCTGTCTGTCTGTCTGTCTGTGGGAATGTCTGTCTATCTGTCTGTCTGTCTGTGGGAATGTCTGTCTGTCTGTGGGAATGTCTGTCTGTCTGTCTGCCTGTCTGTGGGAATGTCTGTATGTCTGTCTGTCTGTCTGTGGGAATGTCTGTCTGTCTGTCTGTCTGTCTGTCTGTGGGAATGTCTGTCTGTCTGTCTGTGGGAATGTCTGTCTGTCTGTCTGTGGGAATGTCTGTCTGTCTGTCTGTGGGAATGTCTGTCTGTCTGTCTGACTGTCTGTGGGAATATCTGTCTGTCTGTGGGAATGTATGTCTGTCTGTCGTTGGAATGTCTGTCTGTCTGTCTGTCTGTGGGATTGTCTGTCTGTCTGTCTGTGGGAATGTCTGTCTGTCTGTCTGTCTGTCTGTGGGGATGTCTGTCTGTCTGTCTGTCTGTGGAAATGTCTGTCTGTCTGTGGGAATGTCTGTCTGTCTGTCTGTGGGAATGTCTGTCTGTCTGTCTGTCTGTGGGAATGTCTGTCTGTCTGTCAGTCTGTGTGAATGTCTGTCTGTCTGTGGGAATGTCTGTCTGTCTGTCTGTCGGTGGGAATGTCTGTCTGTCTGTCTGTGGAAATGTCTGTCTGTCTGTGGGAATGTCTGTCTGTCTGTCTGTCTGTCTGTGGGAATGTCTGTCTGTCTGTCTGTCTGTGGGAATGTCTGTCTGTCTGTCTGTCGTTGGAATGTCTGTCTGTCTGTGGGAATGTCTGTCTGTCTGTGTGAATGTCTGTCTGTCTGTCTGTCTGTGGGAATGTCTGTCTGTCTGTCTGTGGGAATGTCTGTCTGTCTGTCTGTGGGAATGTCTGTCTGTCTGTCTGTGGGAATGTCTGACTGTCTGTCTGTGGGAATGTCTGTCTGTCTGTCTGTGGGAATGTCTGTCTGTCTGTCTGTCTGTGGGAATGTCTGTCTGTCTGTCTGTGGGAATGTCTGTCTGTCTGTCTGTCTGTCTGTGGGAATGTCTGTCTGTCTGTCTGTCTGTCTGTGGGAATGTCTGTCTGTCTGTCTGTGGGAATGTCTGTCTGTCTGTCTGTCTGTGGGAATGTCTGTCTGTCTGTCTGTGGGAATGTCTGTCTGTCTGTCTGTCTGTGGGAATGTCTGTCTGTCTGTCTGTGGGAATGTCTGTCTGTCTGTCTGTCTGTGGGAATGTCTGTCTATCTGTCTGTCTGTGGGAATGTCTGTCTGTCTGTGGGAATGTCTGTCTGTCTGTGGGAATGTCTGTCTGTCTGTCTGTGGGAATGTCTGTCTGTCTGTCTGTCTGTGGGAATGTCTGTCTGTCTGTCTGTCTGTGGGAATGTCTGTCTGTCTGTCTGTGCGAATGTCTGTCTGTCTTTCAGTCTGTAGGAATGTGTGTCTGTCTTTCTGTGGGAATGTCAGTCTGTCTGTCTGTCTGTGGGAATGTCTGTCTGTCTGTCTGTGGGAATGTCTGTCTATCTGTCTGTCTGTGGGAATGTCTGTCTGTCTGTGGGAATGTCTGTCTGTCTGTCTGTGGGAATGTCTGTCTGTCTGTCTGTCTGTGGGAATGTCTGTCTATCTGTCTGTCTGTCTGTGGGAATGTCTGTCTGTCTGTGGGAATGTCTGTCTGTCTGTCTGCCTGTCTGTGGGAATGTCTGTATGTCTGTCTGTCTGTCTGTGGGAATGTCTGTCTGTCTGTCTGTCTGTGGGAATGTCTGTCTGTCTGTCTGTGGGAATGTCTGTCTGTCTGTCTGTGGGAATGTCTGTCTGTCTGTCTGTGGGAATGTCTGTCTGACTGTCTGTGGGAATATCTGTCTGTCTGTGGGAATGTATGTCTGTCTGTCGTTGGAATGTCTGTCTGTCTGTCTGTGGGAATGTCTGTCTGTCTGTCTGTGGGAATGTCTGTCTGTCTGTCTGTCTGTGGGGATGTCTGTCTGTCTGTCTGTCTGTGGAAATGTCTGTCTGTCTGTGGGAATGTCTGTCTGTCTGTCTGTGGGAATGTCTGTCTGTCTGTCTGTCTGTGGGAATGTCTGTCTGTCTGTCTGTGGGAATGTCTGACTGTCTGTCTGTGGGAATGTCTGTCTGTCTGTCTGTGGGAATGTCTGACTGTCTGTCTGTGGGAATGTCTGTCTGTCTGTCTGTCTGTGGGAATGTCTGTCTGTCTGTCTGTGGGAATGTCTGACTGTCTGTCTGTGGGAATGACTGTCTGTCTGTCTGTGGGAATGTCTGTCTGTCTGTCTGTCTGGGGGAATGACTGTCTGTCTGTCTGTGGGAATGTCTGTCTGTCTGTCAGTCTGTGGGAATGTCTGTCTGTCTGTCTGTGGGAATGTCTGTCTGTCTGTCTGTCGGTGGGAATGTCTGTCTGTCTGTCTGTGGAAATGTCTGTCTGTCTGTGGGAATGTCTGTCTGTCTGTCTGTCTGTGGGAATGTCTGTCTGGCTGTCTGTCTGTGGGAATGTCTGTCTGTCTGTCTGTCGTTGGAATGTCTGTCTGTCTGTGGGAATGTCTGTCTGTCTTTGTGAATGTCTGTCTGTCTGTCTGTGGGAATGTCTGTCTGTCTGTCTGTGGGAATGTCTGTCTGTCTGGCTGTGGGAATGTCTGTCTGTCTGTCTGTGGGAATGTCTGTCTGTCTGTCTGTGGGAATGACTGTCTGTCTGTCTGTGGGAATGTCTGACTGTCCGTCTGTGGGAATGTCTGTCTGTCTGTCTGTGGGAATGTCTGTCTGTCTGTCTGTCTGTGGGAATGTCTGTCTATCTGTCTGTCTGTCTGTGGGAATGTCTGTCTGTCTGTGGGAATGTCTGTCTGTCTGTCTGCCTGTCTGTGGGAATGTCTGTATGTCTGTCTATCTGTCTGTGGGAATGTCTGTCTGTCTGTCTGTGGGAATGTCTGTCTGTCTGTCTGTGGGAATGTCTGTCTGTCTGTCTGTCGGTGGGAATGTCTGTCTGTCTGTGGGAATGTCTGTCTGTCTGTCTGTGGGAATGTCTGTCTGTCTGTCTGACTGTCTGTGGGAATGTCTGTCTGTCTGTCTGACTGTCTGTGGGAATGTATGTCTGTCTGTCGTTGGAATGTCTGTCTGTCTGTCTGTCTGTGGGAATGTCTGTCTGTCTGTCTGTGGGAATGTCTGTCTGTCTGTCTGTCTGTGGGGATGTCTGTCTGTCTGTCTGTCTGTGGAAATGTCTGTCTGTCCGTGGGAATGTATGTCTGTCTGTCTGTGGGAATGTCTGTCTGTCTGTCTGTCTGTGGGAATGTCTGTCTGTCTGTCTGTCTGTGGGAATATCTGACTGTCAGTCTGTGGGAATGTCTGTCTGTCTGTCTGTGGGAATGTCTGTCTGTCTGTCTGTGGGAATGTCTGGCTGTCTGTGGGAATGTCTGTCTGTCTGTCTGTGGGAATGTCTGTCTGTCTGTCTGTGCGAATGTCTGTCTGTCTTTCAGTCTGTAGGAATGTGTGTCTGTCTTTCTGTGGGAATGTCAGTCTGTCTGTCTGTCTGTGGGAATGTCTGTCTGTCTGTCTGTGGGAATGTCTGTCTATCTGTCTGTCTGTGGGAATGTCTGTCTGTCTGTGGGAATGTCTGTCTGTCTGTCTGTGGGAATGTCTGTCTGTCTGTCTGTCTGTGGGAATGTCTGTCTATCTGTCTGTCTGTCTGTGGGAATGTCTGTCTGTCTGTGGGAATGTCTGTCTGTCTGTCTGCCTGTCTGTGGGAATGTCTGTATGTCTGTCTGTCTGTCTGTGGGAATGTCTGTCTGTCTGTCTGTCTGTGGGAATGTCTGTCTGTCTGTCTGTGGGAATGTCTGTCTGTCTGTCTGTGGGAATGTCTGTCTGTCTGTCTGTGGGAATGTCTGTCTGACTGTCTGTGGGAATATCTGTCTGTCTGTGGGAATGTATGTCTGTCTGTCGTTGGAATGTCTGTCTGTCTGTCTGTGGGAATGTCTGTCTGTCTGTCTGTGGGAATGTCTGTCTGTCTGTCTGTCTGTGGGGATGTCTGTCTGTCTGTCTGTCTGTGGAAATGTCTGTCTGTCTGTGGGAATGTCTGTCTGTCTGTCTGTGGGAATGTCTGTCTGTCTGTCTGTCTGTGGGAATGTCTGTCTGTCTGTCTGTGGGAATGTCTGACTGTCTGTCTGTGGGAATGTCTGTCTGTCTGTCTGTGGGAATGTCTGTCTGTCTGTCTGTGGGAATGTCTGGCTGTCTGTGGGAATGTCTGTCTGTCTGTCTGTGGGAATGTCTGTCTGTCTGTCTGTCTGGGGGAATGACTGTCTGTCTGTCTGTGGGAATGTCTGTCTGTCTGTCAGTCTGTGGGAATGTCTGTCTGTCTGTCTGTGGGAATGTCTGTCTGTCTGTCTGTCGGTGGGAATGTCTGTCTGTCTGTCTGTGGAAATGTCTGTCTGTCTGTGGGAATGTCTGTCTGTCTGTCTGTCTGTGGGAATGTCTGTCTGGCTGTCTGTCTGTGGGAATGTCTGTCTGTCTGTCTGTCGTTGGAATGTCTGTCTGTCTGTGGGAATGTCTGTCTGTCTTTGTGAATGTCTGTCTGTCTGTCTGTGGGAATGTCTGTCTGTCTGTCTGTGGGAATGTCTGTCTGTCTGGCTGTGGGAATGTCTGTCTGTCTGTCTGTGGGAATGTCTGTCTGTCTGTCTGTGGGAATGACTGTCTGTCTGTCTGTGGGAATGTCTGACTGTCCGTCTGTGGGAATGTCTGTCTGTCTGTCTGTGGGAATGTCTGTCTGTCTGTCTGTCTGTGGGAATGTCTGTCTATCTGTCTGTCTGTCTGTGGGAATGTCTGTCTGTCTGTGGGAATGTCTGTCTGTCTGTCTGCCTGTCTGTGGGAATGTCTGTATGTCTGTCTATCTGTCTGTGGGAATGTCTGTCTGTCTGTCTGTGGGAATGTCTGTCTGTCTGTCTGTGGGAATGTCTGTCTGTCTGTCTGTGGGAATGTCTGTCTGTCTGTCTGTCGGTGGGAATGTCTGTCTGTCTGTGGGAATGTCTGTCTGTCTGTCTGTGGGAATGTCTGTCTGTCTGTCTGACTGTCTGTGGGAATGTCTGTCTGTCTGTCTGACTGTCTGTGGGAATGTATGTCTGTCTGTCGTTGGAATGTCTGTCTGTCTGTCTGTCTGTGGGAATGTCTGTCTGTCTGTCTGTGGGAATGTCTGTCTGTCTGTCTGTCTGTGGGGATGTCTGTCTGTCTGTCTGTCTGTGGAAATGTCTGTCTGTCCGTGGGAATGTATGTCTGTCTGTCTGTGGGAATGTCTGTCTGTCTGTCTGTCTGTGGGAATGTCTGTCTGTCTGTCTGTCTGTGGGAATATCTGACTGTCAGTCTGTGGGAATGTCTGTCTGTCTGTCTGTGGGAATGTCTGTCTGTCTGTCTGTGGGAATGTCTGGCTGTCTGTGGGAATGTCTGTCTGTCTGTCTGTGGGAATGTCTGTCTGTCTGTCTGTCTGTGGGAATGACTGTCTGTCTGTCTGTGGGAATGTCTGTCTGTCTGTCAGTCTGTGGGAATGTCTGTCTGTCTGTCTGTGGGAATATCTGTCTGTATGTCTGTCGGTGGGAATGTCTGTCTGTCTGTCTGTGGGAATGTCTGTCTGTCTGTCTGTGGGAATGTCTGTCTGTCTGTCTGTCTGTGGGAATGTCTGTCTGTCTGTCTGTCTGTGGGAATGTCTGTCTGTCTGTCTGTCTGTGTGAATGTCTGTCTGTCTGTCTGTGGGAATGTCTGTCTGTCTGTCTGTCTGTGGGAATGTCTGTCTGTCTGTCTGTGGGAATGTCTGTCTGTCTGTCTGTGGGAATGTCTGTCTGTCTGTCTGTGGGAATGTCTGTCTGTCTGTCTGTGGGAATGTCTGACTGTCTGTCTGTGGGAATGTCTGTCTGTCTGTCTGTGGGAATGTCTGTCTGTCTGTCTGTCTGTGGGAATGTCTGTCTGTCTGTCTGTGGGAATGTCTGTCTGTCTGTCTGTCTGTCTGTCTGTCTGTCTGTGGGAATGTCTGTCTGTCTGACTGTCTGTGGGAATGTCTGTCTGTCTGTCTGTGGGAATGTCTGTCTGTCTGTCTGTGGGAATGTCTGTCTGTCTGTGGGAATGTCTGTCTGTCTGTCTGTCTGTGGGAATGTCTGTCTGTCTGTCTGTGGGAATGTCTGTCTGTCTGTCTGTCTGTGGGAATGTCTGTCTATCTGTCTGTCTGTGGGAATGTCTGTCTGTCTGTGGGAATGTCTGTCTGTCTGTCTGTCTGTGGGAATGTCTGTCTGTCTGTCTGTCTGTGGGAATGTCTGTCTGTCTGTGGGAATGTCTGTCTGTCTGTCTGTCTGTGGGAATGTCTGTCTATCTGTCTGTCTGTGGGAATGTCTGTCTGTCTGTGGGAATGTCTGTCTGTCTGTCTGTCTGTGGGAATGTCTGTCTGTCTGTGGGAATGTCTGTCTGTCTGTCTGTCTGTGGGAATGTCTGACTGTCTGTCTGTGGGAATGTCTGTCTGTGGGAATGTCTGTCTGTCTGTGGGAATGTCTGTCTGTCTGTCTGTGGGAATGTCTGTCTGTCTGTCTGTGGGAATGTCTGTCTGTCTGTCTGTGGGAATGTCTGTCTATCTGTCTGTCTGTGGGAATGTCTGTCTGTCTGTGGGAATGTCTGTCTGTCTGTCTGCCTGTCTGTGGGAATGTCTGTCTGTCTGTCTGTCTGTGGGAATGTCTGTCTGTCTGTGGGAATGTCTGTCTGTCTGTCTGTCTGTGGGAATGTCTGTCTGTCTGTCTGTGGGAATGTCTGTCTGTCTGTCTGTCTGTGGGAATGTCTGTCTGTCTGTCTGTGGGAATGTCTGTCTGTCTGTCTGTGGGAATGTCTGTCTGTCTGTCTGTCTGTGGGAATGTCTGTCTATCTGTCTGTCTGTCTGTGGGAATGTCTGTCTGTCTGTGGGAATGTCTGTCTGTCTGTGAGAATGTCTGTCTGTCTGTCTGCCTGTCTGTGGGAATGTCTGTATGTCTGTCTGTCTGTCTGTGGGAATGTCTGTCTGTCTGTGGGAATGTCTGTCTGTCTGTCTGTGGGAATGTCTGTATGTCTGTCTGTCTGTCTGTGGGAATGTCTGTCTGTCTGTCTGTCTGTGGGAATGTCTGTCTGTCTGTCTGTGGGAATGTCTGTCTGTCTGTCTGTGGGAATGTCTGACTGTCTGTGGGAATGTCTGTCTGTGGGAATGTCTGTCTGTCTGTCTGTGGGAATGTCTGTCTGTCTGTCTGTCTGTGGGAATGTCTGTCTGTCTGTCTGTGGGAATGTCTGTCTGTCTGTCTGTCTGTGGGAATATCTGACTGTCTGTCTGTCTGTCTGTGGGAATGTCTGTCTGTCTGTCTGTGGGAATGTCAGTCTGTCTGTCTGTCTGTCTGTGGGAATGTCTGTCTGTCTGTCTGTGGGAATGTCTGTCTGTGGGAATGTCTGTCTGTCTGTGGGAATGTCTGTCTGTCTGTCTGTGGGAATGTCTGTCTGTCTGTCTGTGGGAATGTCTTTCTGTCTGTCTGTCTGTCTGTGGGAATGTCTGTCTGTCTGTCTGTCTGTGGGAATGTCTGTCTGTCTGTCTGTCTGTGGGAATGTCTGTCTGTCTGTCTGTGGGAATGTCTGTCTGTCTGTCTGTCTGTCTGTGGGAATGTCTGTCTGTCTGTCTGTCTGTCTGTGGGAATGTCTGTCTGTCTGTCTGTGGGAATGTCTGTCTGTCTGTCTGTCTGTGGGAATGTCTGTCTGTCTGTCTGTGGGAATGTCTGTCTGTCTGTCTGTCTGTGGGAATGTCTGTCTGTCTGTCTGTGGGAATGTCTGTCTGTCTGTCTGTCTGTGGGAATGTCTGTCTATCTGTCTGTCTGTGGGAATGTCTGTCTGTCTGTGGGAATGTCTGTCTGTCTGTCTGTCTGTCTGTGGGAATGTCTGTCTGTCTGTCTGTCTGTGGGAATGTCTGTCTGTCTGTGGGAATGTCTGTCTGTCTGTCTGTCTGTGGGAATGTCTGTCTATCTGTCTGTCTGTGGGAATGTCTGTCTGTCTGTGGGAATGTCTGTCTGTCTGTCTGTCTGTGGGAATGTCTGTCTGTCTGTCTGTGGGAATGTCTGTCTGTCTGTCTGTCTGTGGGAATGTCTGACTGTCTGTCTGTGGGAATGTCTGTCTGTGGGAATGTCTGTCTGTCTGTGGGAATGTCTGTCTGTCTGTCTGTGGGAATGTCTGTCTGTCTGTCTGTGGGAATGTCTGTCTGTCTGTCTGTGGGAATGTCTGTCTATCTGTCTGTCTGTCTGTGGGAATGTCTGTCTGTCTGTGGGAATGTCTGTCTGTCTGTCTGCCTGTCTGTGGGAATGTCTGTCTGTCTGTCTGTCTGTGGGAATGTCTGTCTGTCAGTGGGAATGTCTGTCTGTCTGTGGGAATGTCTGTCTGTCCGACTGTCTGTGGGAATGTCTGTCTGTCTGTCTGTCTGTGGGAATGTCTGTCTGTCTGTGGGATTGTCTGTCTGTCTGTCTGTGGGAATATCTGACTGTCTGTCTGTCTGTCTGTGGGAATGTCAGTCTGTCTGTCTGTCTGTCTGTGGGAATGTCTGTCTGTCTGTCTGTGGGAATGTCTGTCTGTGGGAATGTCTGTCTGTCTGTGGGAATGTCTGTCTGTCTGTCAGTCTGTGGGAATGTCTGTCTGTCTGTCCGTGGGAATGTCTGTCTGTCTGTCTGTCGGTGGGAATGTCTGTCTGTCTGTCTGTGGGAATGTCTTTCTGTCTGTCTGTCTGTCTGTCTGTGGGAATGTCTGTCTGTCTGTCTGTCTGTCTGTGGGAATGTCTGTCTGTCTGTCTGTCTGTGGGGATGTCTGTCTGTCTGTCGTTGGAATGTCTGTCTGTCTGTGGGAATGTCTGTCTGTCTGTGGGAATGTCTGTCTGTCTGTCTGTGGGAATGTCTGTCTGTCTGTCTGTCTGTGGGAATGTCTGTCTGTCTGTCTGTGGGAATGTCTGTCTGTCTGTCTGTGGGAATGTCTGTCTGTCTATCTGTGGGAATGTCTGACTGTCTGTCTGTGGGAATGTCTGTCTGTCTGTCTGTGGGAATGTCTGTCTGTCTGTCTGTCTGTGGGAATGTCTGTCTGTCTGTCTGTGGGAATGTCTGTCTGTCTGTCTGTCTGTCTGTGGGAATGTCTGTCTGTCTGTCTGTCTGTGGGAATGTCTGTCTGTCTGTCTGTGGGAATGTCTGTCTGTCTGTCTGTGGGAATGTCTGTCTGTCTGTGGGAATGTCTGTCTGTCTGTCTGTCTGTGGGAATGTCTGTCTGTCTGTGGGAATGTCTGTCTGTCTGTCTGTCTGTGGGAATGTCTGTCTGTCTGTCTGTCTGTGGGGATGTCTGTCTGTCTGTCTGTCTGTGGAAATGTCTGTCTGTCCGTGGGAATGTATGTCTGTCTGTCTGTGGGAATGTCTGTCTGTCTGTCTGTCTGTGGGAATGTCTGTCTGTCTGTCTGTCTGTGGGAATATCTGACTGTCAGTCTGTGGGAATGTCTGTCTGTCTGTCTGTGGGAATGTCTGTCTGTCTGTCTGTGGGAATGTCTGGCTGTCTGTGGGAATGTCTGTCTGTCTGTCTGTGGGAATGTCTGTCTGTCTGTCTGTCTGTGGGAATGACTGTCTGTCTGTCTGTGGGAATGTCTGTCTGTCTGTCAGTCTGTGGGAATGTCTGTCTGTCTGTCTGTGGGAATATCTGTCTGTATGTCTGTCGGTGGGAATGTCTGTCTGTCTGTCTGTGGGAATGTCTGTCTGTCTGTCTGTGGGAATGTCTGTCTGTCTGTCTGTCTGTGGGAATGTCTGTCTGTCTGTCTGTCTGTGGGAATGTCTGTCTGTCTGTCTGTCTGTGTGAATGTCTGTCTGTCTGTCTGTGGGAATGTCTGTCTGTCTGTCTGTCTGTGGGAATGTCTGTCTGTCTGTCTGTGGGAATGTCTGTCTGTCTGTCTGTGGGAATGTCTGTCTGTCTGTCTGTGGGAATGTCTGTCTGTCTGTCTGTGGGAATGTCTGACTGTCTGTCTGTGGGAATGTCTGTCTGTCTGTCTGTGGGAATGTCTGTCTGTCTGTCTGTCTGTGGGAATGTCTGTCTGTCTGTCTGTGGGAATGTCTGTCTGTCTGTCTGTCTGTCTGTCTGTCTGTCTGTGGGAATGTCTGTCTGTCTGACTGTCTGTGGGAATGTCTGTCTGTCTGTCTGTGGGAATGTCTGTCTGTCTGTCTGTGGGAATGTCTGTCTGTCTGTGGGAATGTCTGTCTGTCTGTCTGTCTGTGGGAATGTCTGTCTGTCTGTCTGTGGGAATGTCTGTCTGTCTGTCTGTCTGTGGGAATGTCTGTCTATCTGTCTGTCTGTGGGAATGTCTGTCTGTCTGTGGGAATGTCTGTCTGTCTGTCTGTCTGTGGGAATGTCTGTCTGTCTGTCTGTCTGTGGGAATGTCTGTCTGTCTGTGGGAATGTCTGTCTGTCTGTCTGTCTGTGGGAATGTCTGTCTATCTGTCTGTCTGTGGGAATGTCTGTCTGTCTGTGGGAATGTCTGTCTGTCTGTCTGTCTGTGGGAATGTCTGTCTGTCTGTGGGAATGTCTGTCTGTCTGTCTGTCTGTGGGAATGTCTGACTGTCTGTCTGTGGGAATGTCTGTCTGTGGGAATGTCTGTCTGTCTGTGGGAATGTCTGTCTGTCTGTCTGTGGGAATGTCTGTCTGTCTGTCTGTGGGAATGTCTGTCTGTCTGTCTGTGGGAATGTCTGTCTATCTGTCTGTCTGTGGGAATGTCTGTCTGTCTGTGGGAATGTCTGTCTGTCTGTCTGCCTGTCTGTGGGAATGTCTGTCTGTCTGTCTGTCTGTGGGAATGTCTGTCTGTCTGTGGGAATGTCTGTCTGTCTGTCTGTCTGTGGGAATGTCTGTCTGTCTGTCTGTGGGAATGTCTGTCTGTCTGTCTGTCTGTGGGAATGTCTGTCTGTCTGTCTGTGGGAATGTCTGTCTGTCTGTCTGTGGGAATGTCTGTCTGTCTGTCTGTCTGTGGGAATGTCTGTCTATCTGTCTGTCTGTCTGTGGGAATGTCTGTCTGTCTGTGGGAATGTCTGTCTGTCTGTGAGAATGTCTGTCTGTCTGTCTGCCTGTCTGTGGGAATGTCTGTATGTCTGTCTGTCTGTCTGTGGGAATGTCTGTCTGTCTGTGGGAATGTCTGTCTGTCTGTCTGTGGGAATGTCTGTATGTCTGTCTGTCTGTCTGTGGGAATGTCTGTCTGTCTGTCTGTCTGTGGGAATGTCTGTCTGTCTGTCTGTGGGAATGTCTGTCTGTCTGTCTGTGGGAATGTCTGACTGTCTGTGGGAATGTCTGTCTGTGGGAATGTCTGTCTGTCTGTCTGTGGGAATGTCTGTCTGTCTGTCTGTCTGTGGGAATGTCTGTCTGTCTGTCTGTGGGAATGTCTGTCTGTCTGTCTGTCTGTGGGAATATCTGACTGTCTGTCTGTCTGTCTGTGGGAATGTCTGTCTGTCTGTCTGTGGGAATGTCAGTCTGTCTGTCTGTCTGTCTGTGGGAATGTCTGTCTGTCTGTCTGTGGGAATGTCTGTCTGTGGGAATGTCTGTCTGTCTGTGGGAATGTCTGTCTGTCTGTCTGTGGGAATGTCTGTCTGTCTGTCTGTGGGAATGTCTTTCTGTCTGTCTGTCTGTCTGTGGGAATGTCTGTCTGTCTGTCTGTCTGTGGGAATGTCTGTCTGTCTGTCTGTCTGTGGGAATGTCTGTCTGTCTGTCTGTGGGAATGTCTGTCTGTCTGTCTGTCTGTCTGTGGGAATGTCTGTCTGTCTGTCTGTCTGTCTGTGGGAATGTCTGTCTGTCTGTCTGTGGGAATGTCTGTCTGTCTGTCTGTCTGTGGGAATGTCTGTCTGTCTGTCTGTGGGAATGTCTGTCTGTCTGTCTGTCTGTGGGAATGTCTGTCTGTCTGTCTGTGGGAATGTCTGTCTGTCTGTCTGTCTGTGGGAATGTCTGTCTATCTGTCTGTCTGTGGGAATGTCTGTCTGTCTGTGGGAATGTCTGTCTGTCTGTCTGTCTGTCTGTGGGAATGTCTGTCTGTCTGTCTGTCTGTGGGAATGTCTGTCTGTCTGTGGGAATGTCTGTCTGTCTGTCTGTCTGTGGGAATGTCTGTCTATCTGTCTGTCTGTGGGAATGTCTGTCTGTCTGTGGGAATGTCTGTCTGTCTGTCTGTCTGTGGGAATGTCTGTCTGTCTGTCTGTGGGAATGTCTGTCTGTCTGTCTGTCTGTGGGAATGTCTGACTGTCTGTCTGTGGGAATGTCTGTCTGTGGGAATGTCTGTCTGTCTGTGGGAATGTCTGTCTGTCTGTCTGTGGGAATGTCTGTCTGTCTGTCTGTGGGAATGTCTGTCTGTCTGTCTGTGGGAATGTCTGTCTATCTGTCTGTCTGTCTGTGGGAATGTCTGTCTGTCTGTGGGAATGTCTGTCTGTCTGTCTGCCTGTCTGTGGGAATGTCTGTCTGTCTGTCTGTCTGTGGGAATGTCTGTCTGTCAGTGGGAATGTCTGTCTGTCTGTGGGAATGTCTGTCTGTCCGACTGTCTGTGGGAATGTCTGTCTGTCTGTCTGTCTGTGGGAATGTCTGTCTGTCTGTGGGATTGTCTGTCTGTCTGTCTGTGGGAATATCTGACTGTCTGTCTGTCTGTCTGTGGGAATGTCAGTCTGTCTGTCTGTCTGTCTGTGGGAATGTCTGTCTGTCTGTCTGTGGGAATGTCTGTCTGTGGGAATGTCTGTCTGTCTGTGGGAATGTCTGTCTGTCTGTCAGTCTGTGGGAATGTCTGTCTGTCTGTCCGTGGGAATGTCTGTCTGTCTGTCTGTCGGTGGGAATGTCTGTCTGTCTGTCTGTGGGAATGTCTTTCTGTCTGTCTGTCTGTCTGTCTGTGGGAATGTCTGTCTGTCTGTCTGTCTGTCTGTGGGAATGTCTGTCTGTCTGTCTGTCTGTGGGGATGTCTGTCTGTCTGTCGTTGGAATGTCTGTCTGTCTGTGGGAATGTCTGTCTGTCTGTGGGAATGTCTGTCTGTCTGTCTGTGGGAATGTCTGTCTGTCTGTCTGTCTGTGGGAATGTCTGTCTGTCTGTCTGTGGGAATGTCTGTCTGTCTGTCTGTGGGAATGTCTGTCTGTCTATCTGTGGGAATGTCTGACTGTCTGTCTGTGGGAATGTCTGTCTGTCTGTCTGTGGGAATGTCTGTCTGTCTGTCTGTCTGTGGGAATGTCTGTCTGTCTGTCTGTGGGAATGTCTGTCTGTCTGTCTGTCTGTCTGTGGGAATGTCTGTCTGTCTGTCTGTCTGTGGGAATGTCTGTCTGTCTGTCTGTGGGAATGTCTGTCTGTCTGTCTGTGGGAATGTCTGTCTGTCTGTGGGAATGTCTGTCTGTCTGTCTGTCTGTGGGAATGTCTGTCTGTCTGTCTGTGGGAATGTCTGTCTGTCTGTCTGTCTGTGGGAATGTCTGTCTATCTGTCTGTCTGTGGGAATGTCTGTCTGTCTGTGGGAATGTCTGTCTGTCTGTCTGTCTGTCTGTGGGAATGTCTGTCTGTCTGTCTGTCTGTCTGTGGGAATGTCTGTCTGTCTGTGGGAATGTCTGTCTGTCTGTGGGAATGTCTGTCTATCTGTCTGTCTGTGGGAATGTCTGTCTGTCTGTGGGAATGTCTGTCTGTCTGTCTGTGGGAATGTCTGTCTGTCTGTCTGTGGGAATGTCTGTCTGTCTGTCTGTCTGTGGGAATGTCTGACTGTCTGTCTGTGGGAATGTCTGTCTGTGGGAATGTCTGTCTGTCTGTGGGAATGTCTGTCTGTCTGTCTGTGGGAATGTCTGTCTGTCTGTCTGTGGGAATGTCTGTCTGTCTGTCTGTGGGAATGTCTGTCTATCTGTCTGTCTGTCTGTGGGAATGTCTGTCTGTCTGTGGGAATGTCTGTCTGTCTGTCTGCCTGTCTGTGGGAATGTCTGTCTGTCTGTCTGTCTGTGGGAATGTCTGTCTGTCTGTGGGAATGTCTGTCTGTCTGTCTGTCTGTGGGAATGTCTGTCTGTCTGTCTGTGGGAATGTCTGTCTGTCTGTCTGTGGGAATGTCTGTCTGTCTGTCTGTGGGAATGTCTGTCTGTCTGTCTGTGGGAATGTCTGTCTGTCTGTCTGTGGGAATGTCTGTCTATCTGTCTGTGGGAATGTCTGTCTGTCTGTGGGAATGTCTGTCTGTCTGTGGGAATGTCTGTCTGTCTGTCTGCCTGTCTGTGGGAATGTCTGTATGTCTGTCTGTCTGTCTGTGGGAATGTCTGTCTGTCTGTGGGAATGTCTGTCTGTCTGTCTGCCTGTCTGTGGGAATGTCTGTATGTCTGTCTGTCTGTGGGAATGTCTGTCTGTCTGTCTGTCTGTCTGTGGGAATGTCTGTCTGTCTGTCTGTGGGAATGTCTGTCTGTCTGTCTGTCTGTGGGAATGTCTGACTGTCTGTGGGAATGTCTGACTGTGGGAATGTCTGTCTGTCTGTGGGAATGTCTGTCTGTCTGTCTGTGGGAATGTCTGTCTGTCTGTCTGTCTGTGGGAATGTCTGTCTGTCTGTCTGTGGGAATGTCTGTCTGTCTGTCTGTCTGTGGGAATATCTGACTGTCTGTCTGTCTGTCTGTGGGAATGTCTGTCTATCTGTCTGTGGGAATGTCAGTCTGTCTGTCTGTCTGTCTGTGGGAATGTCTGTCTGTCTGTCTGTGGGAATGTCTGTCTGTGGGAATGTCTGTCTGTCTGTGGGAATGTCTGTCTGTCTGTCTGTGGGAATGTCTGTCTGTCTGTCTGTGGGAATGTCTTTCTGTCTGTCTGTCTGTCTGTGGGAATGTCTGTCTGTCTGTGGGAATGTCTGTCTATCTGTCTGTCTGTGGGAATGTCTGTCTGTCTGTCTGTGGGAATGTCTGTCTGTCTGTCTGTCTGTGGGAATGTCTGTCTGTCTGTCTGTCTGTGGGAATGTCTGTCTGTCTGTCTGTGGGAATGTCTGTCTGTCTGTCTGTCTGTGGGAATGTCTGTCTGTCTGTCTGTGGGAATGTCTGTCTGTCTGTCTGCCTGTGGGAATGTCTGTCTGTCTGTCTGTGGGAATGTCTGTCTGTCTGTCTGTCTGTGGGAATGTCTGTCTATCTGTCTGTCTGTGGGAATGTCTGTCTGTCTGTGGGAATGTCTGTCTGTCTGTCTGTCTGTGGGAATGTCTGTCTGTCTGTCTGTCTGTGGGAATGTCTGTCTGTCTGTCTGTGGGAATGTCTGTCTGTCTGTCTGTCTGTGGGAATGTCTGTCTATCTGTCTGTCTGTGGGAATGTCTGTCTGTCTGTGGGAATGTCTGTCTGTCTGTCTGTCTGTGGGAATGTCTGTCTGTCTGTCTGTGGGAATGTCTGTCTGTCTGTCTGTGGGAATGTCTGACTGTCTGTCTGTGGGAATGTCTGTCTGTGGGAATGTCTGTCTGTCTGTGGGAATGTCTGTCTGTCTGTCTGTGGGAATGTCTGTCTGTCTGTCTGTGGGAATGTCTGTCTGTCTGTCTGTGGGAATGTCTGTCTATCTGTCTGTCTGTCTGTGGGAATGTCTGTCTGTCTGTGGGAATGTCTGTCTGTCTGTCTGCCTGTCTGTGGGAATGTCTGTCTGTCTGTCTGTGGGAATGTCTGTCTGTCTGTGGGAATGTCTGTCTGTCTGTGGGAATGTCTGTCTGTCCGACTGTCTGTGGGAATGTCTGTCCGTCTGTCTGTCTGTGGGAATGTCTGTCTGTCTGTGGGATTGTCTGTCTGTCTGTCTGTCTGTCTGTGGGAATATCTGACTGTCTGTCTGTCTGTCTGTGGGAATGTCTGTCTGTCTGTCTGTGGGAATGTCAGTCTGTCTGTCTGTCTGTCTGTGGGAATGTCTGTCTGTCTGTCTGTGGGAATGTCTGTCTGTGGGAATGTCTGTCTGTCTGTGGGAATGTCTGTCTGTCTGTCAGTCTGTGGGAATGTCTGTCTGTCTGTGGGAATGTCTTTCTGTCTGTCTGTCTGTCTGTCTGTGGGAATGTCTGTCTGTCTGTCTGTCTGTCTGTGGGAATGTCTGTCTGTCTGTCTGTCTGTGGGGATGTCTGTCTGTCTGTCGTTGGAATGTCTGTCTGTCTGTGGGAATGTCTGTCTGTCTGTGGGAATGTCTGTCTGTCTGTCTGTGGGAATGTCTGTCTGTCTGTCTGTCTGTGGGAATGTCTGTCTGTCTGTCTGTGGGAATGTCTGTCTGTCTGTCTGTGGGAATGTCTGTCTGTCTGTCTGTGGGAATGTCTGACTGTCTGTCTGTGGGAATGTCTGTCTGTCTGTCTGTGGGAATGTCTGTCTGTCTGTCTGTCTGTGGGAATGTCTGTCTGTCTGTGGGAATGTCTGTCTGTCTGTCTGTCTGTCTGTGGGAATGTCTGCCTGTCTGTCTGTCTGTGGGAATGTCTGTCTGTCTGTCTGTGGGAATGCCTGTCTGTCTGTCTGTGGGAATATCTGTCTGTCTGTCTGTGGGAATGTCTGTCTGTCTGTCTGTCTGTCTGTGGGAATGTCTGTCTGTCTGTCTGTGGGAATGTCTGTCTGTCTGTCTGTCTGTGGGAATGTCTGTCTATCGGTCTGTCTGTGGGAATGTCTGTCTGTCTGTGGGAATGTCTGTCTGTCTGTCTGTCTGTCTGTGGGAATGTCTGTCTGTCTGTGGGAATGTCTGTCTGTCTGTCTGTCTGTGGGAATGTCTGACTGTCTGTCTGTGGGAATGTCTGTCTGTGGGAATGTCTGTCTGTCTGTGGGAATGTCTGTCTGTCTGTCTGTGGGAATGTCTGTCTGTCTGTTTGTGGGAATGTCTGTCTGTCTGTCTGTCTGCGGGAATGTCTGTCTATCTGTCTGTCTGTCTGTGGGAATGTCTGTCTGTCTGTGGGAATGTCTGTCTGTCTGTCTGCCTGTCTGTGGGAATGTCTGTCTGTCTGTCTGTCTGTCTGTCTGTGGGAATGTCTGTCAGTCTGACTGTGCGAATGTCTGTCTGTCTTTCAGTCTGTAGGAAGGTGTGTCTGTCTGTCTGTGGGAATGTCAGTCTGTCTGTCTGTCTGTGGGAATGTCTGTCTGTCTGTCTGTCTGTGGGAATGTCTGTCTATCTGTCTGTCTGTGGGAATGTCTGTCTGTCTGTGGGAATGTCTGTCTGTCTGTCTGTGGGAATGTCTGTCTGTCTGTCTGTCTGTGGGAATGTCTGTCTATCTGTCTGTCTGTCTGTGGGAATGTCTGTCTGTCTGTGGGAATGTCTGTCTGTCTGTCTGCCTGTCTGTGGGAATGTCTGTATGTCTGTCTATCTGTCTGTGGGAATGTCTGTCTGTCTGTCTGTCTGTCTGTGGGAATGTCTGTCTGTCTGTCTGTGGGAATGTCTGTCTGTCTGTCTGTGGGAATGTCTGTCTGTCTGTCTGTCGGTGGGAATGTCTGTCTGTCTGTCTGTGGGAATGTCTGTCTGTCTGTCTGTGGGAATGTCTGTCTGTCTGTCTGACTGTCTGTGGGAATGTATGTCTGTCTGTGGGAATGTATGTCTGTCTGTCGTTGGAATGTCTGTCTGTCTGTCTGTCTGTGGGAATGTCTGTCTGTCTGTCTGTGGGAATGTCTGTCTGTCTGTCTGTCTGTGGGGATGTCTGTCTGTCTGTCTGTCTGTGGAAATGTCTGTCTGTCCGTGGGAATGTATGTCTGTCTGTCTGTGGGAATGTCTGTCTGTCTGTCTGTGGGAATGTCTGTCTGTCTGTCTGTCTGTGGGAATGTCTGACTGTCAGTCTGTGGGAATGCCTGTCTGTCTGTCTGTGGGAATGTCTGTCTGTCTGTCTGTGGGAATGTCTGGCTGTCTGTGGGAATGTCTGTCTGTCTGTCTGTGGGAATGTCTGTCTGTCTGTCTGTCTGTGGGAATGACTGTCTGTCTGTCTGTGGGAATGTCTGTCTGTCTGTCAGTCTGTGGGAATGTCTGTCTGTCTGTCTGTGGGAATATCTGTCTGTCTGTCTGTCGGTGGGAATGTCTGTCTGTCTGTCTGTGGGAATGTCTGTCTGTCTGTCTGTGGGAATGTCTGTCTGTCTGTCTGTCTGTCTGTGGGAATGTCTGTCTGTCTGTCTGTCTGTGGGAATGTCTGTCTGTCTATCTGTCTGTGTGAATGTCTGTCTGTCTGTCTGTGGGAATGTCTGTCTGTCTGTCTGTCTGTGGGAATGTCTGTCTGTCTGTCTGTGGGAATGTCTGTCTGTCTGTCTGTGGGAATGTCTGTCTGTCTGTCTGTGGGAATGTCTGTCTGTCTGTCTGTGGGAATGTCTGTCTGTCTGTCTGTGGGAATGTCTGTCTGTCTGTCTGTCTGTGGGAATGTCTGTCTGTCTGTCTGTGGGAATGTCTGTCTGTCTGTCTGTCTGTGGGAATGTCTGTCTGTCTGTCTGTCTGTCTGTGGGAATGTCTGTCTGTCTGTCTGTGGGAATGTCTGTCTGTCTGTCTGTCTGTCTGTGGGAATGTCTGTCTGTCTGTCTGTGGGAATGTCGGTCTGTCTGTCTGTCTGTGGGAATATCTGTCTGTCTGTGGGAATGTCTGTCTGTCTGTCTGTCTGTGGGAATGTCTGTCTATCTGTCTGTCTGTGGGAATGTCTGTCTGTCTGTGGGAATGTCTGTCTGTCTGTATGTGGGAATGTCTGTCTGTCTGTCTGTCTGTGGGAATGTCTGTCTGTCTGTGGGAATGTCTGTCTGTCTGTCTGTCTGTCTGTGGGAATGTCTGTCTATCTGTCTGTCTGTGGGAATGTCTGTCTGTCTGTGGGAATGTCTGTCTGTCTGTCTGTCTGTGGGAATGTCTGTCTGTCTGTCTGTGGGAATGTCTGTCTGTCTGTCTGTCTGTGGGAATGTCTGACTGTCTGTCTGTGGGAATGTCTGTCTGTGGGAATGTCTGTCTGTCTGTGGGAATGTCTGTCTGTCTGTCTGTGGGAATGTCTGTCTGTCTGTCTGTGGGAATGTCTGTCTGTCTGTGGGAATGTCTGTCTATCTGTCTGTCTGTCTGTGGGAATGTCTGTCTGTCTGTGGGAATGTCTGTCTGTCTGTCTGCCTGTCTGTGGGAATGTCTGTCTGTCTGTCTGTCTGTGGGAATGTCTGTCTGTCTGTGGGAATGTCTGTCTGTCTGTCTGTCTGTGGGAATGTCTGTCTGTCTGTCTGTGGGAATGTCTGTCTGTCTGTCTGTCTGTGGGAATGTCTGTCTGTCTGTCTGTGGGAATGTCTGTCTGTCTGTCTGTGGGAATGTCTGTCTGTCTGTCTGTGGGAATGTCTGTCTATCTGTCTGTCTGTCTGTGGGAATGTCTGTCTGTCTGTGGGAATGTCTGTCTGTCTGTGGGAATGTCTGTCTGTCTGTCTGTCTGTGGGAATATCTGACTGTCTGTCTGTCTGTCTGTGGGAATGTCTGTCTGTCTGTCTGTGGGAATGTCAGTCTGTCTGTCTGTCTGTCTGTGGGAATGTCTGTCTGTCTGTCTGTGGGAATGTCTGTCTGTGGGAATGTCTGTCTGTCTGTGGGAATGTCTGTCTGTCTGTCAGTCTGTGGGAATGTCTGTCTGTCTGTCTGTGGGAATGTCTGTCTGTCTGTCTGTCTGTCTGTCGGTGGGAATGTCTGTCTGTCTGTCTGTGGGAATGTCTTTCTGTCTGTCTGTCTGTCTGTCTGTGGGAATGTCTGTCTGTCTGTCTGTCTGTCTGTGGGAATGTCTGTCTGTCTGTCTGTCTGTGGGGATGTCTGTCTGTCTGTCGTTGGAATGTCTGTCTGTCTGTGGGAATGTCTGTCTGTCTGTGGGAATGTCTGTCTGTCTGTCTGTGGGAATGTCTGTCTGTCTGTCTGTCTGTGGGAATGTCTGTCTGTCTGTCTGTGGGAATGTCTGTCTGTCTGTCTGTGGGAATGTCTGTCTGTCTGTCTGTGGGAATGTCTGACTGTCTGTCTGTGGGAATGTCTGTCTGTCTGTCTGTGGGAATGTCTGTCTGTCTGTCTGTCTGTGGGAATGTCTGTCTGTCTGTCTGTGGGAATGTCTGTCTGTCTGTCTGTCTGTGGGAATGTCTGTCTGTCTGTCTGTCTGTGGGAATGTCTGTCTGTCTGTCTGTGGGAATGTCTGTCTGTCTGTCTGTCTGTGGGAATATCTGTCTGTCTGTCTGTGGGAATGTCTGTCTGTCTGTCTGTCTGTGGGAATGTCTGTCTGTCTGTCTGTGGGAATGTCTGTCTGTCTGTCTGTCTGTGGGAATGTCTGTCTATCGGTCTGTCTGTGGGAATGTCTGTCTGTCTGTGGGAATGTCTGTCTGTCTGTCTGTCTGTCTGTGGGAATGTCTGTCTGTCTGTCTGTGGGAATGTCTGTCTGTCTGTCTGCCTGTGGGAATGTCTGACTGTCTGTCTGTGGGAATGTCTGTCTGTGGGAATGTCTGTCTGTCTGTGGGAATGTCTGTCTGTCTGTCTGTGGGAATGTCTGTCTGTCTGTTTGTGGGAATGTCTGTCTGTCTGTCTGTCTGTCTGTGGGAATGTATGCCTATCTGTCTGTCTGTCTGTGGGAATGTCTGTCTGTCTGTGGGAATGTCTGTCTGTCTGTCTGCCTTCTGTGGGAATGTCTGTCTGTCTGTCTGTCTGTCTGTCTGTCTGTGGGAATGTCTGTCAGTCTGTCTGTGCGAATGTCTGTCTGTCTTTCAGTCTGTAGGAAGGTGTGTCTGTCTGTCTGTGGGAATGTCAGTCTGTCTGTCTGTCTGTGGGAATGTCTGTCTGTCTGTCTGTCTGTGGGAATGTCTGTCTATCTGTCTGTCTGTGGGAATGTCTGTCTGTCTGTGGGAATGTCTGTCTGTCTGTCTGTGGGAATGTCTGTCTGTCTGTCTGTCTGTGGGAATGTCTGTCTATCTGTCTGTCTGTCTGTGGGAATGTCTGTCTGTCTGTGGGAATGTCTGTCTGTCTGTCTGCCTGTCTGTGGGAATGTCTGTATGTCTGTCTATCTGTCTGTGGGAATGTCTGTCTGTCTGTCTGTCTGTCTGTGGGAATGTCTGTCTGTCTGTCTGTGGGAATGTCTGTCTGTCTGTCTGTGGGAATGTCTGTCTGTCTGTCTGTCGGTGGGAATGTCTGTCTGTCTGTCTGTGGGAATGTCTGTCTGTCTGTCTGTGGGAATGTCTGTCTGTCTGTCTGACTGTCTGTGGGAATGTCTGTCTGTCTGTGGGAATGTATGTCTGTCTGTCGTTGGAATGTCTGTCTGTCTGTCTGTCTGTGGGAATGTCTGTCTGTCTGTCTGTGGGAATGTCTGTCTGTCTGTCTGTCTGTGGGGATGTCTGTCTGTCTGTCTGTCTGTGGAAATGTCTGTCTGTCCGTGGGAATGTATGTCTGTCTGTCTGTGGGAATGTCTGTCTGTCTGTCTGTCTGTGGGAATGTCTGTCTGTCTGTCTGTGGGAATGTCTGTCTGTCTGTCTGTGGGAATGTCTGGCTGTCTGTGGGAATGTCTGTCTGTCTGTCTGTGGGAATGTCTGTCTGTCTGTCTGTCTGTGGGAATGACTGTCTGTCTGTCTGTGGGAATGTCTGTCTGTCTGTCAGTCTGTGGGAATGTCTGTCTGTCTGTCTGTGGGAATATCTGTCTGTCTGTCCGTCGGTGGGAATGTCTGTCTGTCTGTCTGTGGGAATGTCTGTCTGTCTGTCTGTGGGAATGTCTGTCTGTCTGTCTGTCTGTCTGTGGGAATGTCTGTCTGTCTGTCTGTCTGTGGGAATGTCTGTCTGTCTGTCTGTCTGTGTGAATGTCTGTCTGTCTGTCTGTGGGAATGTCTGTCTGTCTGTCTGTCTGTGGGAATGTCTGTCTGTCTGTCTGTGGGAATGTCTGTCTGTCTGTCTGTGGGAATGTCTGTCTGTCTGTCTGTGGGAATGTCTGACAGTCTGTCTGTGGGAATGTCTGTCTGTCTGTCTGTGGGAATGTCTGTCTGTCTGTCTGTGGGAATGTCTGTCTGTCTGTCTGTGGGAATGTCTGTCTGTCTGTCTGTCTGTGGGAATGTCTGACTGTGAGTCTGTGGGAATGTCTGTCTGTCTGTCTGTGGGAATGTCTGTCTGTCTGTCTGTGGGAATGTCTGGCTGTCTGTGGGAATGTCTGTCTGTCTGTCTGTGGGAATGTCTGTCTGTCTGTCTGTCTGTGGGAATGACTGTCTGTCTGTCTGTGGGAATGTCTGTCTGTCTGTCAGTCTGTGGGAATGTCTGTCTGTCTGTCTGTGGGAATATCTGTCTGTCTGTCTGTCGGTGGGAATGTCTGTCTGTCTGTCTGTGGGAATGTCTGTCTGTCTGTCTGTCTGTGGGAATGTCTGTCTGTCTGTCTGTCTGTCTGTGGGAATGTCTGTCTGTCTGTCTGTCTGTGGGAATGTCTGTCTGTCTGTCTGTCTGTGTGAATGTCTGTCTGTCTGTCTGTGGGAATGTCTGTCTGTCTGTCTGTCTGTGGGAATGTCTGTCTGTCTGTCTGTGGGAATGTCTGTCTGTCTGTCTGTGGGAATGTCTGTCTGTCTGTCTGTGGGAATGTCTGTCTGTCTGTCTGTGGGAATGTCTGACAGTCTGTCTGTGGGAATGTCTGTCTGTCTGTCTGTGGGAATGTCTGTCTGTCTGTCTGTGGGAATGTCTGTCTGTCTGTCTGTGGGAATGTCTGTCTGTCTGTCTGTCTGTGGGAATGTCTGTCTGTCTGTCTGTCTGTCTGTGGGAATGTCTGTCTGTCTGTCTGTGGGAATGTCTGTCTGTCTGTCTGTCTGTGGGAATGTCTGTCTGTCTGTCTGTGGGAATGTCTGTCTGTCTGTCTGTCTGTGGGAATGTCTGTCTGTCTGTCTGTGGGAATGTCTGTCTGTCTGTCTGTCTGTGGGAATGTCTGTCTATCTGTCTGTCTGTGGGACTGTCTGTCTGTCTGTGGGAATGTCTGTCTGTCTGTCTGTCTGTGGGAATGTCTGTCTGTCTGTCTGTCTGTGGGAATGTCTGTCTGTCTTTGGGAATGTCTGTCTGTCTGTCTGTCTGTCTGTGGGAATGTCTGTCTATCTGTCTGTCTGTGGGAATGTCTGTCTGTCTGTGGGAATGTCTGTCTGTCTGTCTGTCTGTGGGAATGTCTGTCTGTCTGTCTGTGGGAATGTCTGTCTGTCTGTCTGTCTGTGGGAATGTCTGACTGTCTGTCTGTGGGAATGTCTGTCTGTGGGAATGTCTGTCTGTCTGTGGGAATGTCTGTCTGTCTGTCTGTGGGAATGTCTGTCTGTCTGTCTGTGGGAATGTCTGTCTGTCTGTCTGTGGGAATGTCTGTCTATCTGTCTGTCTGTCTGTGGGAATGTCTGTCTGTCTGTGGGAATGTCTGTCTGTCTGTCTGCCTGTCTGTGGGAATGTCTGTCTGTCTGTCTGTGGGAATGTCTGTCTGTCTGTGGGAATGTCTGTCTGTCTGTCTGTCTGTGGGAATGTCTGTCTGTCTGTCTGTGGGAATGTCTGTCTGTCTGTCTGTCTGTGGGAATGTCTGTCTGTCTGTCTGTCTGTGGGAATGTCTGTCTGTCTGTCTGTGGGAATGTCTGTCTGTCTGTCTGTGGGAATGTCTGTCTATCTGTCTGTCTGTCTGTGGGAATGTCTGTCTGTCTGTGGGAATGTCTGTCTGTCTGTGGGAATGTCTGTCTGTCTGTCTGCCTGTCTGTGGGAATGTCCGTATGTCTGTCTGTCTGTCTGTGGGAATGTCTGTCTGTCTGTGGGAATGTCTGTCTGTCTGTCTGCCTGTCTGTGGGAATGTCTGTATGTCTGTCTGTCTGTCTGTGGGAATGTCTGTCTGTCTGTCTGTCTGTCTGTGGGAATGTCTGTCTGTCTGTCTGTGGGAATGTCTGTCTGACTGTCTGTCTGTGGGAATGTCTGACTGTCTGTCTGTGGGAATGTCTGTCCGTGGGAATGTCTGTCTATCTGTGGGAATGTCTGTCTGTCTGTCTGTGGGAATGTCTGTCTGTCTGTCTGTGGGAATGTCTGTCTGTCTGTCTGTGGGAATGTCTGTCTGTCTGTCTGTCTGTCTGTGGGAATATCTGACTGTCTGTCTGTCTGTCTGTGGGAATGTCTGTCTGTCTGTGTGGAATGTCAGTCTGTCTGTCTGTCTGTCTGTGGGAATGTCTGTCTGTCTGTGGGAATGTCTGTCTGTGGGAATGTCTGTCTGTCTGTGGGAATGTCTGTCTGTCTGTCTGTGGGAATGTCTGTCTGTCTGTCTGTGGGAATGTCTTTCTGACTGTCTGTCTGTCTGTCTGTGGGAATGTCTGTCTGTCTGTCTGTGGGAATGTCTGTCTGTCTGTCTGTCGTTGGAATGTCTGTCTGTCTGTGGGAATGTCTGTCTGTCTGTGGGAATGTCTGTCTGTCTGTCTGTGGGAATGTCTGTCTGTCTGTGGGAATGTCTGTCTGTCTGTGGGAATGTCTGTCTGTCTGTCTGTGGGAATGTCTGTCTGTCTGTCTGTGGGAATGTCTGTCTGTCTGTCTGTCTGTGGGAATGTCTGACTGTCTGTCTGTGGGAATGTCTGTCTGTCTGTCTGTGGGAATGTCTGTCTGTCTGTTTGTCTGTCTGTGGGAATGTCTGTCTGTCTGTCTGTCTGTGGGAATGTCTGTCTGTCTGTGGGAATGTCTGTCTGTCTGTCTGTGGGAATGTCTGTCTGTCTGTCTGTGGGAATGTCTGTCTGTCTGTCTGTCTGTCTGTGGGAATGTCTGTCTGTCTGTCTGTGGGAATGTCTGTCTGTCTGTCTGTCTGTCTGTGGGAATGTCTGTCTATCTGTCTGTCTGTGGGAATGTCTGTCTGTCTGTCTGTATGTGGGAATGTCTGTCTGTCTGTCTGTGGGAATGTCTGTCTGTCTGTCTGTCTGTCTGTGGGAATGTCTGACTGTCTGTCTGTGGGAATGTCTGTCTGTGGGAATGTCTGTCTGTCTGTGGGAATGTCTGTCTGTCTGTCTGTGGGAATGTCTGTCTGTCTGTCTGTGGGAATGTCTGTCTGTCTGTCTGTCTGTGGGAATGTCTGTCTATCTGTCTGTCTGTCTGTGGGAATGTCTGTCTGTCTGTGGGAATGTCTGTCTGTCTGTCTGCCTGTCTGTGGGAATGTCTGTCTGTCTGTCTGTCTGTGGGAATGTCTGTCTGTCTGTGGGAATGTCTGTCTGTCTGTGGGAATGTCTGTCTGTCTGTCTGACTCTCTGTGGGAATGTCTGTCTGTCTGTCTGTCTGTGGGAATGTCTGTCTGTCTGTCTGTGGGAATGTCTGTCTGTCTGTCTGTCTGTGGGAATATCTGACTGTCTGTCTGTCTGTCTGTGGGAATGTCTGTCTGTCTGTCTGTGGGAATGTCAGTCTGTCTGTCTGTCTGTCTGTGGGAATGTCTGTCTGTCTGTCTGTGGGAATGTCTGTCTGTGGGAATGTCTGTCTGTCTGTGGGAATGTCTGTCTGTGGGAATGTCTGTCTGTATGTCTGTCTCTGGGAATGTCTGTCTGTCTGTCTGTTGGAATGTCTGTCTGTCTGTCTGTGGGAATGTCCGTTTGTCTGTCTGTCTGTGGGAATGTCTGTCTGTCTGTCTGTCTGTGGGAATGTCTGACTGTCTGTCTGTGGGAATGTCGGTCTGTCTGTGGGAATGTCTCTCTGTCTGTCTGTCTGTGGGAATGTCTGTCTGTCTGTCTGTGGGAATGTCTGACTGTTTGTCTGTGGGAATGTCTGTCTGTCTGTGGGAATGTCTGTCTGTCTGTGGGAATGTCTGTCTGTCTGTGGGAATGTCTGTCTGTCTGTCTGTCTGTGGAAATGTCTGTCTGTCTGTCTGTCTGTCTGTGGGAATGCCTGTCTGTCTGTCTGTGCGAATGTCTGTCTGTCTGTCAGTCTGTAGGAATGTGTGTCTGTCTGTCTGTGGGAATGTCAGTCTGTCTGTCTGTCTGTGGGAATGTCTGTCTGTCTGTCTGTCTGTGGGAATGTCTGTCTGTCTGTGGGAATGTCTGTCTGTCTGTGGGAATGTCTGTCTGTCTGTCTGACTGTCTGTGGGAATGTCTGTCTGTCTGTCTGTCTGTGGGAATGTCTGTCTGTCTGTCTGTGGGAATGTCTGTCTGTCTGTCTGTCTGTCTGTGGGAATATCTGAATTGTCTGTCTGTCTGTGGGAATGTCTGTCTGTCTGTCTGTCTGTGGGAATGTCAGTCTGTCTGTCTGTCTCTGGGAATGTCTGTCTGTCTGTCTGTGGGAATGTCTGTCTGTCTGTGGGAATGTCTGTCTGTCTGTCTGTGGGAATGTCTGTCTGTCTGTCTGTGGGAATGTCTGTCTGTCTGTCTGTCTGTGGGAATGTCTGACTGTCTGTCTGTGGGAATGTCTGTCTGTCTGTCTGTGGGAATGTCTGTCTGTCTGTTTGTCTGTCTGTGGGAATGTCTGTCTGTCTGTCTGTCTGTGGGAATGTCTGTCTGTCTGTCTGTGGGAATGTCTGTCTGTCTGTCTGTCTGTGGGAATGTCTGTCTGTCTGTCTGTGGGAATGTCTGTCTGTCTGTCTGTCTGTCTGTGGGAATGTCTGTCTGTCTGTCTGTGGGAATGTCTGTCTGTCTGTCTGTCTGTCTGTGGGAATGTCTGTCTATCTGTCTGTCTGTGGGAATGTCTGTCTGTCTGTCTGTATGTGGGAATGTCTGTCTGTCTGTCTGTGGGAATGTCTGTCTGTCTGTCTGTGGGAATGTCTGTCTGTCTGTCTGTCTGTGGGAATGTCTGTCTGTCTGTCTGTCTGTCTGTGGGAATGTCTGTCTGTCTGTCTGTGGGAATGTCTGTCTGTCTGTCTGTCTGTGGGAATGTCTGTCTGTCTGTCTGTGGGAATGTCTGTCTGTCTGTCTGTCTGTGGGAATGTCTGTCTGTCTGTCTGTGGGAATGTCTGTCTGTCTGTCTGTCTGTGGGAATGTCTGTCTATCTGTCTGTCTGTGGGACTGTCTGTCTGTCTGTGGGAATGTCTGTCTGTCTGTCTGTCTGTGGGAATGTCTGTCTGTCTGTCTGTCTGTGGGAATGTCTGTCTGTCTTTGGGAATGTCTGTCTGTCTGTCTGTCTGTCTGTGGGAATGTCTGTCTATCTGTCTGTCTGTGGGAATGTCTGTCTGTCTGTGGGAATGTCTGTCTGTCTGTCTGTCTGTGGGAATGTCTGTCTGTCTGTCTGTGGGAATGTCTGTCTGTCTGTCTGTCTGTGGGAATGTCTGACTGTCTGTCTGTGGGAATGTCTGTCTGTGGGAATGTCTGTCTGTCTGTGGGAATGTCTGTCTGTCTGTCTGTGGGAATGTCTGTCTGTCTGTCTGTGGGAATGTCTGTCTGTCTGTCTGTGGGAATGTCTGTCTATCTGTCTGTCTGTCTGTGGGAATGTCTGTCTGTCTGTGGGAATGTCTGTCTGTCTGTCTGCCTGTCTGTGGGAATGTCTGTCTGTCTGTCTGTGGGAATGTCTGTCTGTCTGTGGGAATGTCTGTCTGTCTGTGGGAATGTCTGTCTGTCTGTCTGTGGGAATGTCTGTCTGTCTGTCTGTCTGTGGGAATGTCTGTCTGTCTGTCTGTCTGTGGGAATGTCTGTCTGTCTGTCTGTGGGAATGTCTGTCTGTCTGTCTGTGGGAATGTCTGTCTATCTGTCTGTCTGTCTGTGGGAATGTCTGTCTGTCTGTGGGAATGTCTGTCTGTCTGTGGGAATGTCTGTCTGTCTGTCTGCCTGTCTGTGGGAATGTCCGTATGTCTGTCTGTCTGTCTGTGGGAATGTCTGTCTGTCTGTGGGAATGTCTGTCTGTCTGTCTGCCTGTCTGTGGGAATGTCTGTATGTCTGTCTGTCTGTCTGTGGGAATGTCTGTCTGTCTGTCTGTCTGTCTGTGGGAATGTCTGTCTGTCTGTCTGTGGGAATGTCTGTCTGACTGTCTGTCTGTGGGAATGTCTGACTGTCTGTCTGTGGGAATGTCTGTCCGTGGGAATGTCTGTCTATCTGTGGGAATGTCTGTCTGTCTGTCTGTGGGAATGTCTGTCTGTCTGTCTGTGGGAATGTCTGTCTGTCTGTCTGTGGGAATGTCTGTCTGTCTGTCTGTCTGTCTGTGGGAATATCTGACTGTCTGTCTGTCTGTCTGTGGGAATGTCTGTCTGTCTGTCTGTGGGAATGTCAGTCTGTCTGTCTGTCTGTCTGTGGGAATGTCTGTCTGTCTGTGGGAATGTCTGTCTGTGGGAATGTCTGTCTGTCTGTGGGAATGTCTGTCTGTCTGTCTGTGGGAATGTCTGTCTGTCTGTCTGTGGGAATGTCTTTCTGACTGTCTGTCTGTCTGTCTGTGGGAATGTCTGTCTGTCTGTCTGTGGGAATGTCTGTCTGTCTGTCTGTCGTTGGAATGTCTGTCTGTCTGTGGGAATGTCTGTCTGTCTGTGGGAATGTCTGTCTGTCTGTCTGTGGGAATGTCTGTCTGTCTGTGGGAATGTCTGTCTGTCTGTGGGAATGTCTGTCTGTCTGTCTGTGGGAATGTCTGTCTGTCTGTCTGTGGGAATGTCTGTCTGTCTGTCTGTCTGTGGGAATGTCTGACTGTCTGTCTGTGGGAATGTCTGTCTGTCTGTCTGTGGGAATGTCTGTCTGTCTGTTTGTCTGTCTGTGGGAATGTCTGTCTGTCTGTCTGTCTGTGGGAATGTCTGTCTGTCTGTGGGAATGTCTGTCTGTCTGTCTGTGGGAATGTCTGTCTGTCTGTCTGTGGGAATGTCTGTCTGTCTGTCTGTCTGTCTGTGGGAATGTCTGTCTGTCTGTCTGTGGGAATGTCTGTCTGTCTGTCTGTCTGTCTGTGGGAATGTCTGTCTATCTGTCTGTCTGTGGGAATGTCTGTCTGTCTGTCTGTATGTGGGAATGTCTGTCTGTCTGTCTGTGGGAATGTCTGTCTGTCTGTCTGTCTGTCTGTGGGAATGTCTGACTGTCTGTCTGTGGGAATGTCTGTCTGTGGGAATGTCTGTCTGTCTGTGGGAATGTCTGTCTGTCTGTCTGTGGGAATGTCTGTCTGTCTGTCTGTGGGAATGTCTGTCTGTCTGTCTGTCTGTGGGAATGTCTGTCTATCTGTCTGTCTGTCTGTGGGAATGTCTGTCTGTCTGTGGGAATGTCTGTCTGTCTGTCTGCCTGTCTGTGGGAATGTCTGTCTGTCTGTCTGTCTGTGGGAATGTCTGTCTGTCTGTGGGAATGTCTGTCTGTCTGTGGGAATGTCTGTCTGTCTGTCTGACTCTCTGTGGGAATGTCTGTCTGTCTGTCTGTCTGTGGGAATGTCTGTCTGTCTGTCTGTGGGAATGTCTGTCTGTCTGTCTGTCTGTGGGAATATCTGACTGTCTGTCTGTCTGTCTGTGGGAATGTCTGTCTGTCTGTCTGTGGGAATGTCAGTCTGTCTGTCTGTCTGTCTGTGGGAATGTCTGTCTGTCTGTCTGTGGGAATGTCTGTCTGTGGGAATGTCTGTCTGTCTGTGGGAATGTCTGTCTGTGGGAATGTCTGTCTGTATGTCTGTCTCTGGGAATGTCTGTCTGTCTGTCTGTTGGAATGTCTGTCTGTCTGTCTGTGGGAATGTCCGTTTGTCTGTCTGTCTGTGGGAATGTCTGTCTGTCTGTCTGTCTGTGGGAATGTCTGACTGTCTGTCTGTGGGAATGTCGGTCTGTCTGTGGGAATGTCTCTCTGTCTGTCTGTCTGTGGGAATGTCTGTCTGTCTGTCTGTGGGAATGTCTGACTGTTTGTCTGTGGGAATGTCTGTCTGTCTGTGGGAATGTCTGTCTGTCTGTGGGAATGTCTGTCTGTCTGTGGGAATGTCTGTCTGTCTGTCTGTCTGTGGAAATGTCTGTCTGTCTGTCTGTCTGTCTGTGGGAATGCCTGTCTGTCTGTCTGTGCGAATGTCTGTCTGTCTGTCAGTCTGTAGGAATGTGTGTCTGTCTGTCTGTGGGAATGTCAGTCTGTCTGTCTGTCTGTGGGAATGTCTGTCTGTCTGTCTGTCTGTGGGAATGTCTGTCTGTCTGTGGGAATGTCTGTCTGTCTGTGGGAATGTCTGTCTGTCTGTCTGACTGTCTGTGGGAATGTCTGTCTGTCTGTCTGTCTGTGGGAATGTCTGTCTGTCTGTCTGTGGGAATGTCTGTCTGTCTGTCTGTCTGTCTGTGGGAATATCTGAATTGTCTGTCTGTCTGTGGGAATGTCTGTCTGTCTGTCTGTCTGTGGGAATGTCAGTCTGTCTGTCTGTCTCTGGGAATGTCTGTCTGTCTGTCTGTGGGAATGTCTGTCTGTCTGTGGGAATGTCTGTCTGTCTGTCTGTGGGAATGTCTGTCTGTCTGTCTGTGGGAATGTCTGTCTGTCTGTCTGTCTGTGGGAATGTCTGACTGTCTGTCTGTGGGAATGTCCGTCTGTCTGTCTGTGGGAATGTCTGTCTGTCTGTTTGTCTGTCTGTGGGAATGTCTGTCTGTCTGTCTGTCTGTGGGAATGTCTGTCTGTCTGTCTGTGGGAATGTCTGTCTGTCTGTCTGTCTGTGGGAATGTCTGTCTGTCTGTCTGTGGGAATGTCTGTCTGTCTGTCTGTCTGTCTGTGGGAATGTCTGTCTGTCTGTCTGTGGGAATGTCTGTCTGTCTGTCTGTCTGTCTGTGGGAATGTCTGTCTATCTGTCTGTCTGTGGGAATGTCTGTCTGTCTGTCTGTATGTGGGAATGTCTGTCTGTCTGTCTGTGGGAATGTCTGTCTGTCTGTCTGTCTGTCTGTGGGAATGTCTGACTGTCTGTCTGTGGGAATGTCTGTCTGTGGGAATGTCTGTCTGTCTGTGGGAATGTCTGTCTGTCTGTCTGTGGGAATGTCTGTCTGTCTGTCTGTGGGAATGTCTGTCTGTCTGTCTGTCTGTCTGTGGGAATGTCTGTCTATCTGTCTGTCTGTCTGTGGGAATGTCTGTCTGTCTGTGGGAATGTCTGTCTGTCTGTCTGCCTGTCTGTGGGAATGTCTGTCTGTCTGTCTGTCTGTGGGAATGTCTGTCTATCTGTGGGAATGTCTGTCTGTCTGTGGGAATGTCTGTCTGTCTGTCTGTCTGTGGGAATGTCTGTCTGTCTGTCTGTGGGAATGTCTGTCTGTCTGTCTGTCTGTGGGAATATCTGACTGTCTGTCTGTCTGTCTGTGGGAATGTCTGTCTGTCTGTCTGTGGGAATGTCAGTCTGTCTGTCTGTCTGTCTGTGGGAATGTCTGTCTGTCTGTCTGTGGGAATGTCTGTCTGTGGGAATGTCTGTCTGTCTGTGGGAATGTCTGTCTGTGGGAATGTCTGTCTGTATGTCTGTCTCTGGGAATGTCTGTCTGTCTGTCTGTTGGAATGTCTGTCTGTCTGTCTGTGGGAATGTCCGTTTGTCTGTCTGTCTGTGGGAATGTCTGTCTGTCTGTCTGTCTGTGGGAATGTCTGACTGTCTGTCTGTGGGAATGTCTGTCTGTCTGTGGGAATGTCTGTCTGTCTGTCTGTCTGTGGGAATGTCTGTCTGTCTGTCTGTGGGAATGTCTGACTGTTTGTCTGTGGGAATGTCTGTCTGTCTGTGGGAATGTCTGTCTGTCTGTGGGAATGTCTGTCTGTCTGTGGGAATGTCTGTCTGTCTGTCTGTCTGTGGAAATGTCTGTCTGTCTGTCTGTGGGAATGCCTGTCTGTCTGTCTGTGCGAATGTCTGTCTGTCTGTCAGTCTGTAGGAATGTGTGTCTGTCTGTCTGTGGGAATGTCAGTCTGTCTGTCTGTCTGTGGGAATGTCTGTCTGTCTGTCTGTCTGTGGGAATGTCTGTCTGTCTGTGGGAATGTCTGTCTGTCTGTGGGAATGTCTGTCTGTCTGTCTGACTGTCTGTGGGAATGTCTGTCTGTCTGTCTGTCTGTGGGAATGTCTGTCTGTCTGTCTGTGGGAATGTCTGTCTGTCTGTCTGTCTGTCTGTGGGAATATCTGAATTGTCTGTCTGTCTGTGGGAATGTCTGTCTGTCTGTCTGTCTGTGGGAATGTCAGTCTGTCTGTCTGTCTCTGGGAATGTCTGTCTGTCTGTCTGTGGGAATGTCTGTCTGTGGGAATGTCTGTCTGTCTGTGGGAATGTCTGTCTGTGGGAATGTCTGTCTGTATGTCTGTCTGTGGGAATGTCTGTCTGTCTGTCTGTTGGAATGTCTGTCTGTCTGTCTGTGGGAATGTCTGTTTTTCTGTCTGTCTGTGGGAAAGTCTGTCTGTCTGTCTGTCTGTGGGAATGTCTGACTGTCTGTCTGTGGGAATGTCTGTCTGTCTGTCTGTGGGAATGTCTGTCTGTCTGTCTGTGGGAATGTCTGTCTGTCTGTGGGAATGTCTGTCTGTCTGTCTGTGGGAATGTCTGTCTGTGGGAATGTCTGTCTGTCTGTGGGAATGTCTGTCTGTGGGAATGTCTGTCTGTATGTCTGTCTGTGGGAATGTCTGTCTGTCTGTCTGTTGGAATGTCTGTCTGTCTGTCTGTGGGAATGTCTGTTTTTCTGTCTGTCTGTGGGAAAGTCTGTCTGTCTGTCTGTCTGTGGGAATGTCTGACTGTCTGTCTGTGGGAATGTCTGTCTGTCTGTCTGTGGGAATGTCTGTCTGTCTGTCTGTGGGAATGTCTGTCTGTCTGTGGGAATGTCTGTCTGTCTGTCTGTGGGAATGTCTGTCTGTCTGTCTGTGGGAATGACTGTCTGTCTGTCTGTGGGAATGTCTGTCTGTCTGTCAGTCTGTGGGAATGTCTGTCTGTCTGTCTGTGGGAATGTCTGTCTGTCTGTCTGTCGGTGGGAATGTCTGTCTGTCTGTCTGTGGGAATGTCTGTCTGTCTGTCTGTGGGAATGTCTTTCTGTCTGTCTGTCTGTCTGTGGGAATGTCTGTCTGTCTGTCTGTCTGTGGGAATGTCTGTCTGTCTGTCTGTCGTTGGGATATCTGTCTGTCTGTGGGAATGTCTGTCTGTCTGTGGGAATGTCTGTCTGTCTGTGGGAATGTCTGTCTGTCTGTCTGTCTGTGGGAATGTCTGTCTGTCTGTCTGTGGGAATGTCTGTCTGTCTGTCTGTGGGAATGTCTGTCTGTATGTCTGTCTGTGGGAATGTCTGTCTGTCTGTCTGTGGGAATGTCTGTCTGTCTGTCTGTCTGTCTGTGGGAATGTCTGTCTGTCTGTCTGTCTGTCTGTGGGAATGTCTGTCTGTCTGTCTGTCTGTGGGAATGTCTGTCTGTCTGTCTGTGGGAATGTCTGTCTGTCTGTGGGAATGTCTGTCTATCTGTCTGTCTGTGGGAATGTCTGTTTGTCTGTGGGAATGTCTGTCTGTCTGTGGGAATGTCTGTCTGTCTGTCTGTGGGAATGTCTGTCTGTCTGTCTGTCTGTGGGAATGTCTCACTGTCTGTCTGTGGGAATGTCTGTCTGTGGGAATGTCTGTCTTTCTGTGGGAATGTCTGTCTGTCTGTCTGTGGGAATGTCTGTCTTTCTGTCTGTGGGAATGTCTGTCTGTCTGTCTGTCTGTCTGTGGGAATGTCTGTCTATCTGTCTGTCTGTCTGTGGGAATGTCTGTCTGTCTGTGGGAATGTCTGTCTGTCTGTCTGCCTGTCTGTGGGAATGTCTGTCTGTCTGTCTGTTTGTGGGAATGTCTGTCTGTCTGTGGGAATGTCTGTCTGTCTGTGGGAATGTCTGTCTGTCTGTCTGACTGTCTGTGGGAATGTCTGTCTGTATGTCCGTCTGTGGGAATGTCTGTCTGTCTGTCTGTGGCAATGTCTGTCTGTCTGTCTGTCTGTGGGAATATCTGACTTGTCTGTCTGTCTGTCTGTGGGAATGTCTGTCTGTCTGTCTGTGGGAATGTCAGTCTGTCTGTCTGTCTGTGGGAATGTCTGTCTGTCTGTCTGTGGGAATGTCTGTCTGTGGGAATGTCAGTCTGTCTGTGGGAATGTCTGTCTGTGGGAATGTCTGTCTGTATGTCTGTCTGTGGCAATGTCTGTCTGTCTGTCTGTTGGAATGTCTGTCTGTCTGTCTGTGGGAATGTCTGTTTTTCTGTCTGTCTGTGGGAATGTCTGTCTGTCTGTCTGTCTGTGGGAATGTCTGACTGTCTGTCTGTGGGAATGTCTGTCTGTCTGTGGGAATGTCTGTCTGTCTGTGGGAATGTCTGTCTGTCTGTCTGTGGGAATGTCTGTCTGTCTGTCTGTCTGTGGGAATGTCTGACTGTCTGTCTGTGGGAATGTCTGTCTGTCTGTGGGAATGTCTGTCTGTCTGTGGGAATGTCTGTCTGTCTGTCTGTGAGAATGTCTGTCTGTCTGTCTGTCTGTGGGAATGTCTGTCTGTCTGTCTGTCTGTCTGTGGGAATGCCTGTCTGTCTGTCTGTGCGAATGTCTGTCTGTCCGTCAGTCTGTAGTAATGTGTGTCTGTCTGTCTGTGGGAATGTCAGTCTGTCTGTCTGTCTGTGGGAATGTCTGTCTGTCTGTCTGTCTGTCTGTGGGAATGTCTGTCTATCTGTCTGTCTGTGGGAATGTCTGTCTGTCTGTGGGAATGTCTGTCTGTCTGTCTGTGGGAATGTCTGTCTGTCTGTCTGTGGGAATGACTGTCTGTCTGTCTGTGGGAATGTCTGTCTGTCTGTCAGTCTGTGGGAATGTCTGTCTGTCTGTCTGTGGGAATGTCTGTCTGTATGTCTGTCTGTGGGAATGTCTGTCTGTCTGTCTGTTGGAATGTCTGTCTGTCTGTCTGTGGGAATGTCTGTTTTTCTGTCTGTCTGTGGGAAAGTCTGTCTGTCTGTCTGTCTGTGGGAATGTCTGACTGTCTGTCTGTGGGAATGTCTGTCTGTCTGTCTGTGGGAATGTCTGTCTGTCTGTCTGTGGGAATGTCTGTCTGTCTGTGGGAATGTCTGTCTGTCTGTCTGTGGGAATGTCTGTCTGTCTGTCTGTGGGAATGACTGTCTGTCTGTCTGTGGGAATGTCTGTCTGTCTGTCAGTCTGTGGGAATGTCTGTCTGTCTGTCTGTGGGAATGTCTGTCTGTCTGTCTGTCGGTGGGAATGTCTGTCTGTCTGTCTGTGGGAATGTCTGTCTGTCTGTCTGTGGGAATGTCTTTCTGTCTGTCTGTCTGTCTGTGGGAATGTCTGTCTGTCTGTCTGTCTGTGGGAATGTCTGTCTGTCTGTCTGTCGTTGGGATGTCTGTCTGTCTGTGGGAATGTCTGTCTGTCTGTGGGAATGTCTGTCTGTCTGTGGGAATGTCTGTCTGTCTGTCTGTCTGTGGGAATGTCTGTCTGTCTGTCTGTGGGAATGTCTGTCTGTCTGTCTGTGGGAATGTCTGTCTGTATGTCTGTCTGTGGGAATGTCTGTCTGTCTGTCTGTGGGAATGTCTGTCTGTCTGTCTGTCTGTCTGTGGGAATGTCTGTCTGTCTGTCTGTGGGAATGTCTGTCTGTCTGTCTGTGGGAATGTCTGTCTGTCTGTGGGAATGTCTGTCTATCTGTCTGTCTGTGGGAATGTCTGTCTGTCTGTGGGAATGTCTGTCTGTCTGTGGGAATGTCTGTCTGTCTGTCTGTGGGAATGTCTGTCTGTCTGTCTGTCTGTGGGAATGTCTCACTGTCTGTCTGTGGGAATGTCTGTCTGTGGGAATGTCTGTCTTTCTGTGGGAATGTCTGTCTGTCTGTCTGTGGGAATGTCTGTCTTTCTGTCTGTGGGAATGTCTGTCTGTCTGTCTGTCTGTCTGTCTGTGGGAATGTCTGTCTATCTGTCTGTCTGTCTGTGGGAATGTCTGTCTGTCTGTGGGAATGTCTGTCTGTCTGTCTGCCTGTCTGTGGGAATGTCTGTCTGTCTGTCTGTTTGTGGGAATGTCTGTCTGTCTGTGGGAATGTCTGTCTGTCTGTGGGAATGTCTGTCTGTCTGTCTGACTGTCTGTGGGAATGTCTGTCTGTATGTCCGTCTGTGGGAATGTCTGTCTGTCTGTCTGTGGCAATGTCTGTCTGTCTGTCTGTCTGTGGGAATATCTGACTTGTCTGTCTGTCTGTCTGTGGGAATGTCTGTCTGTCTGTCTGTGGGAATGTCAGTCTGTCTGTCTGTCTGTGGGAATGTCTGTCTGTCTGTCTGTGGGAATGTCTGTCTGTGGGAATGTCAGTCTGTCTGTGGGAATGTCTGTCTGTGGGAATGTCTGTCTGTATGTCTGTCTGTGGCAATGTCTGTCTGTCTGTCTGTTGGAATGTCTGTCTGTCTGTCTGTGGGAATGTCTGTTTTTCTGTCTGTCTGTGGGAATGTCTGTCTGTCTGTCTGTCTGTGGGAATGTCTGACTGTCTGTCTGTGGGAATGTCTGTCTGTCTGTGGGAATGTCTGTCTGTCTGTGGGAATGTCTGTCTGTCTGTCTGTGGGAATGTCTGTCTGTCTGTCTGTCTGTGGGAATGTCTGACTGTCTGTCTGTGGGAATGTCTGTCTGTCTGTGGGAATGTCTGTCTGTCTGTGGGAATGTCTGTCTGTCTGTCTGTGAGAATGTCTGTCTGTCTGTCTGTCTGTGGGAATGTCTGTCTGTCTGTCTGTCTGTCTGTGGGAATGCCTGTCTGTCTGTCTGTGCGAATGTCTGTCTGTCCGTCAGTCTGTAGTAATGTGTGTCTGTCTGTCTGTGGGAATGTCAGTCTGTCTGTCTGTCTGTGGGAATGTCTGTCTGTCTGTCTGTCTGTCTGTCTGTGGGAATGTCTGTCTATCTGTCTGTCTGTGGGAATGTCTGTCTGTCTGTGGGAATGTCTGTCTGTCTGTGGGAATGTCTGTCTGTCTGTCTGTCTGTGGGAATGTCTGTCTGCCTGTGGGAATGTCTGTCTGTCTGTCTGTGGGAATGTCTGTCTATCTGTCTGTCTGTCTGTGGGAATGTCTGTCTGTCTGTGGGAATGTCTGTCTGTCTGTCTGCCTGTCTGTGGGAATGTCTGCATGTCTGTCTGTCTGTCTGTGGGAATGTCTGTCTGTCTGTCTGTCTGTGGGAATGTCTGTCTGTCTGTCTGTGGGAATGTCTGTCTGTCTGTCTGTCTGTCGGTGGGAATGTCTGTCTGTCTGTCTGTCTGTGGGAATGTCTGTCTGTCTGTCTGTCTGTGAGAATGTCTGTCTGTCTGCCTGTGGGAATGTCTGACTGTCTGTCTGTGGGAATGTCTGTCTGTCTGTTGGAATGTCTGTCTGTCTGTCTGTCTGTCTGTCTGTGGGAATGTCTGTCTACCTGTCTGCCTGTCTGTGGGAATGTCTGTCTGTCTGTCTGGGGGAATGTCTGTCTGTCTGCCTGTCTGTGGCAATTTGTGTCTGTCTGTCTGTCTGTGGGAATGTCTGTCTGTCTGTGGGAATGTCTGTCTGTCTGTGGGAATGTCTGTCTGTCTGTCTGTCTGTCTGTGGGAATATCTGAATTGTCTGTCTGTCTGTGGGAATGTCTGTCTGTCTGTCTGTCTGTGGGAATGTCAGTCTGTCTGTCTGTCTCTGGGAATGTCTGTCTGTCTGTCTGTGGGAATGTCTGTCTGTGGGAATGTCTGTCTGTCTGTGGGAGTGTCTGTCTGTGGGAATGTCTGTCTGTATGTCTGTCTGTGGGAATGTCTGTCTGTCTGTCTGTTGGAATGTCTGTCTGTCTGTCTGTGGGAATGTCTGTTTTTCTGTCTGTCTGTGGGAAAGTCTGTCTGTCTGTCTGTCTGTGGGAATGTCTGACTGTCTGTCTGTGGGAATGTCTGTCTGTCTGTCTGTGGGAATGTCTGTCTGTCTGTCTGTGGGAATGTCTGTCTGTCTGTGGGAATGTCTGTCTGTCTGTCTGTGGGAATGTCTGTCTGTCTGTCTGTGGGAATGACTGTCTGTCTGTCTGTGGGAATGTCTGTCTGTCTGTCAGTCTGTGGGAATGTCTGTCTGTCTGTCTGTGGGAATGTCTGTCTGTCTGTCTGTCGGTGGGAATGTCTGTCTGTCTGTCTGTGGGAATGTCTGTCTGTCTGTCTGTGGGAATGTCTTTCTGTCTGTCTGTCTGTCTGTGGGAATGTCTGTCTGTCTGTCTGTCTGTGGGAATGTCTGTCTGTCTGTCTGTCGTTGGGATGTCTGTCTGTCTGTGGGAATGTCTGTCTGTCTGTGGGAATGTCTGTCTGTCTGTGGGAATGTCTGTCTGTCTGTCTGTCTGTCTGTGGGAATGTCTGTCTGTCTGTCTGTGGGAATGTCTGTCTGTCTGTCTGTGGGAATGTCTGTCTGTATGTCTGTCTGTGGGAATGTCTGTCTGTATGTCTGTCTGTGGGAATGTCTGTCTGTCTGTCTGTCTGTCTGTGGGAATGTCTGTCTGTCTGTCTGTCTGTCTGTGGGAATGTCTGTCTGTCTGTCTGTCTGTGGGAATGTCTGTCTGTCTGTCTGTGGGAATGTCTGTCTGTCTGTGGGAATGTCTGTCTATCTGTCTGTCTGTGGGAATGTCTGTCTGTCTGTGGGAATGTCTGTCTGTCTGTGGGAATGTCTGTCTGTCTGTCTGTGGGAATGTCTGTCTGTCTGTCTGTCTGTGGGAATGTCTCACTGTCTGTCTGTGGGAATGTCTGTCTGTGGGAATGTCTGTCTTTCTGTGGGAATGTCTGTCTGTCTGTCTGTGGGAATGTCTGTCTTTCTGTCTGTGGGAATGTCTGTCTGTCTGTCTGTCTGTGGGAATGTCTGTCTATCTGTCTGTCTGTCTGTGGGAATGTCTGTCTGTCTGTGGGAATGTCTGTCTGTCTGTCTGCCTGTCTGTGGGAATGTCTGTCTGTCTGTCTGTTTGTGGGAATGTCTGTCTGTCTGTGGGAATGTCTGTCTGTCTGTGGGAATGTCTGTCTGTCTGTCTGACTGTCTGTGGGAATGTCTGTCTGTATGTCCGTCTGTGGGAATGTCTGTCTGTCTGTCTGTGGCAATGTCTGTCTGTCTGTCTGTCTGTGGGAATATCTGACTTGTCTGTCTGTCTGTCTGTGGGAATGTCTGTCTGTCTGTCTGTGGGAATGTCAGTCTGTCTGTCTGTCTGTGGGAATGTCTGTCTGTCTGTCTGTGGGAATGTCTGTCTGTGGGAATGTCAGTCTGTCTGTGGGAATGTCTGTCTGTGGGAATGTCTGTCTGTATGTCTGTCTGTGGCAATGTCTGTCTGTCTGTCTGTTGGAATGTCTGTCTGTCTGTCTGTGGGAATGTCTGTTTTTCTGTCTGTCTGTGGGAATGTCTGTCTGTCTGTCTGTCTGTGGGAATGTCTGACTGTCTGTCTGTGGGAATGTCTGTCTGTCTGTGGGAATGTCTGTCTGTCTGTGGGAATGTCTGTCTGTCTGTCTGTGGGAATGTCTGTCTGTCTGTCTGTCTGTGGGAATGTCTGACTGTCTGTCTGTGGGAATGTCTGTCTGTCTGTGGGAATGTCTGTCTGTCTGTGCGAATGTCTGTCTGTCTGTCTGTGAGAATGTCTGTCTGTCTGTCTGTCTGTGGGAATGTCTGTCTGTCTGTCTGTCTGTGGGAATGCCTGTCTGTCTGTCTGTGCGAATGTCTGTCTGTCCGTCAGTCTGTAGTAATGTGTGTCTGTCTGTCTGTGGGAATGTCAGTCTGTCTGTCTGTCTGTGGGAATGTCTGTCTGTCTGTCTGTCTGTCTGTCTGTGGGAATGTCTGTCTATCTGTCTGTCTGTGGGAATGTCTGTCTGTCTGTGGGAATGTCTGTCTGTCTGTGGGAATGTCTGTCTGTCTGTCTGTCTGTGGGAATGTCTGTCTGCCTGTGGGAATGTCTGTCTGTCTGTCTGTGGGAATGTCTGTCTATCTGTCTGTCTGTCTGTGGGAATGTCTGTCTGTCTGTGGGAATGTCTGTCTGTCTGTCTGCCTGTCTGTGGGAATGTCTGCATGTCTGTCTGTCTGTCTGTGGGAATGTCTGTCTGTCTGTCTGTCTGTGGGAATGTCTGTCTGTCTGTCTGTGGGAATGTCTGTCTGTCTGTCTGTCTGTCGGTGGGAATGTCTGTCTGTCTGTCTGTGGGAATGTCTGTCTGTCTGTCTGTCTGTGAGAATGTCTGTCTGTCTGCCTGTGGGAATGTCTGACTGTCTGTCTGTGGGAATGTCTGTCTGTCTGTTGGAATGTCTGTCTGTCTGTCTGTCTGTCTGTCTGTGGGAATGTCTGTCTACCTGTCTGTCTGTCTGTGGGAATGTCTGTCTGTCTGTCTGGGGGAATGTCTGTCTGTCTGCCTGTCTGTGGCAATTTGTGTCTGTCTGTCTGTCTGTGGGAATGTCTGTCTGTCTGTGGGAATGTCTGTCTGTCTGTGGGAATGTCTGTCTGTCTGTCTGACTGTCTGTGGGAATGTCTGTCTGTCTGTCTGTCTGTCTGTCTGTGGGAATATCTGACTGTCTGTCTGTCTGTCTGTGGGAATGTCTGTCTGTCTGTCTGTCTGTCGGTGGGAATGTCTGTCTGTCTGTCTGTGGGAATGTCTGTCTGTCTGTCTGTCTGTGAGAATGTCTGTCTGTCTGCCTGTGGGAATGTCTGACTGTCTGTCTGTGGGAATGTCTGTCTGTCTGTTGGAATGTCTGTCTGTCTGTCTGTCTGTCTGTGGGAATGTCTGTCTACCTGTCTGTCTGTCTGTGGGAATGTCTGTCTGTCTGTCTGGGGGAATGTCTGTCTGTCTGCCTGTCTGTGGCAATTTGTGTCTGTCTGTCTGTCTGTGGGAATGTCTGTCTGTCTGTGGGAATGTCTGTCTGTCTGTGGGAATGTCTGTCTGTCTGTCTGACTGTCTGTGGGAATGTCTGTCTGTCTGTCTGTCTGTCTGTCTGTGGGAATATCTGACTGTCTGTCTGTCTGTCTGTGGGAATGTCTGTCTGTCTGTCTGTGGGAATGTCTGTCTGTCTGTCTGTGGGAATGTCTGTCTGTCTGTCTGTGGGAATGTCTGTCTGTGGGAATGTCTGTCTGTCTGTGGGAATGTCAGTCTGTGGGAATGTCTGTCTGTCTGTCTGTCTGTGGGAATGTCTGTCTGTCTGTCTGTTGGAATGTCTGTCTGTCTGTCTGTGGGAATGTCTGTTTGTCTGTCTGTCTGTGGGAATGTCTGTCTGTCTGTCTGTGGGAATGTCTGACTGTCTGTCTGTGGGAATGTCTGTATGTCTGTGGGAATGTCTGTCTGTCTGTGGGAATGTCTGTCTGTCTGTCTGTGGGAATGTCTGTCTGTCTGTCTGTCTGTCTGTGGGAATGTCTGTCTGTCTGTCTGTCTGTCTGTGGCAATGTCTGTCTGTCTGTCGGTTGGAATGTCTGTCTGTCTGTCTGTGGGAATGTCTGTCTGTCTGTGGGAATGTCTATCTGTCTGTCTGTGGGAATGTCTGTCTGTCTGTCTGTCTGTCTGTGGGAATGTCTGTCTGTCTGTCTGTCTGTGGCAATGTCTGTCTGTCTGTCTGTGGGAATGTCTGTCTGTCTGTCTGTCTGTGGGAATGTCTGTCTGTCTGCCTGTCTGTCTGTGGGAATGTCTGTCTGTCTGTCTGTGGCAATGTCTGTCTGTCTGTCTGTGGGAATGTCTGTCTGTCTGTCTGTCTGTGGTAATGTCTGTCTGTCTGTCTGTGGGAAAGTCTGTCTGTCTGTCTGTGGGAATGTCTGTCTGTCTGTCTGTAAGTGGGAATGTCTGTCTATCTGTCTGTGGGAATGTCTGTCTGTCTGTGGGAAAGTCTGTCTGTCTGTCTGTCTGTGGGAATGTCTTTCTGTCTGTCTGTCTTTGGGAATGTCTGTCTGTCCGTCTGTGGGAATGTCTGTCTGTCTGTGGGAATGTCTGTCTGTCTGTGGGAATGTCTGTCTGACTGTCTGTCTGTGGGAATGTCTGTCTGTCTGTGGGAATGTCTGTCTGTGGGAATGTCTGTCTGTGGGAATGTCTGTCTGTCTGTCTGTGGGAATGTCTGTCTGTCTGTCTGTGTGAATGTCTGTCTGTCTGTCTGTGGGAATGTCTGTCTGTCTGTCTGTCTGTGGGAATGTCTGTCTGTCTGTCTGTCTGTGGGAATGTCTGTCTTTCTGTCTGCCTGTCTGTCTGTCTGTGGGAATATCTGTCTGTCCGTCTGTCTGTGGGAATATCTGTCTGTCTGTCTGTCTGTGGGAATGTCAGTCTGCCTGTGGGAATGTCTGACTGTCTGTCTGAGGGAATGTCTGTCTGTCTGTCTGTTGGAATGTCTGTCTGTCTGTCTGTGGGAATGACTGTTTGTCTGTGGGAATGTCTGTCTGTCTGTCTGTCTGTGGGAATGCCTGTCTGTGGGAATGTCTGTCTGTCTGTCTGTGGGAATGTCTGTCTGTCTGTCGGTGGGAATGTCTGTCTGTCTATCTGTGGGAATGTCTGTCTGTCTGTCTGTGGGAATGTCTGTCTGTCTCTCTGTGGGAATGTCTGTCTGTCTGTGGGAATGTCTGTCTGTCTGTGGGAATGTCTGTCTGTCTGTCTGTCTGTGGGGATGTCTGTCTGTCTGTGGGAATGTCTGTCTGTGGGAATGTCTGTCTGTACGTCTGTGGGAATGTCTGTCTGTGGGAATGTCTGTGGGAATGTCTGTCTGTCTGTCTGTCTGTGGGAATGTCTGTCTGTCTGTCTGTGGGAATGTCTGTCTGTCTGTGGGAATGTCCTTCTGTGGGAATGTCTGTGGGAATGTCTGTCTGTCTGTCTGTCTGTCTGTCTGTGGGAATGTCTGTCTGTCTGTCTGTGGGAATGTCTGTCTTTCTGTCTGTCTGCGGGAATGTCTGTCTGTCTGTGGGAATATCTGTCTGTCTGTCTGTGGGAATGTCTGTCTGTCTGAGGGAATGTCTGTCTGTCTGTCTGTGGGAATGTCTGTCTGTCTGTGGGAATGTCTGTCTGTCTGTCTGTGGGAATGTCTGTCTGTCTGTGGGAATGTCTGTCTGTCTGTCTGTGGGAATGTCTGTCTGTCTGTGAGAATGTCTGTCTGTCTGTCTGTGGGAATGTCTGTATGTCTGTGGGAATGTCTGTCTGTCTGTCTGTGGGAATGACTGTCTGTCTGTGGGAATGTCTGTCTGTCTGTCTGTGGGAATGTCTGTCTGTCTGTGGGAATGTCTGTCTGACTGTCTGTGGGAATGTCTGTCTCTCTGTGGGAATGTCTTTCTGTCTGTCTGTCTGTGGGAATGTCTGTCTGTCTGTCTGTGGGAATGTCTATCTGTCTGTCTGTCAGTGGGAATGTCTGTCTGTCTGTCTGTCTGTGGGAATGTCTGTCTGTCTGTCTATCTGTGGGAATGTCTGTCTGTCTGTGGGAATGTCTGTATGTCTGTCTGTCTGTGGGAATGTCTGTCTGCCTGTGGGAATGTCTGTCTGTCCGTCTGTTGGAATGTCTGTTTGTCTGTGGGAATGTCTGTCTGTCTGTCTGTCTGTCTGTGGAAATGTCTGTCTGTCTGTCTGTGGGAATGTCTGTCTGTCTGTGGGAATGTCTGTCTGTCTGTCTGTCTGTGGGAATGTCTGTCTGTCTGTCTGTGGGAATGTCTGTCTGTCTGTGGCAATGTCTGTCTGTCTGTCTGTCTGTGGGAATGTCTGTCTGTCTGTCTGTGGGAATTTCTGTCTTTCTGTCTGTGGGAATGTCTGTCTGTCTGTCTGTGGGAATGTCTGTCTGTCTGTCTGTGGGAATGTCTGTCTGTCTGTCTGTGGGAATGTCTGTCTATCTGTCTGTGGGAATGTCTGTCTGTCAGTGGGAAAGTCTGTCTGTCTGTCTGTCTGTGGGAATGTCTTTCTGTCTGTCTGTCTGTGGGAATGTCTGTCTGTCTGTCTGTGGGAATGTATGTCTGTCTGTCTGTCTGTGGGAATGTCTGTCTGTCTGTCTGTCTGTGGGAATATCTGTCTGTCAGTCTGTCTGTCGGAATGTCTGTCTGTCTGTCTGTCTGTCTGTGGGAATGTCTGTCTGTCTGTCTGTGGGAATGTCTGTCTGCCTGTGGTAATGTCTGTCTGTCTGACTGTGGGAATGTCTGTCTGTCTGTCTGTGGGAATGTCTGTCTGTCTGTCTGTGGGAATGTCTGTTTGTCTGTGGGAATGTCTGTCTGTCTGTCTGTCTGTGGGAATGTCTGTCTGTCTGTGGGAATGTCTGTCTGTCTGTCTGTGGGAATGTCTGTCTGTCTGTCTGTGGGAATGTCTGTCTGTCTGTCTGTGGGAATGTCTGTCTGTCTGTCTGTGGGAATGTCTGTCTGTCTCTCTGTGGGAATGTCTGTCTGTCTGTCTGTGGGAATGTCTGTCTGTCTGTCTGTGGGAATGTCTGTCTGTCTGTGGGAATGTCTGTCTGTCTGTGGGAATGTCTGTCTGTCTGTCTGTGGGAATGTCTGTCTGTATGTGGGAATGTCTGTCTGTCTGTGGGAATGTCTGTCTGTGGGAATGTCTGTGGGAATGTCTGTCTGTCTGTCTGTGGGAATGTCTGTCTGTCTGTCTTTGGGAATGTCTGTCTGTCTGTCTGTGGGAATGACTGTCTGTCTGTGGGAATGTCTGTCTGTCTGTCTGTGGGAATGTCTGTCTGTCCGTCTGTGGGAATGTCTGTCTGTCTGTCTGTCTGTGGGAATGTCTGTCTGTCTGTCTATCTGTCTGTGGGAATGTCTGTCTATCTGTCGGTGGGAATGTCTGTCTGTCTGTCTGTGGGAATGTCTGTCTGTCTGTCTGTGGGAATGTCTGTCTGTTTGTCTGTCTGTGGGAATGTCTGTCTGTCTGTCTGTGGGAATGTCTATCGGTCTGTCTGTGGGAATGTCTGTCTCTCTGTCTGTCTGTGGGAATGTCTGTCTGTCTGTCTGTCTGTGGCAATGTCTGTCTGTCTGTCTGTGGGAATGTCTGTCTGTCTGTCTGTGGGAATGTCAGTCTGTCTGTCTGTGGGAATGTCAGTCTGTCTGTCTGTCTGTGGGAATGTCTGTCTCTCTGTCTGTGGGAATGTCTGTCTGTCTGTGGGAATGTCTGTCTGTCTGTATGTCTGTGGGAATGTCTGTCTGTCTGTCTGTCTGTGGGAATGTCTGTCTGCCTGTCTGTGGGAATGTCTGTCTGTCTGTCGGTGGGAATGTCTGTCTGTCTGTCTGTGGGAATGTCTGTCTGTCTGTCTGTGGGAATGTCTGTCTGTCTGTGGGAATGTCTGTCTGTCTGTCTGTGGGAATGTCTGTCTGTCTGTCTGTCTGTGGGAATGTCTGTCTGTCTGTCTGTGGGAATGTCTGTCTGTCTGTCTGTCTGTGGGAATGTCTGTCTGTCTGTCTGTGGGAATATCTGTCTGTCTGGCTGTCTGTGGGAATGTCTGTCTGTCTGTCTGTCTGTGGGAATGTCTGTCTGTCTGTCTGCGGGAATGTCTGTATGTCTGTGGGAATGTCTGTCTGTCTGTCTGTGGGAATGTCTGTCTGTCTGTCTGTGGGAATGTCTGTCTGTCTGTCTGTGGGATTGTCTGTCTGTCTGTGGGAATGTCTGTCTGTCTGTCTGTCTGTGGGAATGTCTGTCTGTCTGTGGGAATGTCTGTCTGTCTGTCTGTCTAATTTAAATGTGGATTACAGGGTCAAAGGTAGGGTTCTGAAGACTGTGGTGGAACAGAGAGATCTTGGGGTCCATATCCACAGATCTCTAAAGGTTGCCACTCAAGTGGATAGAGCTGTGAAGAAGGCATATAGTGTGTTAGCTTTTATTAACAGCGTGTTGGAGTTTAAGAGCCGTGGGGTTATGCTGCAACTGTACAGGACCTTGGTGAGACCGCATTTGGAATATTGCGTGCAGTTCTGGTCACCTCACTATAAGAAGGATGTGGAAGCGCTGGAAAGAGTGCAGAGGAGATTTACCAGGATGCTGCCTGGTTTGGAGTGTCGGTCCTATGAGGAAAGGTTGAGGGAGCTGGGGCTGTTCTCTCTGGAGCGGAGGAGATTGAGGGGAGACTTAATAGAGGTTTATAAAATGATGAAGGGGATAGATCGAGTGAACGTTCAAAGACTATTTCCTCGGGTGGATGGAGCTATTACAAGGGGGCATAACGATAGGGTTCATGGTGGGAGATATAGGAAGGATATCAGAGGTAGGTTCTTCACGCAGAGAGTAGTTGGGGTGTGGAATGGACTGCCTGCAGTGATAGTGGAGTCAGACACTTTAGGAACATTTAAGCGGTTATTGGATAGGCACATGGAGCACACCAGGATGGTAGGGAGTGGGATAGCTTGATCTTGGTTTCAGATGAAGGTCGGCACAACATCGTGGGCCGAAGGGCCTGTTCTGTGCTGTAATGTTCTATGCTCTATGGTCTATGTCTGTCTGTGGGAATGTCTGTCTGTCTGTGGGAATGTCTGTCTGTCTGTCTGTGGGAATGTATGTCTGTCTGTCTGTGGGAATGTCTGTCTGTCTGTCTGTGGGAATGTCTGTCTGTCTGTCTGTGGGAATGTCTGTCTGTCTGTGGGAATGTCAGTCTGTCTGTGGGAATGTCTGTCTGTCTGTGGGAATGTCTGTCTGTCCGTCTGTCTGTGGGAATGTCTGTCTGTCTGTCTGTGGGAATGTCTGTCTGTCTGTCTGTCTGTGGGAATGTCTGTCTGTCTGTCTGTCTGTGTGTCTGTGGGAATGTCTGTCTGTCTGTCTGTGGGAATGTCTGTCTGTCTGTCTGTGGGAATGACTGTCTGTCTGTGTGTCTGTGGGAATGTCTGTCTGTCTGTCTGTCTGTGTGAATGTCTGTCTGTCTGTCTGTCTGTGGGAATGTCTGTCTGTCTGTCTGTGGGAATGTCTGTCTGTCTGTCTGTCTGTGGGAATGTCTGTCTGTCTGTCGGTTGGAATGTCTGTCTGTCTGTCTGTCTGTGGGAATGTCTGTCTGTCTGTCTGTGGGAATGTCTATCTGTCTGTCTGTGGGAATGTCTGTCTGTCTGTCTGTCTGTGGGAATGTCTGTCTGTCTGTCTGTCTGTGGGAATGTCTGTCTGTATGTCTGTCTGTGGGAATGTCTGTCTGTCTGTCTGTCTGTGGGAAAGTCTGTCTGTCTGTCTGTCTGTGGGAATGTCTTTCTGTCTGTCTGTCTGTGGGAATGTCTGTCTGTCTGTCTGTGGGAATGTATGTCTGTCTGTCTGTCTGTGGGAATGTCTGTCTGTCTGTCTGTCTGTGGGAATATCTGTCTGTCCGTCTGTCTGTCGGAATGTCTGTCTGTCAGTCTGTCTGTCTGTGGGAATGTCTGTCTGTCTGTGTGAATGTCTGTCTGCCTGTGGGAATGTCTGTCTGTCTGACTGTGGGAATGTCTGTCTGTCTGTCTGTGGGAATGTCTGTCTGTCTGTCTGTCTGTGGGAATGTCTGTTTGTCTGTGGGAATGTCTGTCTGTCTGTCTGTGGGAATGTCTGTCTGTCTGTGGGAATGTCTGTCTGTCTGTCTGTGGGAATGTCTGTCTGTCTGTCTGTGGGAATGTCTGTCTGTCCGTCTGTGGGAATGTCTGTCTGTCTGTCTGTGGGAATGTCTGTCTGTCTGTCTATCTGTCTGTGGGAATGTCTGTCTGTCTGTCGGTGGGAATGTCTGTCTGTCTGTCTGTGGGAATGTCTGTCTGTCTGTCTGTGGGAATGTCTGTCTGTTTGTCTGTCTGTGGGAATGTCTGTCTGTCTGTCTGTGGGAATGTCTATCGGTCTGTCTGTGGGAATGTCTGTCTGTCTGTCTGTCTGTGGGAATGTCTGTCTGTCTGTCTGTCTGTGGCAATGTCTGTCTGTCTGTCTGTGGGAATGTCTGTCTGTCTGTCTGTGGGAATGTCAGTCTGTCTGTCTGTGGGAATGTCAGTCTGTCTGTCTGTCTGTGGGAATGTCTGTCTCTCTGTCTGTGGGAATGTCTGTCTGTCTGTGGGAATGTCTGTCTGTCTGTATGTCTGTGGGAATGTCTGTCTGTCTGTCTGTCTGTCTGTGGGAATGTCTGTCTGCCTGTCTGTGGGAATGTCTGTCTGTCTGTCGGTGGGAATGTCTGTCTGTCTGTCTGTGGGAATGTCTGTCTGTCTGTCTGTCTGTGGGAATGTCTGTCTGTCTGTGAGAATGTCTGTCTGTCTGTCTGTGGGAATGTCTGTCTGTCTGTCTGTCTATGGGAATGTCTGTCTGTCTGTCTGTGGGAATGTCTGTCTGTCTGTCTGTCTGTGGGAATGTCTGTCTGTCTGTCTGTGGGAATATCTGTCTGTCTGGCTGTCTGTGGGAATGTCTGTCTGTCTGTCTGTCTGTGGGAATGTCTGTCTGTCTGTCTGCGGGAATGTCTGTATGTCTGTGGGAATGTCTGTCTGTCTGTCTGTGGGAATGTCTGTCTGTCTGTCTGTGGGAATGTCTGTCTGTCTGTCTGTGGGATTGTCTGTCTGTCTGTGGGAATGTCTGTCTGTCTGTCTGTCTGTGGGAATGTCTGTCTGTCTGTGGGAATGTCTGTCTGTCTGTCTGTCTAATTTAAATGTGGATTACAGGGTCAAAGGTAGGGTTCTGAAGACTGTGGAGGAACAGAGAGATCTTGGGGTCCATATCCACAGATCTCTAAAGGTTGCCACTCAAGTGGATAGAGCTGTGAAGAAGGCATATAGTGTGTTAGCTTTTATTAACAGCGTGTTGGAGTTTAAGAGCCGTGGGGTTATGCTGCAACTGTACAGGACCTTGGTGAGACCGCATTTGGAATATTGCGTGCAGTTCTGGTCACCTCACTATAAGAAGGATGTGGAAGCGCTGGAAAGAGTGCAGAGGAGATTTACCAGGATGCTGCCTGGTTTGGAGTATCGGTCCTATGAGGAAAGGTTGAGGGAGCTGGGGCTGTTCTCTCTGGAGCGGAGGAGATTGAGGGGAGACTTAATAGAGGTTTATAAAATGATGAAGGGGATAGATCGAGTGAACGTTCAAAGACTATTTCCTCGGGTGGATGGAGCTATTACAAGGGGGCATAACTATAGGGTTCATGGTGGGAGATATAGGAAGGATATCAGAGGTAGGTTCTTCACGCAGAGAGTAGTTGGGGTGTGGAATGGACTGCCTGCAGTGATAGTGGAGTCAGACACTTTAGGAACATTTAAGCGGTTATTGGATAGGCACATGGAGCACACCAGGATGGTAGGGAGTGGGATAGCTTGATCTTGGTTTCAGATGAAGGTCGGCACAACATCGTGGGCCGAAGGGCCTGTTCTGTGCTGTAATGTTCTATGCTCTATGGTCTATGTCTGTCTGTGGGAATGTCTGTCTGTCTGTGGGAATGTCTGTCTGTCTGTCTGTGGGAATGTATGTCTGTCTGTCTGTGGGAATGTCTGTCTGTCTGTCTGTGGGAATGTCTGTCTGTCTGTCTGTGGGAATGTCTGTCTGTCTGTGGGAATGTCAGTCTGTCTGTGGGAATGTCTGTCTGTCTGTGGGAATGTCTGTCTGTCAGTCTGTCTGTGGGAATGTCTGTCTGTCTGTCTGTGGGAATGTCTGTCTGTCTGTCTGTCTGTGGGAATGTCTGTCTGTCTGTCTGTCTGTGTGTCTGTGGGAATGTCTGTCTGTCTGTCTGTGGGAATGTCTGTCTGTCTGTCTGTGGGAATGACTGTCTGTCTGTGTGTCTGTGGGAATGTCTGTCTGTCTGTCTGTCTGTGTGAATGTCTGTCTGTCTGTCTGTGGGAATGTCTGTCTGTCTGTCTGTGGGAATGTCTGTCTGTCTGCCTGTCTGTGGGAATGTCTGTCTGTCTGTGGGAATGTCTGTCTGTCTGTCGGTTGGAATGTCTGTCTGTCTGTCTGTCTGTCTGTGGGAATGTCTGTCTGTCTGTCTGTGGGAATGTCTATCTGTCTGTCTGTGGGAATGTCTGTCTGTCTGTCTGTCTGTGGGAATGTCTGTCTGTCTGTCTGTCTGTGGGAATGTCTGTCTGTATGTCTGTCTGTGGGAATGTCTGTCTGTCTGTCTGTGGGAAAGTCTGTCTGTCTGTCTGTCTGTGGGAATGTCTTTCTGTCTGTCTGTCTGTGGGAATGTCTGTCTGTCTGTCTGTGGGAATGTATGTCTGTCTGTCTGTCTGTGGGAATGTCTGTCTGTCTGTCTGTCTGTGGGAATATCTGTCTGTCCGTCTGTCTGTCTGTGGGAATGTCTGTCTGTCTGTCTGTGTGAATGTCTGTCTGCCTGTGGGAATGTCTGTCTGTCTGACTGTGGGAATGTCTGTCTGTCTGTCTGTGGGAATGTCTGTCTGTCTGTCTGTCTGTGGGAATGTCTGTTTGTCTGTGGGAATGTCTGTCTGTCTGTCTGTGGGAATGTCTGTCTGTCTGTGGGAATGTCTGTCTGTCTGTCTGTGGGAATGTCTGTCTGTCTGTCTGTGGGAATGTCTGTCTGTCTGTCTGTGGGAATGTCTGTCTGTCTGTCTGTGGGAATGTCTGTCTGTCTGTCTGTGGGAATGTCTGTCTGTCTGTCTGTGGGAATGTCTGTCTGTCTGTCTGTCGGAATGTCTGTCTGTCTGTGGGAATGTCTGTCTGTCTGTGGGAATGTCTGTCTGTCTGTCTGTCTGTGGGAATGTCTGTCTGTCTGTTTGTGGGAATGTCTGTCTGTCTTTGGGAATGTCTGTCTTTGGGAATGTCTGTGGGAATGTCTGTCTGTCTGTCTGTGGGAATGTCTGTCTGTCTGTCTTTGGGAATGTCTGTCTGTCTGTCTGTGGGAATGACTGTCTGTCTGTGGGAATGTCTGTCTGTCTGTCTGTCTGTGGGAATGTCTGTCTGTCTGTCTGTGGGAATGTCTGTCTGTCTGTCTGTCTGTGGGAATGTCTGTCTGTCTGTCTATCTGTCTGTGGGAATGTCTGTCTGTCGGTGGGAATGTCTGTCTGTCTGTCTGTGGGAATGTCTGTCTGTCTGTCTGTGGGAATGTCTGTCTGTTTGTCTGTCTGTGGGAATGTCTGTCTGTCTGTCTGTGGCAATGTCTGTCTGTCTGTCTGTGGTAATGTCTGTCTGTCTGTCTGTGGGAATGTCTGTCTGTCTGTCTGTGGGAATGTCAGTCTGCCTGACTGTCTGTGGGAATGTCTGTCTGTTTGTCTGTGGGAATGTCTGTCTGTCTGTCTGTGGGAATGTCTGTCTGTCTGTCTGTCGGAATGTCTGTCTGTCTGTGGGAATGTCTGTCTGTCTGTGGGAATGTCTGTCTGTCTGTGGGAATGTCTGTCTGTATGTCTGTGGGAATGTCTGTCTGTCTGTGGGAATGTCTGTCTGTGGGAATGTCTGTCTGTCTGTCTGTGGGAATGTCTGTCTGTCTGTCTTTGGGAATGTCTGTCTGTCTGTCTGTGGGAATGACTGTCTGTCTGTGGGAATGTCTGTCTGTATGTCTGTCTGTGGGAATGTCTGTCTGTCTGTCTGTGGCAATGTCTGTCTGTCTGTCTGTGGGAATGTCTGTCTGTCTGTCTGTCTGTGGGAATGTCTATCTGTCTGTCTGTGGGAATGTCTGTCTGTTTGTCTGTCTGTGGGAATGTCTGTCTGTCTGTCTGTGGCAATGTCTGTCTGTCTGTCTGTGGTAATGTCTGTCTGTCTGTCTGTGGGAATGTCTGTCTGTCTGTCTGTGGGAATGTCAGTCTGTCTGTCTGTCTGTGGGAATGTCTGTCTGTCTGTCTGTGGGAATGTCTGTCTGTCTGTCTGTGGGAATGTCTGTCTGTCTGTCTGTCGGAATGTCTGTCTGTCTGTGGGAATGTCTGTCTGTCTGTGGGAATGTCTGTCTGTCTGTGGGAATGTCTGTCTGTATGTCTGTGGGAATGTCTGTCTGTCTGTGGGAATGTCTGTCTGTGGGAATGTCTGTCTGTCTGTCTGTGGGAATGTCTGTCTGTCTGTCTTTGGGAATGTCTGTCTGTCTGTCTGTGGGAATGACTGTCTGTCTGTGGGAATGTCTGTCTGTATGTCTGTCTGTGGGAATGTCTGTCTGTCTGTCTGTCTGTGGGAAAGTCTGTCTGTCTGTCTGTCTGTGGGAATGTCTTTCTGTCTGTCTGTCTGTGGGAATGTCTGTCTGTCTGTCTGTGGGAATGTATGTCTGTCTGTCTGTCTGTGGGAATGTCTGTCTGTCTGTCTGTCTGTGGGAATATCTGTCTGTCCGTCTGTCTGTCGGAATGTCTGTCTGTCAGTCTGTCTGTCTGTGGGAATGTCTGTCTGACTGTCTGTGTGAATGTCTGTCTGCCTGTGGGAATGTCTGTCTGTCTGACTGTGGGAATGTCTGTCTGTCTGTCTGTCTGTGGGAATGTCTGTCTGTCTGTGGGAATGTCTGTCTGTCTGTCTGTGGGAATGTCTGTCTGTCTGTCTGTGGGAATGTCTGTCTGTCTGTCTGTGGGAATGTCTGTCTGTCTGTCTGTGGGAATGTCTGTCTGTCTGTCTGTGGGAATGTCTGTCTGTCTGTCTGTGGGAATGTCTGTCTGTCTGTCTGTCGGAATGTCTGTCTGTCTGTGGGAATGTCTGTCTGTCTGTGGGAATGTCTGTCTGTCTGTCTGTCTGTGGGAATGTCTGTCTGTCTGTCTGTGGGAATGTCTGTCTGTCTGTGGGAATGTCTGTCTGTGGGAATGTCTGTGGGAATGTCTGTCTGTCTGTCTGTGGGAATGTCTGTCTGTCTGTCTTTGGGAATGTCTGTCTGTCTGTCTGTGGGAATGACTGTCTGTCTGTGGGAATGTCTGTCTGTCTGTCTGTCTGTGGGAATGTCTGTCTGTCTGTCTGTGGGAATGTCTGTCTGTCTGTCTGTCTGTGGGAATGTCTGTCTGTCTGTCTGTCTGTGGGAATGTCTGTCTGTCTGTCTATCTGTCTGTGGGAATGTCTGTCTGTCGGTGGGAATGTCTGTCTGTCTGTCTGTGGGAATGTCTGTCTGTCTGTCTGTGGGAAAGTCTGTCTGTTTGTCTGTCTGTGGGAATGTCTGTCTGTCTGTCTGTCTGTGGGAATGTCTATCTGTCTGTCTGTGGGAATGTCTGTCTGTTTGTCTGTCTGTGGGAATGTCTGTCTGTCTGTCTGTCTGTGGCAATGTCTGTCTGTCTGTCTGTGGGAATGTCTGTCTGTCTGTCTGTGGGAATGTCTGTCTGTCTGTCTGTGGGAATGTCAGTCTGTCTGTCTGTCTGTGGGAATGTCTGTCTGTCTGTCTGTGGGAATGTCTGTCTGTCTGTCTGTGGGAATGTCTGTCTGTCTGTCTGTCGGAATGTCTGTCTGTCTGTGGGAATGTCTGTCTGTCTGTGGGAATGTCTGTCTGTCTTTGGGAGTGTCTGTCTGTATGTCTGTGGGAATGTCTGTCTGTCTGTGGGAATGTCTGTCTGTGGGAATGTCTGTGGGAATGTCTGTCTGTCTGTCTGTGGGAATGTCTGTCTGTCTGTCTTTGGGAATGTCTGTCTGTCTGTCTGTGGGAATGACTGTCTGTCTGTGGGAATGTCTGTCTGTCTGTCTGTCTGTGGGAATGTCTGTCTGTCTGTCTGTGGGAATGTCTGTCTGTCTGTCTGTCTGTGGGAATGTCTGTCTGTCTGTCTATCTGTCTGTGGTAATGTCTGTCTGTCGGTGGGAATGTCTGTCTGTCTGTCTGTGGGAATGTCTGTCTGTCTGTCTGTGGGAATGTCTGTCTGTTTGTCTGTCTGTGGGAATGTCTGTCTGTCTGTCTGTCTGTGGGAATGTCTATCTGTCTGTCTGTGGGAATGTCTGTCTGTTTGTCTGTCTGTGGGAATGTCTGTCTGTCTGTCTGTCTGTGACAATGTCTGTCTGTCTGTCTGTGGGAATGTCTGTCTGTCTGTCTGTGGGAATGTCTGTCTGTCTGTCTGTGGGAATGTCTGTCTGTCTGTCTGTCTGTGGGAATGTCTGTCTCTCTGTCTGTCTGTCTGTCTGTGGGAATGTCTGTCTGCCTGTCTGTGGGAATGTCTGTCTGTCTGTCGGTGGGAATGTCTGTCTGTCTGTGGGAATGTCTGACTGTCTGTCTGTCTGTGGGAAAGTCTGTCTGTCTGTCTGTGGGAATGTCTGTCTGTCTGTCTGTGGGAATGTCTGTCTGTCTGTCTGTCTGTGGGAAGGTCTGTCTGTCTGTCTGTGGGAATGTCTGTCTGTCTGTGGGAATGTCTGTCTGTCTGTCTGTCTGTGGGAATATCTGTCTGTCTGGCTGTCTGTGGGAATGTCTGTCTGTCTGTCTGTGTGTGGGAATGTCTGTCTGTCTGTCTGCGGGAATGTCTGTATGTCTGTGGGAATGTCTGTCTGTCTGTCTGTCTGTGGGAATGTCTGTCTGTCTGTCTGTGGGAATGTCTGTCTGTCTGTCTGTGGGATTGTCTGTCTGTCTGTGGGAATGTCTGTCTGTCTGTCTGTCTGTCTGTCTGTGGGAATGTCTGTCTGTCTGTGGGAATGTCTGTCTGTCTGTCTGTCTAATTTAAATGTGGATTACAGGGTCAAAGGTAGGGTTCTGAAGACTGTGGAGGAACAGAGAGATCTTGGGGTCCATATCCACAGATCTCTAAAGGTTGCCACTCAAGTGGATAGAGCTGTGAAGAAGCCATATAGTGTGTTAGCTTTTATTAACAGGGTGTTGGAGTTTAAGAGCCGTGGGGTTATGCTGCAACTGTACAGGACCTTGGTGAGACCGCATTTGGAATATTGCGTGCAGTTCTGGTCACCTCACTATAAGAAGGATTTGGAAGCGCTGGAAAGAGTGCAGAGGAGATTTACCAGGATGCTGCCTGGTTTGGAGTGTCGGTCTTATGAGGAAAGGTTGAGGGAGCTGGGGCTGTTCTCTCTGGAGCGGAGGAGATTGAGGAGAGACTTAATAGAGGTTTATAAAATGATGAAGGGGATAGATCGAGTGAACGTTCAAAGACTATTTCCTCGGGTGGATGGAGCTATTACAAGGGGGCATAACTATAGGGTTCATGGTGGGAGATATAGGAAGGATATCAGAGGTAGGTTCTTCACGCAGAGAGTGGTTGGGGTGTGGAATGGACTGCCTGCAGTGATAGTGGAGTCAGACACTTTAGGAACATTTAAGCGGTTATTGGATAGGCACATGGAGCACACCAGGATTGTAGGGAGTGGGATAGCTTGATCTTGGTTTCAGATGAAGGTCGGCACAACATCGTGGGCCGAAGGGCCTGTTCTGTGCTGTAATGTTCTATGTTCTATGGTCTATGTCTGTCTGTGGGAATGTCTGTCTGTCTGTGGGAATGTCTGTCTGTCTGTCTGTGGGAATGTCTGTCTGACTGTCTGTGGGATTGTCTGTCTGTCTGTCTGTGGGAATGTCTCTCTGTCTGTGGGAATGTCACTCTGTCTGTGGGAATGTCTGTCTGTCTGTGGGAATGTCTGTCTGTCCGTCTGTCTGTGGGAATGTCTGTCTGTCTGTCTGTCTGTGGGAATGTCTGTCTGTCTGTCTGTGGGAATGTCTGTCTGTCTGTCTGTCTGTGGGAATGACTGTCTGTCTGTGTGTCTGTGGGAATGTCTGTCTGTCTGTCTGTCTGTGTGAATGTCTGTCTGTCTGTCTGTGGGAATGTCTGTCTGTCTGTCTGTCTGTGGGAATGTCTGTCTGTCTGTCTGTCTGTGGGAATGTCTGTCTGTCTGTGGGAATGTCTGTCTGTCTGTCTGTGGGAATGTCTGTCTGTCTGTCGGTTGGAATGTCTGTCTGTCTGTCTGTCTGTGGGAATGTCTGTCTGTCTGTCTGTGGGAATGTCTATCTGTCTGTCTGTGGGAATGTCTGTCTGTCTGTCTGTCTGTGGCAATGTCTGTCTGTCTGTCTGTGGGAATGTCTGTCTGTATGTCTGTCTGTGGGAATGTCTGTCTGTCTGTGGGAAAGTCTGTCTGTCTGTCTGTCTGTGGGAATGTCTGTCTGTCTGTCTGTCTGTGGGAATGTCTGTCTGTCTGTCAGTGGGAATGTCTGTCTATCTGTCTGTGGGAATGTCTGTCTGTCTGTCTGTCCGTGGGAAAGGCTGTCTGTCTGTCTGTGGGAATGTCTTTCTGTCTCTGTCTGTCTTTGGGAATGTCTGTCTGTCTGTCTGTCTGTGGGAATGTCTGTCTGCCTGTGGGAATGTCTGTCTGTCTGTCTGTGGGAATGTCTGTCTTTCTGTCTGTCTGTGGGAATGTCTGTCTGTCTGTCCGTGGGAATGTCTGTCTTTCTGTCTGCCTGTCTGTCTGTCTGTGGGAATATCTGTCTGTCCGTCTGTCTGTGGGAATATCTGTCTGTCTGTCTGTCTGTGGGAATGTCTGTCTGTCTGTCTGTCTGTGGGAATGTCTGTCTGCCTGTGGCAATGTCTGTCTGTCTGTCTGTGGGAATGTCTGTCTGTCTGTGGGAATGTCTGTCTGTCTGTCTGTGGGAATGTCTGTCTGTCTGTCTGTCTGTGGGAATGACTGTCTGTCTGTGTGTCTGTGGGAATGTCTGTCTGTCTGTCTGTCTGTCTGTGTGAATGTCTGTCTGTCTGTCTGTGGGAATGTCTGTCTGTCTGTCTGTCTGTGGGAATGTCTGTCTGTCTGTCTGTCTGTGGGAATGTCTGTCTGTCTGTGGTAATGTCTGTCTGTCTGTCTGTGGGAATGTCTGTCTGTCTGTCGGTTGGAATGTCTGTCTGTCTGTCTGTCTGTGGGAATGTCTGTCTGTCTGTCTGTGGGAATGTCTATCTGTCTGTCTGTGGGAATGTCTGTCTGTCTGTCTGTCTGTGGCAATGTCTGTCTGTCTGTCTGTGGGAATGTCTGTCTGTATGTCTGTCTGTGGGAATGAGTGTCTGTCTGTGGGAAAGTCTGTCTGTCTGTCTGTCTGTGGGAATGTCTGTCTGTCTGTCTGTCTGTGGGAATGTCTGTCTGTCTGTCAGTGGGAATGTCTGTCTATCTGTCTGTGGGAATGTCTGTCTGTCTGTCTGTCTGTGGGAAAGTCTGTCTGTCTGTCTGTCTGTGGGAATGTCTTTCTGTCTCTGTCTGTCTTTGGGAATGTCTGTCTGTCTGTCTGTCTGTGGGAATGTCTGTCTGCCTGTGGGAATGTCTGTCTGTCTGTCTGTGGGAATGTCTGTCTTTCTGTCTGTCTGTGGGAATGTCTGTCTGTCTGTCTGTGGGAATGTCTGTCTGTCTGTCTGTCTGTGGGAAGGTCTGTCTGTCTGTCTGTGGGAATGTCTGTCTGTCTGTGGGAATGTCTGTCTGTCTGTCTGTCTGTGGGAATATCTGTCTGTCTGGCTGTCTGTGGGAATGTCTGTCTGTCTGTCTGTCTGTGGGAATGTCTGTCTGTCTGTCTGCGGGAATGTCTGTATGTCTGTGGGAATGTCTGTCTGTCTGTCTGTCTGTGGGAATGTCTGTCTGTCTGTCTGTGGGAATGTCTGTCTGTCTGTCTGTGGGATTGTCTGTCTGTCTGTGGGAATGTCTGTCTGTCTGTCTGTCTGTCTGTCTGTGGGAATGTCTGTCTGTCTGTGGGAATGTCTGTCTGTCTGTCTGTCTAATTTAAATGTGGATTACAGGGTCAAAGGTAGGGTTCTGAAGACTGTGGAGGAACAGAGAGATCTTGGGGTCCATATCCACAGATCTCTAAAGGTTGCCACTCAAGTGGATAGAGCTGTGAAGAAGCCATATAGTGTGTTAGCTTTTATTAACAGGGTGTTGGAGTTTAAGAGCCGTGGGGTTATGCTGCAACTGTACAGGACCTTGGTGAGACCGCATTTGGAATATTGCGTGCAGTTCTGGTCACCTCACTATAAGAAGGATTTGGAAGCGCTGGAAAGAGTGCAGAGGAGATTTACCAGGATGCTGCCTGGTTTGGAGTGTCGGTCTTATGAGGAAAGGTTGAGGGAGCTGGGGCTGTTCTCTCTGGAGCGGAGGAGATTGAGGAGAGACTTAATAGAGGTTTATAAAATGATGAAGGGGATAGATCGAGTGAACGTTCAAAGACTATTTCCTCGGGTGGATGGAGCTATTACAAGGGGGCATAACTATAGGGTTCATGGTGGGAGATATAGGAAGGATATCAGAGGTAGGTTCTTCACGCAGAGAGTGGTTGGGGTGTGGAATGGACTGCCTGCAGTGATAGTGGAGTCAGACACTTTAGGAACATTTAAGCGGTTATTGGATAGGCACATGGAGCACACCAGGATTGTAGGGAGTGGGATAGCTTGATCTTGGTTTCAGATGAAGGTCGGCACAACATCGTGGGCCGAAGGGCCTGTTCTGTGCTGTAATGTTCTATGTTCTATGGTCTATGTCTGTCTGTGGGAATGTCTGTCTGTCTGTGGGAATGTCTGTCTGTCTGTCTGTGGGAATGTCTGTCTAAATGTCTGTGGGATTGTCTGTCTGTCTGTCTGTGGGAATGTCTCTCTGTCTGTGGGAATGTCACTCTGTCTGTGGGAATGTCTGTCTGTCTGTGGGAATGTCTGTCTGTCCGTCTGTCTGTGGGAATGTCTGTCTGTCTGTCTGTGGGAATGTCTGTCTGTCTGTCTGTCTGTGGGAATGACTGTCTGTCTGTGTGTCTGTGGGAATGTCTGTCTGTCTGTCTGTCTGTGTGAATGTCTGTCTGTCTGTCTGTGGGAATGTCTGTCTGTCTGTCTGTCTGTGGGAATGTCTGTCTGTCTGTCTGTCTGTGGGAATGTCTGTCTGTCTGTGGGAATGTCTGTCTGTCTGTCTGTGGGAATGTCTGTCTGTCTGTCGGTTGGAATGTCTGTCTGTCTGTCTGTCTGTGGGAATGTCTGTCTGTCTGTCTGTGGGAATGTCTATCTGTCTGTCTGTGGGAATGTCTGTCTGTCTGTCTGTCTGTGGCAATGTCTGTCTGTCTGTCTGTGGGAATGTCTGTCTGTATGTCTGTCTGTGGGAATGTCTGTCTGTCTGTGGGAAAGTCTGTCTGTCTGTCTGTCTGTGGGAATGTCTGTCTGTCTGTCTGTCTGTGGGAATGTCTGTCTGTCTGTCAGTGGGAATGTCTGTCTATCTGTCTGTGGGAATGTCTGTCTGTCTGTCTGTCCGTGGGAAAGGCTGTCTGTCTGTCTGTCTGTGGGAATGTCTTTCTGTCTCTGTCTGTCTTTGGGAATGTCTGTCTGTCTGTCTGTCTGTGGGAATGTCTGTCTGCCTGTGGGAATGTCTGTCTGTCTGTCTGTGGGAATGTCTGTCTTTCTGTCTGTCTGTGGGAATGTCTGTCTGTCTGTCCGTGGGAATGTCTGTCTTTCTGTCTGCCTGTCTGTCTGTCTGTGGGAATATCTGCCTGTCCGTCTGTCTGTGGGAATATCTGTCTGTCTGTCTGTCTGTGGGAATGTCTGTCTGTCTGTCTGTCTGTGGGAATGTCTGTCTGCCTGTGGGAATGTCTGTCTGTCTGTCTGTGGGAATGTCTGTCTGTCTGTCTGTCTGTGGGAATGTCTGTCTGTCTGTCTGTGGGAATGTCTGTTTGTCTGTGGGAATGTCTGTCTGTCTGTCTGTCTGTGGGAATGCCTGTCTGTGGGAATGTCTGTCTGTCTGTCTGTGGGAATGTCTGTCTGTCTGTCGGTGGGAATGTCTGTCTGTCTATCTGTGGGAATGTCTGTCTGTCTGTCTGTGGGAATGTCTGTCTGTCTGTCTGTGGTAATGTCTGTCTGTCTGTGGGAATGTCTGTCTGTCTGTGGGAATGTCTGTCTGTCTGTCTGTCTGTGGGGATGTCTGTCTGTCTGTGGGAATGTCTGTCTGTGGGAATGTCTGTCTGTACGTCTGTGGGAATGTCTGTCTGTGGGAATGTCTGTGGGAATATCTGTCTGTCTGTCTGTCTGTGGGAATGTCTGTCTGTCTGTCTGTGGGAATGTCTGTCTGTCTGTCTGTGGGAATGACTGTCTGTCTGTGTGTCTGTGGGAATGTCTGTCTGTCTGTCTGTCTGTGTGAATGTCTGTCTGTCTGTCTGTGGGAATGTCTGTCTGTCTGTCTGTCTGTGGGAATGTCTGTCTGTCTGTGGGAATGTCTGTCTGTCTGTCTGTGGGAATGTCTGTCTGTCTGTCGGTTGGAATGTCTGTCTGTCTGTCTGTCTGTGGGAATGTCTGTCTGTCTGTCTGTGGGAATGTCTATCTGTCTGTCTGTGGGAATGTCTGTCTGTCTGTCTGTCTGTGGCAATGTCTGTCTGTCTGTCTGTGGGAATGTCTGTCTGTATGTCTGTCTGTGGGAATGTCTGTCTGTCTGTGGGAAAGTCTGTCTGTCTGTCTGTCTGTGGGAATGTCTGTCTGTCTGTCTGTGGGAATGTCTGTCTGTCTGTCAGTGGGAATGTCTGTCTATCTGTCTGTGGGAATGTCTGTCTGTCTGTCTGTCCGTGGGAAAGGCTGTCTGTCTGTCTGTCTGTGGGAATGTCTTTCTGTCTCTGTCTGTCTTTGGGAATGTCTGTCTGTCTGTCTGTCTGTGGGAATGTCTGTCTGCCTGTGGGAATGTCTGTCTGTCTGTCTGTGGGAATGTCTGTCTTTCTGTCTGTCTGTGGGAATGTCTGTCTGTCTGTCCGTGGGAATGTCTGTCTTTCTGTCTGCCTGTCTGTCTGTCTGTGGGAATATCTGTCTGTCCGTCTGTCTGTGGGAATATCTGTCTGTCTGTCTGTCTGTGGGAATGTCTGTCTGTCTGTCTGTCTGTGGGAATGTCTGTCTGCCTGTGGGAATGTCTGTCTGTCTGTCTGTGGGAATGTCTGTCTGTCTGTGGGAATGTCTGTCTGTCTGTCTGTGGGAATGTCTGTCTGTCTGTCTGTCTGTGGGAATGACTGTCTGTCTGTGTGTCTGTGGGAATGTCTGTCTGTCTGTCTGTGTGAATGTCTGTCTGTCTGTCTGTGGGAATGTCTGTCTGTCTGTCTGTCTGTGGGAATATCTGTCTGTCTGTCTGTGGGAATGTCTGTCTGTCTGTGGGAATGTCTGTCTGTCTGTCTGTGGGAATGTCTGTCTGTCTGTCGGTTGGAATGTCTGTCTGTCTGTCTGTCTGTGGGAATGTCTGTCTGTCTGTCTGTGGGAATGTCTATCTGTCTGTCTGTGGGAATGTCTGTCTGTCTGTCTGTCTGTGGCAATGTCTGTCTGTCTGTCTGTGGGAATGTCTGTCTGCATGTCTGTCTGTGGGAATGTCTGTCTGTCTGTGGGAAAGTCTGTCTGTCTGTCTGTCTGTGGGAATATCTGTCTGTCTGTCTGTCTGTGGGAATGTCTGTCTGTCTGTCAGTGGGAATGTCTGTCTATCTGTCTGTGGGAATGTCTGTCTGTCTGTCTGTCTGTGGGAAAGTCTGTCTGTCTGTCTGTCTGTGGGAATGTCTTTCTGTCTCTGTCTGTCTTTGGGAATGTCTGTCTGTCTGTCTGTCTGTGGGAATGTCTGTCTGCCTGTGGGAATGTCTGTCTGTCTGTCTGTGGGAATGTCTGTCTTTCTGTCTGTCTGTGGGAATGTCTGTCTGTCTGTCCGTGGGAATGTCTGTCTTTCTGTCTGCCTGTCTGTCTGTCTGTGGGAATATCTGTCTGTCCGTCTGTCTGTGGGAATATCTGTCTGTCTGTCTGTCTGTGGGAATGTCTGTCTGTCTGTCTGTCTGTGGGAATGTCTGTCTGCCTGTGGGAATGTCTGTCTGTCTGTCTGTGGGAATGTCTGTCTGTCTGTCTGTCTGTGGGAATGTCTGTCTGTCTGTCTGTCTGTGGGAATGTCTGTTTGTCTGTGGGAATGTCTGTCTGTCTGTCTGTGGGAATGCCTGTCTGTGGGAATGTCTGTCTGTCTGTCTGTGGGAATGTCTGTCTGTCTGTCGGTGGGAATGTCTGTCTGTCTATCTGTGGGAATGTCTGTCTGTCTGTCTGTGGGAATGTCTGTCTGTCTGTCTGTGGTAATGTCTGTCTGTCTGTGGGAATGTCTGTCTGTCTGTGGGAATGTCTGTCTGTCTGTCTGTCTGTGGGGATGTCTGTCTGTCTGTGGGAATGTCTGTCTGTGGGAATGTCTGTCTGTACGTCTGTGGGAATGTCTGTCTGTGGGAATGTCTGTGGGAATATCTGTCTGTCTGTCTGTCTGTGGGAATGTCTGTCTGTCTGTCTGTGGGAATGTGTGTCTGTCTGTCTGTCTGTGGGAATGTCTGTCTGTCTGTCTGTGGGAATGTCTGTCTGTCTGTCTGTCTGTGGGAATGTCTGTCTGTCTGTCTGTGGGAATATCTGTCTGTCTGGCTGTCTGTGGGGATGTCTGTCTGTCTGTCTGTCTGTGGGAATGTCTGTCTGTCTGCGGGAATGTCTGTATGTCTGTGGGAATGTCTGTCTGTCTGTCTGTCTGTGGGAATGTCTGTCTGTCTGTCTGTGGGAATGTCTGTCTGTCTGTGGGATTGTCTGTCTGTCTGTGGGAATGTCTGTCTGTCTGTCTGTCTGTCTGTCTGTGGGAATGTCTGTCTGTCTGTGGGAATGTCTGTCTGTCTGTCTAATTTAAATGTGGATTACAGGGTCAAAGGTAGGGTTCTGAAGACTGTGGAGGAACAGAGAGATCTTGGGGTCCATATCCACAGATCTCTAAAGGTTGCCACTCAAGTGGATAGAGCTGTGAAGAAGCCATATAGTGTGTTAGCTTTTATTAACAGGGTGTTGGAGTTTAAGAGCCGTGGGGTTATGCTGCAACTGTACAGGACCTTGGTGAGACCGCATTTGGAACATTGCGTGCAGTTCTATGTTCTATGTTCTGGTCACCTCACTATAAGAAGGATTTGGAAGCGCTGGAAAGAGTGCAGAGGAGATTTACCAGGATGCTGCCTGGTTTGGAGTGTCGGTCTTATGAGGAAAGGTTGAGGGAGCTGGGGCTGTTCTCTCTGGAGCGGAGGAGATTGAGGGGAGACTTAATAGAGGTTTATAAAATGATGAAGGGGATAGATCGAGTGAACGTTCAAAGACTATTTCCTCGGGTGGATGGAGCTATTACAAGGGGGCATAACTATAGGGTTCATGGTGGGAGATATAGGAAGGATATCAGAGGTAGGTTCTTCACGCAGAGAGTGGTTGGGGTGTGGAATGGACTGCCTGCAGTGATAGTGGAGTCAGACACTTTAGGAACATTTAAGCGGTTATTGGATAGGCACATGGAGCACACCAGGATGGTAGGGAGTGGGATAGCTTGATCTTGGTTTCAGATGAAGGTCGGCACAACATCGTGGGCCGAAGGGCCTGTTCTGTGCTGTAATGTTCTATGTTCTATGGTCTATGTCTGTCTGTGGGAATGTCTGTCTGTCTGTGGGAATGTCTGTCTGTCTGTCTGTGGGAATGTCTGTCTGACTGTCTGTGGGAATGTCTGTCTGTCTGTGGGAATGTCTGTCTGTCTGTGGGAATGTCACTCTGTCTGTGGGAATGTCTGTCTGTCTGTGGGAATGTCTGTCTGTCCGTCTGTCTGTGGGAATGTCTGTCTGTCTGTCTGTGGGAATGTCTGTCTGTCTGTCTGTCTGTGGGAATGTCTGTCTGTCTGTCTGTCTGTGGGAATGTCTGTCTGTCTGTCTGTGGGAATGTCTGTCTGTCTGTCTGTCTGTGGGAATGACTGTCTGTCTGTGTGTCTGTGGGAATGTCTGTCTGTCTGTCTGTCTGTGTGAATGTCTGTCTGTCTGTCTGTGGGAATGTCTGTCTGTCTGTCTGTCTGTGGGAATGTCTGTCTGTCTGTCTGTCTGTGGGAATGTCTGTCTGTCTGTGGGAATGTCTGCCTGTCTGTCTGTGGGAATGTCTGTCTGTCTGTCGGTTGGAATGTCTGTCTGTCTGTCTGTCTGTGGGAATGTCTGTCTGTCTGTCTGTGGGAATGTCTATCTGTCTGTCTGTGGGAATGTCTGTCTGTCTGTCTGTGGCAATGTCTGTCTGTCTGTCTGTGGGAATGTCTGTCTGTCTGTCTGTCTGTGGGAATGTCTGTCTGTCTGTCTGTGGGAAAGTCTGTCTGTCTGTCTGTGGGAATGTCTGTCTGTCTGTCTGTCTGTGGGAATGTCTGTCTGTCTGTCTGTCTGTCAGTGGGAATGTCTGTCTATCTGTCTGTGGGAATGTCTGTCTGTCTGTCTGTCTGTGGGAAAGTCTGTCTGTCTGTCTGTCTGTGGGAATTTCTTTCTGTCTCTGTCTGTCTTTGGGAATGTCTGTCTGTCTGTCTTTGGGAATGTCTGTCTGTCTGTCCGTGGGAATGTCTGTCTTTCTGTCTGCCTGTCTGTCTGTCTGTGGGAATATCTGTCTGTCCGTCTGTCTGTGGGAATATCTGTCTGTCTGTCTGTCTGTGGAAATGTCTGTCTGTCTGTCTGTCTGTGGGAATGTCTGTCTGCCTGTGGGAATGTCTGTCTGTCTGTCTGTGGGAATGTCTGTCTGTCTGTCTGTCTGTGGGAATGTCTGTCTGTCTGTCTGTCTGTCTGTGGGAATGTCTGTTTGTCTGTGGGAATGTCTGTCTGTCTGTCTGTCTGTGGGAATGCCTGTCTGTGGGAATGTCTGTCTGTCTGTCTGTGGGAATGTCTGTCTGTCTGTCGGTGGGAATGTCTGTCTGTCTATCTGTGGGAATGTCTGTCTGTCTGTCTGTGGGAATGTCTGTCTGTCTGTCTGTGGTAATGTCTGTCTGTCTGTGGGAATGTCTGTCTGTCTGTGGGAATGTGTGTCTGTCTGTCTGTCTGTGGGGATGTCTGTCTGTCTGTGGGAATGTCTGTCTGTGGGAATGTCTGTCTGTACGTCTGTGGGAATGTCTGTCTGTGGGAATGTCTGTGGGAATATCTGTCTGTCTGTCTGTCTGTGGGAATGTCTGTCTGTCTGTCTGTGGGAATGTGTGTCTGTCTGTCTGTCTGTGGGAATGTCTGTCTGTCTGTCTGTCTGTGGGAATGTCTGTCTGTCTGTCTGTCTGTGGGAATGTCTGGCTGTCTGTCTGTGGGAATATCTGTCTGTCTGGCTGTCTGTGGGGATGTCTGTCTGTCTGTCTGTCTGTGGGAATGTCTGTCTGTCTGTCTGCGGGAATGTCTGTATGTCTGTGGGAATGTCTGTCTGTCTGTCTGTCTGTGGGAATGTCTGTCTGTCTGTCTGTGGGAATGTCTGTCTGTCTGTGGGATTGTCTGTCTGTCTGTGGGAATGTCTGTCTGTCTGTCTGTCTGTCTGTGGGAATGTCTGTCTGTCTGTGGGAATGTCTGTCTGTCTGTCTGTCTAATTTAAATGTGGATTACAGGGTCAAAGGTAGGGTTCTGAAGACTGTGGAGGAACAGAGAGATCTTGGGGTCCATATCCACAGATCTCTAAAGGTTGCCACTCAAGTGGATAGAGCTGTGAAGAAGCCATATAGTGTGTTAGCTTTTATTAACAGGGTGTTGGAGTTTAAGAGCCGTGGGGTTATGCTGCAACTGTACAGGACCTTGGTGAGACCGCATTTGGAACATTGCGTGCAGTTCTGGTCACCTCACTATAAGAAGGATTTGGAAGCGCTGGAAAGAGTGCAGAGGAGATTTACCAGGATGCTGCCTGGTTTGGAGTGTCGGTCTTATGAGGAAAGGTTGAGGGAGCTGGGGCTGTTCTCTCTGGAGCGGAGGAGATTGAGGGGAGACTTAATAGAGGTTTATAAAATGATGAAGGGGATAGATCGAGTGAACGTTCAAAGACTATTTCCTCGGGTGGATGGAGCTATTACAAGGGGGCATAACTATGGGGTGCATGGTGGGAGATATAGGAAGGATATCAGAGGTAGGTTCTTCACGCAGAGAGTGGTTGGGGTGTGGAATGGACTGCCTGCAGTGATAGTGGAGTCAGACACTTTAGGAACATTTAAGCGGTTATTGGATAGGCACATGGAGCACACCAGGATGGTAGGGAGTGGGATAGCTTGATCTTGGTTTCAGATGAAGGTCGGCACAACATCGTGGGCCGAAGGGCCTGTTCTGTGCTGTAATGTTCTATGTTCTATGGTCTATGTCTGTCTGTGGGAATGTCTGTCTGTCTGTGGGAATGTCTGTCTGTCTGTGGGAATGTCTGTCTGTCTGTCTGTGGGAATGTCTGTCTGTCTGTCTGTGGGAATGTCTGTCTGTCTGTGGGAATGTCAGTCTGTCTGTGGGAATGTCTGTCTGTCTGTGGGAATGTCTGTCTGTCCGTCTGTCTGTGGGAATGTCTGTGGGAATGTCTGTCTGTCTGTCTGTGGGAATGTCTGTCTGTCTGTCTTTGGGAATGTCTGTCTGTCTGTCTGCGGGAATGACCTTCTGTCTGTGGGAATGTCTGTCTGTCTGTCTGTCTGTGGGAATGTCTGTCTGTCTGTCTGTGGGAATGTCTGTCTGTCTGTCTGTCTGTGGGAATGTCTGTCTGTCTGTCTATCTGTCTGTGGGAATGTCTGTCTGTCGGTGGGAATGTCTGTCTGTCTGTCTGTGGGAATGTCTATCTGTCTGTCTGTGGGAATGTCTGTCTGTTTGTCTGTCTGTGGGAATGTCTGTCTGTCTGTCTGTCTGTGGCAATGTCTGTCTGTCTGTCTGTGGGAATGTCTGTCTGTCTGTCTGTGGGATTGTCTGTCTGTCTGTCTGTGGGAATGTCAGTCTGTCTGTCTGTCTGTGGGAATGTCTGTCTGTCTGTCTGTGGGAATGTCTGTCTGTCTGTCTGTGGGAATGTCTGTCTGTCTGTCTGTCGGAATGTCTGTCTGTCTGTGGGAATGTCTGTCTGTCTGTGGGAATGTCTGTCTGTCTGTGGGAATGTCTGTCTGTCTTTCTGTCTGTGGGAATGTCTGTCTGTCTGTCTGGGAGAATGTCTGTCTGTCTGTGGGAATGTCTGTCTGTGGGAATGTCTGTGGGAATTTCTGTCTGTCTGTCTGTGGGAATGTCTGTCTGTCTGTCTTTGGGAATGTCTGTCTGTCTGTCTGTGGGAATGACTGTCTGTCTGTGGGAATGTCTGTCTGTCTGTCTGTCTGTGGGAATATCTGTCTGTCTGTCTGTGGGAATGTCTGTCTGTCTGTCTGTCTGTGGGAATGTCTGTCTGTCTGTCTATCTGTCTGTGGGAATGTCTGTCTGTCGGTGGGAATGTCTGTCTGTCTGTGGGAATGTCTGTCTGTCTGTCTGTGGGAATGTCTGTCTGTTTGTCTGTCTGTGGGAATGTCTGTCTGTCTGTCTGTCTGTGGGAATGTCTATCTGTCTGTCTGTGGGAATGTCTATCTGTTTGTCTGTCTGTGGGAATGTCTGTCTGTCTGTCTGTCTGTGGCAATGTCTGTCTGTCTGTGGGAATGTCTGTCTGTCTGTCAGTGGGAATGTCTGTCTGTCTGTCTGTGGGAATGTCAGTCTGTCTGTCTGTCTGTGGGAATGTCTGTCTCTCTGTCTGTCTCTCTGTCTGTCTGTGGGAATGTCTGTCTGCCTGTCTGTGGGAATGTCTGTCTGTCTGTCGGTGGGAATGTCTGTCTGTCTGTGGGAATGTCTGTCTGTCTGTGGGAATGCCTGTCTGTCCGTCTGTGGGAATGTCTGTCTGTCTGTCTGTGGGAATGTCTGTCTGTCTGTCTGTCTGTGGGAATGTCTGTCTGTCTGTCTGTGGGAATGTCTGTCTGTCTGTCTGTGGGAATGTCTGTCTGTCTGTCTGTGGGAATGTCTGTCTGTCTGTCTGTCTGTGTGAATGTCTGTCTGTCTGTCTGTGGGAATGTCTGTCTGTCTGTCTGTGGGAATGTCTGTCTGTCTGTCTGTCTGTGGGAATGTCTGTCTGTCTGTGGGAATGTCTGTCTGTCTGTCTGTGGGAATGTCTGTCTGTCTGTCGGTTGGAATGTCTGTCTGTCTGTCTGTCTGTGGGAATGTCTGTCTGTCTGTCTGTGGGAATGTCTATCTGTCTGTCTGTGGGAATGTCTGTCTGTCTGTCTGTCTGTGGCAATGTCTGTCTGTCTGTCTGTGGGAATGTCTGTCTGTATGTCTGTCTGTGGGAATGTCTGTCTGTCTGTCTGTGGGAAAGTCTGTCTGTCTGTCTGTCTGTGGGAATGTCTGTATGTCTGTCTGTCTTTGGGAATGTCTGTCTGTCTGTCTGTCAGTGGGAATGTCTGTCTATCTGTCTGTGGGAATGTCTGTCTGTCTGTCTGTCTGTGGGAAAGTCTGTCTGTCTGTCTGTCTGTGGGAATGTCTTTCTGTCTCTGTCTGTCTTTGGGAATGTCTGTCTGTCTGTCTTTGGGAATGTCTGTCTGTCTGTCCGTGGGAATGTCTGTCTTTCTGTCTGCCTGTCTGTCTGTCTGTGGGAATATCTGTCTGTCCGTCTGTCTGTGGGAATATCTGTCTGTCTGTCTGTCTGTGGGAATGTCTGTCTGTCTGTCTCTGGGAATGTCTGCCTGCCTGTGGGAATGTCTGTCTGTCTGTCTGTGGGAATGTCTGTCTGTCTGTCTGTCTGTGGGAATGTCTGTTTGTCTGTGGGAATGTCTGTCTGTCTGTCTGTCTGTGGGAATGCCTGTCTGTGGGAATGTCTGTCTGTCTGTCTGTGGGAATGTCTGTCTGTCTGTCGGTGGGAATGTCTGTCTGTCTATCTGTGGGAATGTCTGTCTGTCTGTCTGTGGGAATGTCTGTCTGTCTGTCTGTCTGTGGGAATGTCTGTCTGTCTGTCTGTGGGAATGTCTGTCTGTCTGTCTGTGGGAATGTCTGTCTGTCTGTCTGTCTGTGGGAATATCTGTCTGTCTGGCTGTCTGTGGGAATGTCTGTCTGTCTGTCTGTCTGTGGGAATGTCTGTCTGTCTGTCTGCGGGAATGTCTGTATGTCTGTGGGAATGTCTGTCTGTCTGTCTGTGGGAATGTCTGTCTGTCTGTCTGTGGGAATGTCTGTCTGTCTGTCTGTGGGATTGTCTGTCTGTCTGTGGGAATGTCTGTCTGTCTGTCTGTCTGTCTGTCTGTGGGAATGTCTGTCTGTCTGTGGGAATGTCTGTCTGTCTGTCTGTCTAATTTAAATGTGGATTACAGGGTCAAAGGTAGGGTTCTGAAGACTGTGGAGGAACAGAGAGATCTTGGGGTCCATATCCACAGATCTCTAAAGGTTGCCACTCAAGTGGATAGAGCTGTGAAGAAGCCATATAGTGTGTTAGCTTTTATTAACAGGGTGTTGGAGTTTAAGAGCCGTGGGGTTATGCTGCAACTGTACAGGACCATGGTGAGACCGCATTTGGAACATTGCGTGCAGTTCTGGTCACCTCACTATAAGAAGGATTTGGAAGCGCTGGAAAGAGTGCAGAGGAGATTTACCAGGATGCTGCCTGGTTTGGAGTGTCGGTCTTATGAGGAAAGGTTGAGGGAGCTGGGGCTGTTCTCTCTGGAGCGGAGGAGATTGAGGGGAGACTTAATAGAGGTTTATAAAATGATGAAGGGGATAGATCGAGTGAACGTTCAAAGACTATTTCCTCGGGTGGATGGAGCTATTACAAGGGGGCATAACTATGGGGTGCATGGTGGGAGATATAGGAAGGATATCAGAGGTAGGTTCTTCACGCAGAGAGTGGTTGGGGTGTGGAATGGACTGCCTGCAGTGATAGTGGAGTCAGACACTTTAGGAACATTTAAGCGGTTATTGGATAGGCACATGGAGCACACCAGGATGGTAGGGAGTGGGATAGCTTGATCTTGGTTTCAGATGAAGGTCGGCACAACATCGTGGGCCGAAGGGCCTGTTCTGTGCTGTAATGTTCTATGTTCTATGGTCTATGTCTGTCTGTGGGAATGTCTGTCTGTCTGTGGGAATGTCTGTCTGTCTGTCTGTGGGAATGTCTGTCTGACTGTCTGTGGGAATGTCTGTCTGTCTGTCTGTGGGAATGTCTGTCTGTCTGTGGGAATGTCAGTCTGTCTGTGGGAATGTCTGTCTGTCTGTGGGAATGTCTGTCTGTCCGTCTGTCTGTGGGAATGTCTGTGGGAATGTCTGTCTGTCTGTCTGTGGGAATGTCTGTCTGTCTGTCTTTGGGAATGTCTGTCTGTCTGTCTGTGGGAATGACTGTCTGTCTGTGGGAATGTCTGTCTGTCTGTCTGTCTGTGGGAATGTCTGTCTGTCTGTCTGTGGGAATGTATGTCTGTCTGTCTGTCTGTGGGAATGTCTGTCTGTCTGTCTATCTGTCTGTGGGAATGTCTGTCTGTCGGTGGGAATGTCTGTCTGTCTGTCTGTGGGAATGTCTGTCTGTCTGTCTGTGGGAATGTCTGTCTGTTTGTCTGTCTGTGGGAATGTCTGTCTGTCTGTCTGTCTGTGGGAATGTCTATCTGTCTGTCTGTGGGAATGTCTGTCTGTTTGTCTGTCTGTGGGAATGTCTGTCTGTCTGTCTGTCTGTGGCAATGTCTGTCTGTCTGTCTGTGGGAATGTCTGTCTGTCTGTCTGTGGGAATGTCTGTCTGTCTGTCTGTGGGAATGTCAGTCTGTCTGTCTGTCTGTGGGAATGTCTATCTGTCTGTCTGTGGGAATGTCTGTCTGTCTGTGGCAATGTCTGTCTGTCTGCCTGTGGGAATGTCTGTCTGTATGTCTGTCTGTGGGAATGTCTGTCTGTCTGTCTGTGGGAAAGTCTGTCTGTCTGTCGGAATGTCTGTCTGTCTGTGGGAATGTCTGTCTGTCTGTGGGAATGTCTGTCTGTCTGTGGGAATGTCTGTCTGTCTGTCTGTCCGTGGGAATGTCTGTCTGTCTGTCTGTGGGAATGTCTGTCTGTCTGTGGGAATGTCTGTCTGTGGGAATGTCTGTGGGAATGTCTGTCTGTCTGTCTGTGGGAATGTCTGTCTGTCTGTCTTTGGGAATGTCTGTCTGTCTGTCTGTGGGAATGACTGTCTGTCTGTGGGAATGTCTGTCTGTCTGTCTGTCTGTGGGAATGTCTGTCTGTCTGTCTGTGGGAATGTCTGTCTGTCTGTCTGTCTGTGGGAATGTCTGTCTGTCTGTCTATCTGTCTTTGGGAATGTCTGTCTGTCGGTGGGAATGTCTGTCTGTCTGTCAGTGGGAATGTCTGTCTGTCTGTCTGTGGGAATGTCTGTCTGTTTGTCTGTCTGTGGGAATCTCTGTCTGTCTGTCTGTCTGTGGGAATGTCTATCTGTCTGTCTGTGGGAATGTCTGTCTGTTTGTCTGTCTGTGGGAATGTCTGTCTGCCTGTCTGTCTGTGGCAATGTCTGTCTGTCTGTGGGAATGTCTGTCTGTCTGTCAGTGGGAATGTCTGTCTGTCTGTGGGAATGTCAGTCTGTCTGTCTGTCTGTGGGAATGTCTGTCTCTCTGTCTGTCTGTCTGTCTGTCTGTGGGAATGTCTGTCTGCCTGTCTGTGGGAATGTCTGTCTGTCTGTCGGTGGGAATGTCTGTCTGTCTGTCTGTGGGAATGTCTGTCTGTCTGTCTGTCTGTGGGAATGTCTGTCTGTCTGTCTGTGGGAATGTCTGTCTGTCTGTCTGTGGGAATGTCTGTCTGTCTGTCTGTCTGTGGGAATGTCTGTCTGTCTGTCTGTGGGAATGTCTGTCTGTCTGTCTGTGGGAATGTCTGTCTGTCTGTCTGTGGGAATGTCTGTCTGTCTGTCTGTCTGTGTGAATGTCTGTCTGTCTGTCTGTGGGAATGTCTGTCTGTCTGTCTGTCTGTGGGAATGTCTGTCTGTCTGTCTGTCTGTGGGAATGTCTGTCTGTCTGTCTGTGGGAATGTCTATCTGTCTGTCTGTGGGAATGTCTGTCTGTCTGTCGGTTGGAATGTCTGTCTGTCTGTCTGTCTGTGGGAATGTCTGTCTGTCTGTCTGTGGGAATGTCTATCTGTCTGTCTGTGGGAATGTCTGTCTGTCTGTCTGTCTGTGGCAATGTCTGTCTGTCTGCCTGTGGGAATGTCTGTCTGTATGTCTGTCTGTGGGAATGTCTGTCTGTCTGTCTGTGGGAATGTCTGTCTGTCTGTCTGTCTGTCTGTGGGAATGTCTGTCTGTCTGTCTGTCAGTGGGAATGTCTGTCTATCTGTCTGTGGGAATGTCTGTCTGTCTGTCTGTCTGTGGGAAAGTCTGTCTGTCTGTCTGTCTGTGGGAATGTCTTTCTGTCTCTGTCTGTCTTTGGGAATGTCTGTCTGTCTGTCTTTGGGAATGTCTGTCTGTCTGTCCGTGGGAATGTCTGTCTTTCTGTCTGCCTGTCTGTCTGTCTGTGGGAATATCTGTCTGTCCGTCTGTCTGTGGGAATATCTGTCTGTCTGTCTGTCTGTCTGTGGGAATGTCTGTCTGTCTGTCTGTCTGTGGGAATGTCTGCCTGCCTGTGGGAATGTCTGTCTGTCTGTCTGTGGGAATGTCTGTCTGTCTGTCTGTCTGTGGGAATGTCTGTCTGTCTGTCTGTCTGTGGGAATGTCTGTTTGTCTGTGGGAATGTCTGTCTGTCTGTCTGTCTGTGGGAATGCCTGTCTGTGGGAATGTCTGTCTGTCTGTCTGTGGGAATGTCTGTCTGTCTGTCGGTGGGAATGTCTGTCTGTCTATCTGTGGGAATGTCTGTCTGTCTGTCTGTGGGAATGTCTGTCTGTCTGTCTGTGGTAATGTCTGTCTGTCTGTGGGAATGTCTGTCTGTCTGTGGGAATGTGTGTCTGTCTGTCTGTCTGTGGGGATGTCTGTCTGTCTGTGGGAATGTCTGTCTGTGGGAATGTCTGTCTGTACGTCTGTGGGAATGTCTGTCTGTGGGAATGTCTGTGGGAATATCTGTCTGTCTGTCTGTCTGTGGGAATGTCTGTCTGTCTGTGGGAATGTGTGTCTGTCTGTCTGTCTGTGGGAATGTCTGTCTGTCTGTCTGTGGGAATATCTGTCTGTCTGGCTGTCTGTGGGGATGTCTGTCTGTCTGTCTGTCTGTGGGAATGTCTGTCTGTCTGTCTGTGGGAATGTCTGTCTGTCTGTCTGTCTGTGGGAATGTCTGTCTGTCTGTCTGTGGGAATATCTGTCTGTCTGGCTGTCTGTGGGGATGTCTGTCTGTCTGTCTGTCTGTGGGAATGTCTGTCTGTCTGTCTGCGGGAATGTCTGTATGTCTGTGGGAATGTCTGTCTGTCTGTCTGTCTGTGGGAATGTCTGTCTGTCTGTCTGTGGGAATGTCTGTCTGTCTGTGGGATTGTCTGTCTGTCTGTGGGAATGTCTGTCTGTCTGTCTGTCTGTCTGTGGGAATGTCTGTCTGTCTGTGGGAATGTCTGTCTGTCTGTCTGTCTAATTTAAATGTGGATTACAGGGTCAAAGGTAGGGTTCTGAAGACTGTGGAGGAACAGAGAGATCTTGGGGTCCATATCCACAGATCTCTAAAGGTTGCCACTCAAGTGGATAGAGCTGTGAAGAAGGCCTATAGTGTGTTAGCTTTTATTAACAGGGGGTTGGAGTTTAAGAGCCGTGGGGTTATGCTGCAACTGTACAGGACCTTGGTGAGACCGCATTTGGAACATTGCGTGCAGTTCTGGTCACCTCACTATAAGAAGGATTTGGAAGCGCTGGAAAGAGTGCAGAGGAGATTTACCAGGATGCTGCCTGGTTTGGAGTGTCGGTCTTATGAGGAAAGGTTGAGGGAGCTGGGGCTGTTCTCTCTGGAGCGGAGGAGATTGAGGGGAGACTTAATAGAGGTTTATAAAATGATGAAGGGGATAGATCGAGTGAACGTTCAAAGACTATTTCCTCGGGTGGATGGAGCTATTACAAGGGGGCATAACTATGGGGTTCATGGTGGGAGATATAGGAAGGATATCAGAGGTAGGTTCTTCACGCAGAGAGTGGTTGGGGTGTGGAATGGACTGCCTGCAGTGATAGTGGAGTCAGACACTTTAGGAACATTTAAGCGGTTATTGGATAGGCACATGGAGCACACCAGGATGGTAGGGAGTGGGATAGCTTGATCTTGGTTTCAGATGAAGGTCGGCACAACATCGTGGGCCGAAGGGCCTGTTCTGTGCTGTAATGTTCTATGTTCTATGGTCTATGTCTGTCTGTGGGAATGTCTGTCTGTCTGTGGGAATGTCTGTCTGTCTGTGGGAATGTCTGTCTGTCTGTCTGTGGGAATGTCTGTCTGTCTGTCTGTGGGAATGTCTGTCTGTCTGTGGGAATGTCAGTCTGTCTGTGGGAATGTCTGTCTGTCTGTGGGAATGTCTGTCTGTCCGTCTGTCTGTGGGAATGTCTGTGGGAATGTCTGTCTGTCTGTCTGTGGGAATGTCTGTCTGTCTGTCTTTGGGAATGTCTGTCTGTCTGTCTGTCTGTGGGAATGACTGTCTGTCTGTGGGAATGTCTGTCTGTCTGTCTGTCTGTGGGAATGTCTGTCTGTCTGTCTGTCTGTGGGAATGTCTGTCTGTCTGTGGGAATGTCTGTCTGTCTGTCTGTGGGAATGTCTGTCTGTCTGTCGGTTGGAATGTCTGTCTGTCTGTCTGTCTGTGGGAATGTCTGTCTGTCTGTGGGAATGTCTATCTGTCTGTCTGTGGGAATGTCTGTCTGTCTGTCTGTCTGTGGCAATGTCTGTCTGTCTGTCTGTGGGAATGTCTGTCTGTATGTCTGTCTGTGGGAATGTCTGTCTGTCTGTCTGTGGGAAAGTCTGTCTGTCTGTCTGTCTGTGGGAATGTCTGTATGTCTGTCTGTCTGTGGGAATGTCTGTCTGTCTGTCTGTCTGTCAGTGGGAATGTCTGTCTATCTGTCTGTGGGAATGTCTGTCTGTCTGTCTGTCTGTGGGAAAGTCTGTCTGTCTGTCTGTCTGTGGGAATGTCTACCTGTCTCTGTCTGTCTTTGGGAATGTCTGTCTGTCTGTCTTTGGGAATGTCTGTCTGTCTGTCCGTGGGAATGTCTGTCTTTCTGTCTGCCTGTCTGTCTGTCTGTGGGAATATCTGTCTGTCCGTCTGTCTGTGGGAATATCTGTCTGTCTGTCTGTCTGTGGGAATGTCTGTCTGTCTGTCTCTGGGAATGTCTGCCTGCCTGTGGGAATGTCTGTCTGTCTGTCTGTGGGAATGTCTGTCTGTCTGTCTGTCTGTGGGAATGTCTGTTTGTCTGTGGGAATGTCTGTCTGTCTGTGGGAATGCCTGTCTGTGGGAATGTCTGTCTGTCTGTCTGTGGGAATGTCTGTCTGTCTGTCGGTGGGAATGTCTGTCTGTCTATCTGTGGGAATGTCTGTCTGTCTGTCTGTGGGAATGTCTGTCTGTCTGTCTGTCTGTGGGAATGTCTGTCTGTCTGTCTGTGGGAATGTCTGTCTGTCTGTCTGTGGGAATGTCTGTCTGTCTGTCTGTCTGTGGGAATATCTGTCTGTCTGGCTGTCTGTGGGAATGTCTGTCTGTCTGTCTGTCTGTGGGAATGTCTGTCTGTCTGTCTGCGGGAATGTCTGTATGTCTGTGGGAATGTCTGTCTGTCTGTCTGTCTGTGGGAATGTCTGTCTGTCTGTCTGTGGGAATGTCTGTCTGTCTGTCTGTGGGATTGTCTGTCTGTCTGTGTGAATGTCTGTCTGTCTGTCTGTCTGTCTGTCTGTGGGAATGTCTGTCTGTCTGTGGGAATGTCTGTCTGTCTGTCTGTCTAATTTAAATGTGGATTACAGGGTCAAAGGTAGGGTTCTGAAGACTGTGGAGGAACAGAGAGATCTTGGGGTCCATATCCACAGATCTCTAAAGGTTGCCACTCAAGTGGATAGAGCTGTGAGGAAGCCATATAGTGTGTTAGCTTTTATTAACAGGGTGTTGGAGTTTAAGAGCCGTGGGGTTATGCTGCAACTGTACAGGACCTTGGTGAGACCGCATTTGGAACATTGCGTGCAGTTCTGGTCACCTCACTATAAGAAGGATTTGGAAGCGCTGGAAAGAGTGCAGAGGAGATTTACCAGGATGCTGCCTGGTTTGGAGTGTCGGTCTTATGAGGAAAGGTTGAGGGAGCTGGGGCTGTTCTCTCTGGAGCGGAGGAGATTGAGGGGAGACTTAATAGAGGTTTATAAAATGATGAAGGGGATAGATCGAGTGAACGTTCAAAGACTATTTCCTCGGGTGGATGGAGCTATTACAAGGGGGCATAACTATGGGGTGCATGGTGGGAGATATAGGAAGGATATCAGAGGTAGGTTCTTCACGCAGAGAGTGGTTGGGGTGTGGAATGGACTGCCTGCAGTGATAGTGGAGTCAGACACTTTAGGAACATTTAAGCGGTTATTGGATAGGCACATGGAGCACACCAGGATGGTAGGGAGTGGGATAGCTTGATCTTGGTTTCAGATGAAGGTCGGCACAACATCGTGGGCCGAAGGGCCTGTTCTGTGCTGTAATGTTCTATGTTCTATGGTCTATGTCTGTCTGTGGGAATGTCTGTCTGTCTGTGGGAATGTCTGTCTGTCTGTCTGTGGGAATGTCTGTCTGTCTGTCTGTGGGAATGTCTGTCTGTCTGTGGGAATGTCAGTCTGTCTGTGGGAATGTCTGTCTGTCTGTGGGAATGTCTGTCTGTCCGTCTGTCTGTGGGAATGTCTGTGGGAATGTCTGTCTGTCTGTCTGTGGGAATGTCTGTCTGTCTGTCTTTGGGAATGTCTGTCTGTCTGTCTGTGGGAATGACTGTCTGTCTGTGGGAATGTCTGTCTGTCTGTCTGTCTGTGGGAATGTCTGTCTGTCTGTCTGTGGGAATGTCTGTCTGTCTGTCTGTCTGTGGGAATGTCTGTCTGTCTGTCTATCTGTCTGTGGGAATGTCTGTCTGTCGGTGGGAATGTCTGTCTGTCTGTCTGTGGGAATGTCTGTCTGTTTGTCTGTCTGTGGGAATGTCTGTCTGTCTGTCTGTCTGTGGGAATGTCTATCTGTCTGTCTGTGGGAATGTCTGTCTGTTTGTCTGTCTGTGGGAATGTCTGTCTGTCTGTCTGTCTGTGGCAATGTCTGTCTGTCTGTCTGTGGGAATGTCTGTCTGTCTGTCTGTGGGAATGTCTGTCTGTCTGTCTGTGGGAATGTCAGTCTGTCTGTCTGTCTGTGGGAATGTCTGTCTGTCTGTCTGTGGGAATGTCTGTCTGTCTGTCTGTGGGAATGTCTGTCTGTCTGTCGGAATGTCTGTCTGTCTGTGGGAATGTCTGTCTGTCTGTGGGAATGTCTGTCTGTCTGTGGGAATGTCTGTCTGTCTGTCTGTCTGTGGGAATGTCTGTCTGTCTGTCTGTGGGAATGTCTGTCTGTCTGTGGGAATGTCTGTCTGTGGGAATGTCTGTGGGAATGTCTGTCTGTCTGTCTGTGGGAATGTCTGTCTGTCTGTCTTTGGGAATGTCTGTCTGTCTGTCTGTGGGAATGACTGTCTGTCTGTGGGAATGTCTGTCTGTCTGTCTGTCAGTGGGAATGTCTGTCTGTCTGTCTGTGGGAATGTCTGTCTGTCTGTCTGTCTGTGGGAATGTCTGTCTGTCTGTCTATCTGTCTGTGGGAATGTCTGTCTGTCGGTGGGAATGTCTGTCTGTCTGTCAGTGGGAATGTCTGTCTGTCTGTCTGTGGGAATGTCTGTCTGTTTGTCTGTCTGTGGGAATGTCTGTCTGTCTGTCTGTCTGTGGGAATGTCTATCTGTCTGTCTGTGGGAATGTCTGTCTGTTTGTCTGTCTGTGGGAATGTCTGTCTGCCTGTCTGTCTGTGGCAATGTCTGTCTGTCTGTGGGAATGTCTGTCTGTCTGTCAGTGGGAATGTCTGTCTGTCTGTGGGAATGTCAGTCTGTCTGTCTGTCTGTGGGAATGTCTGTCTCTCTGTCTGTCTGTCTGTCTGTGGGAATGTCTGTCTGCCTGTCTGTGGGAATGTCTGTCTGTCTGTCGGTGGGAATGTCTGTCTGTCTGTGGGAATGTCTGTCTGTCTGTCTGTCTGTGGGAATGTCTGTCTGTCTGTCTGTGGGAATGTCTGTCTGTCTGTCTGTGGGAATGTCTGTCTGTCTGTCTGTCTGTGGGAATGTCTGTCTGTCTGTCTGTGGGAATGTCTGTCTGTCTGTCTGTGGGAATGTCTGTCTGTCTGTCTGTGGGAATGTCTGTCTGTCTGTCTGTCTGTGTGAATGTCTGTCTGTCTGTCTGTGGGAATGTCTGTCTGTCTGTCTGTCTGTGGGAATGTCTGTCTGTCTGTCTGTCTGTGGGAATGTCTGTCTGTCTGTGGGAATGTCTGTCTGTCTGTCTGTGGGAATGTCTGTCTGTCTGTCGGTTGGAATGTCTGTCTGTCTGTCTGTCTGTGGGAATGTCTGTCTGTCTGTCTGTGGGAATGTCTATCTGTCTGTCTGTGGGAATGTCTGTCTGTCTGTCTGTGGCAATGTCTGTCTGTCTGCCTGTGGGAATGTCTGTCTGTATGTCTGTCTGTGGGAATGTCTGTCTGTCTGTCTGTGGGAAAGTCTGTCTGTCTGTCTGTCTGTGGGAATGTCTGTCTGTCTGTCTGTCTGTCTGTGGGAATGTCTGTCTGTCTGTCTGTCAGTGGGAATGTCTGTCTATCTGTCTGTGGGAATGTCTGTCTGTCTGTCTGTCTGTGGGAAACTCTGTCTGTCTGTCTGTGGGAATGTCTTTCTGTCTCTGTCTGTCTTTGGGAATGTCTGTCTGTCTGTCTTTGGGAATGTCTGTCTGTCTGTCCGTGGGAATGTCTGTCTTTCTGTCTGCCTGTCTGTCTGTCTGTGGGAATATCTGTCTGTCCGTCTGTCTGTGGGAATATCTGTCTGTCTGTCTGTCTGTGGGAATGTCTGTCTGTCTGTCTGTGGGAATGTCTGCCTGCCTGTGGGAATGTCTGTCTGTCTGTCTGTGGGAATGTCTGTCTGTCTGTCTGTCTGTGGGAATGTCTGTCTGTCTGTCTGTCTGTGGGAATGTCTGTTTGTCTGTGGGAATGTCTGTCTGTCTGTCTGTCTGTGGGAATGCCTGTCTGTGGGAATGTCTGTCTGTCTGTCTGTGGGAATGTCTGTCTGTCTGTCGGTGGGAATGTCTGTCTGTCTATCTGTGGGAATGTCTGTCTGTCTGTCTGTGGGAATGTCTGTCTGTCTGTCTGTGGTAATGTCTGTCTGTCTGTGGGAATGTCTGTCTGTCTGTGGGAATGTGTGTCTGTCTGTCTGTCTGTGGGGATGTCTGTCTGTCTGTGGGAATGTCTGTCTGTGGGAATGTCTGTCTGTACGTCTGTGGGAATGTCTGTCTGTGGGAATGTCTGTGGGAATATCTGTCTGTCTGTCTGTCTGTGGGAATGTCTGTCTGTCTGTGGGAATGTGTGTCTGTCTGTCTGTCTGTGGGAATGTCTGTCTGTCTGTCTGTGGGAATATCTGTCTGTCTGGCTGTCTGTGGGGATGTCTGTCTGTCTGTCTGTCTGTGGGAATGTCTGTCTGTCTGTCTGTGGGAATGTCTGTCTGTCTGTCTGTCTGTGGGAATGTCTGTCTGTCTGTCTGTGGGAATATCCGTCTGTCTGGCTGTCTGTGGGGATGTCTGTCTGTCTGTCTGTCTGTGGGAATGTCTGTCTGTCTGTCTGCGGGAATGTCTGTATGTCTGTGGGAATGTCTGTCTGTCTGTCTGTCTGTGGGAATGTCTGTCTGTCTGTCTGTCTGTCTGTGGGGATGTCTGTCTGTCTGTGGGAATGTCTGTCTGTGGGAATGTCTGTCTGTACGTCTGTAGGAATGTCTGTCTGTGGGAATGTCTGTGGGAATATCTGTCTGTCTGTCTGTCTGTGGGAATGTCTGTCTGTCTGTCTGTGGGAATGTGTGTCTGTCTGTCTGTCTGTGGGAATGTCTGTCTGTCTGTCTGTGGGAATGTCTGTCTGTCTGTCTGTGGGAATGTCTGTCTGTCTGTCTGTGGGAATATCTGTCTGTCTGGCTGTCTGTGGGGATGTCTGTCTGTCTGTCTGTCTGTGGGAATGTCTGTCTGTCTGTCTGCGGGAATGTCTGTATGTCTGTGGGAATGTCTGTCTGTCTCTGTCTGTGGGAATGTCTGTCTGTCTGTCTGTGGGAATGTCTGTCTGTCTGTGGGATTGTCCGTCTGTCTGTGGGAATGTCTGTGGGAATGTCTGTCTGTCTGTCTGTGGGAATGTCTGTCTGTCTGTCTTTGGGAATGTCTGTCTGTCTGTCAGTCTGTGGGAATGACTGTCTGTCTGTGGGAATGTCTGTCTGTCTGTCTGTCTGTGGGAATGTCTGTCTGTCTGTCTGTCTGTGGGAATGTCTGTCTGTCTGTGGGAATGTCTGTCTGTCTGTCTGTGGGAATGTCTGTCTGTCTGTCGGTTGGAATGTCTGTCTGTCTGTCTGTCTGTGGGAATGTCTGTCTGTCTGTCTGTGGGAATGTCTATCTGTCTGTCTGTGGGAATGTCTGTCTGTCTGTCTGTCTGTGGCAATGTCTGTCTGTCTGTCTGTGGGAATGTCTGTCTGTATGTCTGTCTGTGGGAATGTCTGTCTGTCTGTCTGTGGGAAAGTCTGTCTGTCTGTCTGTCTGTCTGTGGGAATGTCTGTATGTCTGTCTGTCTGTGGGAATGTCTGTCTGTCTGTCTGTCTGTCAGTGGGAATGTCTGTCTATCTGTCTGTGGGAATGTCTGTCTGTCTGTCTGTCTGTGGGAAAGTCTGTCTGTCTGTCTGTCTGTGGGAATGTCTTTCTGTCTCTGTCTGTCTTTGGGAATGTCTGTCTGTCTGTCTTTGGGAATGTCTGTCTGTCTGTCCGTGGGAATGTCTGTCTTTCTGTCTGCCTGTCTGTCTGTCTGTGGGAATATCTGTCTGTCCGTCTGTCTGTGGGAATATCTGTCTGTCTGTCTGTCTGTGGGAATGTCTGTCTGTCTGTCTCTGGGAATGTCTGCCTGCCTGTGGGAATGTCTGTCTGTCTGTCTGTGGGAATGTCTGTCTGTCTGTCTGTCTGTGGGAATGTCTGTTTGTCTGTGGGAATGTCTGTCTGTCTGTGGGAATGCCTGTCTGTGGGAATGTCTGTCTGTCTGTCTGTGGGAATGTCTGTCTGTCTGTCGGTGGGAATGTCTGTCTGTCTATCTGTGGGAATGTCTGTCTGTCTGTCTGTGGGAATGTCTGTCTGTCTGTCTGTCTGTGGGAATGTCTGTCTGTCTGTCTGTGGGAATGTCTGTCTGTCTGTCTGTCTGTGGGAATATCTGTCTGTCTGGCTGTCTGTGGGAATGTCTGTCTGTCTGTCTGTCTGTGGGAATGTCTGTCTGTCTGTCTGCGGGAATGTCTGTATGTCTGTGGGAATGTCTGTCTGTCTGTCTGTCTGTGGGAATGTCTGTCTGTCTGTCTGTGGGAATGTCTGTCTGTCTGTCTGTGGGATTGTCTGTCTGTCTGTGTGAATGTCTGTCTGTCTGTCTGTCTGTCTGTCTGTGGGAATGTCTGTCTGTCTGTGGGAATGTCTGTCTGTCTGTCTGTCTAATTTAAATGTGGATTACAGGGTCAAAGGTAGGGTTCTGAAGACTGTGGAGGAACAGAGAGATCTTGGGGTCCATATCCACAGATCTCTAAAGGTTGCCACTCAAGTGGATAGAGCTGTGAGGAAGCCATATAGTGTGTTAGCTTTTATTAACAGGGTGTTGGAGTTTAAGAGCCGTGGGGTTATGCTGCAACTGTACAGGACCTTGGTGAGACCGCATTTGGAACATTGCGTGCAGTTCTGGTCACCTCACTATAAGAAGGATTTGGAAGCGCTGGAAAGAGTGCAGAGGAGATTTACCAGGATGCTGCCTGGTTTGGAGTGTCGGTCTTATGAGGAAAGGTTGAGGGAGCTGGGGCTGTTCTCTCTGGAGCGGAGGAGATTGAGGGGAGACTTAATAGAGGTTTATAAAATGATGAAGGGGATAGATCGAGTGAACGTTCAAAGACTATTTCCTCGGGTGGATGGAGCTATTACAAGGGGGCATAACTATGGGGTGCATGGTGGGAGATATAGGAAGGATATCAGAGGTAGGTTCTTCACGCAGAGAGTGGTTGGGGTGTGGAATGGACTGCCTGCAGTGATAGTGGAGTCAGACACTTTAGGAACATTTAAGCGGTTATTGGATAGGCACATGGAGCACACCAGGATGGTAGGGAGTGGGATAGCTTGATCTTGGTTTCAGATGAAGGTCGGCACAACATCGTGGGCCGAAGGGCCTGTTCTGTGCTGTAATGTTCTATGTTCTATGGTCTATGTCTGTCTGTGGGAATGTCTGTCTGTCTGTGGGAATGTCTGTCTGTCTGTCTGTGGGAATGTCTGTCTGTCTGTCTGTGGGAATGTCTGTCTGTCTGTCTGTGGGAATGTCTGTCTGTCTGTGGGAATGTCAGTCTGTCTGTGGGAATGTCTGTCTGTCTGTGGGAATGTCTGTCTGTCCGTCTGTCTGTGGGAATGTCTGTGGGAATGTCTGTCTGTCTGTCTGTGGGAATGTCTGTCTGTCTGTCTTTGGGAATGTCTGTCTGTCTGTCTGTGGGAATGACTGTCTGTCTGTGGGAATGTCTGTCTGTCTGTCTGTCTGTGGGAATGTCTGTCTGTCTGTCTGTGGGAATGTCTGTCTGTCTGTCTGTCTGTGGGAATGTCTGTCTGTCTGTCTATCTGTCTGTGGGAATGTCTGTCTGTCGGTGGGAATGTCTGTCTGTCTGTCTGTGGGAATGTCTGTCTGTTTGTCTGTCTGTGGGAATGTCTGTCTGTCTGTCTGTCTGTCTGTGGGAATGTCTATCTGTCTGTCTGTGGGAATGTCTGTCTGTTTGTCTGTCTGTGGGAATGTCTGTCTGTCTGTCTGTCTGTGGCAATGTCTGTCTGTCTGTCTGTGGGAATGTCTGTCTGTCTGTCTGTGGGAATGTCTGTCTGTCTGTCTGTGGGAATGTCAGTCTGTCTGTCTGTCTGTGGGAATGTCTGTCTGTCTGTCTGTGGGAATGTCTGTCTGTCTGTCTGTGGGAATGTCTGTCTGTCTGTCGGAATGTCTGTCTGTCTGTGGGAATGTCTGTCTGTCTGTGGGAATGTCTGTCTGTCTGTGGGAATGTCTGTCTGTCTGTCTGTCTGTGGGAATGTCTGTCTGTCTGTCTGTGGGAATGTCTGTCTGTCTGTGGGAATGTCTGTCTGTGGGAATGTCTGTGGGAATGTCTGTCTGTCTGTCTGTGGGAATGTCTGTCTGTCTGTCTTTGGGAATGTCTGTCTGTCTGTCTGTGGGAATGACTGTCTGTCTGTGGGAATGTCTGTCTGTCTGTCTGTCAGTGGGAATGTCTGTCTGTCTGTCTGTGGGAATGTCTGTCTGTCTGTCTGTCTGTGGGAATGTCTGTCTGTCTGTCTATCTGTCTGTGGGAATGTCTGTCTGTCGGTGGGAATGTCTGTCTGTCTGTCAGTGGGAATGTCTGTCTGTCTGTCTGTGGGAATGTCTGTCTGTTTGTCTGTCTGTGGGAATGTCTGTCTGTCTGTCTGTCTGTGGGAATGTCTATCTGTCTGTCTGTGGGAATGTCTGTCTGTTTGTCTGTCTGTGGGAATGTCTGTCTGCCTGTCTGTCTGTGGCAATGTCTGTCTGTCTGTGGGAATGTCTGTCTGTCTGTCAGTGGGAATGTCTGTCTGTCTGTGGGAATGTCAGTCTGTCTGTCTGTCTGTGGGAATGTCTGTCTCTCTGTCTGTCTGTCTGTCTGTCTGTGGGAATGTCTGTCTGCCTGTCTGTGGGAATGTCTGTCTGTCTGTCGGTGGGAATGTCTGTCTGTCTGTGGGAATGTCTGTCTGTCTGTCTGTCTGTGGGAATGTCTGTCTGTCTGTCTGTGGGAATGTCTGTCTGTCTGTCTGTGGGAATGTCTGTCTGTCTGTCTGTCTGTGGGAATGTCTGTCTGTCTGTCTGTGGGAATGTCTGTCTGTCTGTCTGTGGGAATGTCTGTCTGTCTGTCTGTGGGAATGTCTGTCTGTCTGTCTGTCTGTGTGAATGTCTGTCTGTCTGTCTGTGGGAATGTCTGTCTGTCTGTCTGTCTGTGGGAATGTCTGTCTGTCTGTCTGTCTGTGGGAATGTCTGTCTGTCTGTGGGAATGTCTGTCTGTCTGTCTGTGGGAATGTCTGTCTGTCTGTCGGTTGGAATGTCTGTCTGTCTGTCTGTCTGTGGGAATGTCTGTCTGTCTGTCTGTGGGAATGTCTATCTGTCTGTCTGTGGGAATGTCTGTCTGTCTGTCTGTGGCAATGTCTGTCTGTCTGCCTGTGGGAATGTCTGTCTGTATGTCTGTCTGTGGGAATGTCTGTCTGTCTGTCTGTGGGAAAGTCTGTCTGTCTGTCTGTCTGTGGGAATGTCTGTCTGTCTGTCTGTCTGTCTGTGGGAATGTCTGTCTGTCTGTCTGTCAGTGGGAATGTCTGTCTATCTGTCTGTGGGAATGTCTGTCTGTCTGTCTGTCTGTGGGAAACTCTGTCTGTCTGTCTGTCTGTGGGAATGTCTTTCTGTCTCTGTCTGTCTTTGGGAATGTCTGTCTGTCTGTCTTTGGGAATGTCTGTCTGTCTGTCCGTGGGAATGTCTGTCTTTCTGTCTGCCTGTCTGTCTGTCTGTGGGAATATCTGTCTGTCCGTCTGTCTGTGGGAATATCTGTCTGTCTGTCTGTCTGTGGGAATGTCTGTCTGTCTGTCTGTGGGAATGTCTGCCTGCCTGTGGGAATGTCTGTCTGTCTGTCTGTGGGAATGTCTGTCTGTCTGTCTGTCTGTGGGAATGTCTGTCTGTCTGTCTGTCTGTGGGAATGTCTGTTTGTCTGTGGGAATGTCTGTCTGTCTGTCTGTCTGTGGGAATGCCTGTCTGTGGGAATGTCTGTCTGTCTGTCTGTGGGAATGTCTGTCTGTCTGTCGGTGGGAATGTCTGTCTGTCTATCTGTGGGAATGTCTGTCTGTCTGTCTGTGGGAATGTCTGTCTGTCTGTCTGTGGTAATGTCTGTCTGTCTGTGGGAATGTCTGTCTGTCTGTGGGAATGTGTGTCTGTCTGTCTGTCTGTGGGGATGTCTGTCTGTCTGTGGGAATGTCTGTCTGTGGGAATGTCTGTCTGTACGTCTGTGGGAATGTCTGTCTGTGGGAATGTCTGTGGGAATATCTGTCTGTCTGTCTGTCTGTGGGAATGTCTGTCTGTCTGTGGGAATGTGTGTCTGTCTGTCTGTCTGTGGGAATGTCTGTCTGTCTGTCTGTGGGAATATCTGTCTGTCTGGCTGTCTGTGGGGATGTCTGTCTGTCTGTCTGTCTGTGGGAATGTCTGTCTGTCTGTCTGTGGGAATGTCTGTCTGTCTGTCTGTCTGTGGGAATGTCTGTCTGTCTGTCTGTGGGAATATCCGTCTGTCTGGCTGTCTGTGGGGATGTCTGTCTGTCTGTCTGTCTGTGGGAATGTCTGTCTGTCTGTCTGCGGGAATGTCTGTATGTCTGTGGGAATGTCTGTCTGTCTGTCTGTCTGTGGGAATGTCTGTCTGTCTGTCTGTCTGTGGGGATGTCTGTCTGTCTGTGGGAATGTCTGTCTGTGGGAATGTCTGTCTGTACGTCTGTAGGAATGTCTGTCTGTGGGAATGTCTGTGGGAATATCTGTCTGTCTGTCTGTCTGTGGGAATGTCTGTCTGTCTGTCTGTGGGAATGTGTGTCTGTCTGTCTGTCTGTGGGAATGTCTGTCTGTCTGTCTGTGGGAATGTCTGTCTGTCTGTCTGTGGGAATGTCTGTCTGTCTGTCGGTGGGAATATCTGTCTGTCTGGCTGTCTGTGGGGATGTCTGTCTGTCTGTCTGTCTGTGGGAATGTCTGTCTGTCTGTCTGCGGGAATGTCTGTATGTCTGTGGGAATGTCTGTCTGTCTGTCTGTCTGTGGGAATGTCTGTCTGTCTGTCTGTGGGAATGTCTGTCTGTCTGTGGGATTGTCTGTCTGTCTGTGGGAATGTCTGTCTGTCTGTCTGTCTGTCTGTGGGAATGTCTGTCTGTCTGTGGGAATGTCTATCTGTCTGTCTGTGGGAATGTCTGTCTGTTTGTCTGTCTGTGGGAATGTCTGTCTGTCTGTCTGTCTGTGGCAATGTCTGTCTGTCTGTCTGTGGGAATGTCTGTCTGTCTGTCTGTGGGAATGTCTGTCTGTCTGTCTGTGGGAATGTCAGTCTGTCTGTCTGTCTGTGGGAATGTCTGTCTGTCTGTCTGTGGGAATGTCTGTCTGTCTGTCTGTGGGAATGTCTGTCTGTCTGTCGGAATGTCTGTCTGTCTGTGGGAATGTCTGTCTGTCTGTGGGAATGTCTGTCTGTCTGTGGGAATGTCTGTCTGTCTGTCTGTCTGTGGGAATGTCTGTCTGTCTGTCTGTGGGAATGTCTGTCTGTCTGTGGGAATGTCTGTCTGTGGGAATGTCTGTGGGAATGTCTGTCTGTCTGTCTGTGGGAATGTCTGTCTGTCTGTCTTTGGGAATGTCTGTCTGTCTGTCTGTGGGAATGACTGTCTGTCTGTGGGAATGTCTGTCTGTCTGTCTGTCAGTGGGAATGTCTGTCTGTCTGTCTGTGGGAATGTCTGTCTGTCTGTCTGTCTGTGGGAATGTCTGTCTGTCTGTCTATCTGTCTGTGGGAATGTCTGTCTGTCGGTGGGAATGTCTGTCTGTCTGTCAGTGGGAATGTCTGTCTGTCTGTCTGTGGGAATGTCTGTCTGTTTGTCTGTCTGTGGGAATGTCTGTCTGTCTGTCTGTCTGTGGGAATGTCTATCTGTCTGTCTGTGGGAATGTCTGTCTGTTTGTCTGTCTGTGGGAATGTCTGTCTGCCTGTCTGTCTGTGGCAATGTCTGTCTGTCTGTGGGAATGTCTGTCTGTCTGTCAGTGGGAATGTCTGTCTGTCTGTGGGAATGTCAGTCTGTCTGTCTGTCTGTGGGAATGTCTGTCTCTCTGTCTGTCTGTCTGTCTGTCTGTGGGAATGTCTGTCTGCCTGTCTGTGGGAATGTCTGTCTGTCTGTCGGTGGGAATGTCTGTCTGTCTGTGGGAATGTCTGTCTGTCTGTCTGTCTGTGGGAATGTCTGTCTGTCTGTCTGTGGGAATGTCTGTCTGTCTGTCTGTGGGAATGTCTGTCTGTCTGTCTGTCTGTGGGAATGTCTGTCTGTCTGTCTGTGGGAATGTCTGTCTGTCTGTCTGTGGGAATGTCTGTCTGTCTGTCTGTGGGAATGTCTGTCTGTCTGTCTGTCTGTGTGAATGTCTGTCTGTCTGTCTGTGGGAATGTCTGTCTGTCTGTCTGTCTGTGGGAATGTCTGTCTGTCTGTCTGTCTGTGGGAATGTCTGTCTGTCTGTGGGAATGTCTGTCTGTCTGTCTGTGGGAATGTCTGTCTGTCTGTCGGTTGGAATGTCTGTCTGTCTGTCTGTCTGTGGGAATGTCTGTCTGTCTGTCTGTGGGAATGTCTATCTGTCTGTCTGTGGGAATGTCTGTCTGTCTGTCTGTGGCAATGTCTGTCTGTCTGCCTGTGGGAATGTCTGTCTGTATGTCTGTCTGTGGGAATGTCTGTCTGTCTGTCTGTGGGAAAGTCTGTCTGTCTGTCTGTCTGTGGGAATGTCTGTCTGTCTGTCTGTCTGTCTGTGGGAATGTCTGTCTGTCTGTCTGTCAGTGGGAATGTCTGTCTATCTGTCTGTGGGAATGTCTGTCTGTCGGTCTGTCTGTGGGAAACTCTGTCTGTCTGTCTGTCTGTGGGAATGTCTTTCTGTCTCTGTCTGTCTTTGGGAATGTCTGTCTGTCTGTCTTTGGGAATGTCTGTCTGTCTGTCCGTGGGAATGTCTGTCTTTCTGTCTGCCTGTCTGTCTGTCTGTGGGAATATCTGTCTGTCCGTCTGTCTGTGGGAATATCTGTCTGTCTGTCTGTCTGTGGGAATGTCTGTCTGTCTGTCTGTGGGAATGTCTGCCTGCCTGTGGGAATGTCTGTCTGTCTGTCTGTGGGAATGTCTGTCTGTCTGTCTGTCTGTGGGAATGTCTGTCTGTCTGTCTGTCTGTGGGAATGTCTGTTTGTCTGTGGGAATGTCTGTCTGTCTGTCTGTCTGTGGGAATGCCTGTCTGTGGGAATGTCTGTCTGTCTGTCTGTGGGAATGTCTGTCTGTCTGTCGGTGGGAATGTCTGTCTGTCTATCTGTGGGAATGTCTGTCTGTCTGTCTGTGGGAATGTCTGTCTGTCTGTCTGTGGTAATGTCTGTCTGTCTGTGGGAATGTCTGTCTGTCTGTGGGAATGTGTGTCTGTCTGTCTGTCTGTGGGGATGTCTGTCTGTCTGTGGGAATGTCTGTCTGTGGGAATGTCTGTCTGTACGTCTGTGGGAATGTCTGTCTGTGGGAATGTCTGTGGGAATATCTGTCTGTCTGTCTGTCTGTGGGAATGTCTGTCTGTCTGTGGGAATGTGTGTCTGTCTGTCTGTCTGTGGGAATGTCTGTCTGTCTGTCTGTGGGAATATCTGTCTGTCTGGCTGTCTGTGGGGATGTCTGTCTGTCTGTCTGTCTGTGGGAATGTCTGTCTGTCTGTCTGTGGGAATGTCTGTCTGTCTGTCTGTCTGTGGGAATGTCTGTCTGTCTGTCTGTGGGAATATCCGTCTGTCTGGCTGTCTGTGGGGATGTCTGTCTGTCTGTCTGTCTGTGGGAATGTCTGTCTGTCTGTCTGCGGGAATGTCTGTATGTCTGTGGGAATGTCTGTCTGTCTGTCTGTCTGTGGGAATGTCTGTCTGTCTGTCTGTCTGTGGGGATGTCTGTCTGTCTGTGGGAATGTCTGTCTGTGGGAATGTCTGTCTGTACGTCTGTAGGAATGTCTGTCTGTGGGAATGTCTGTGGGAATATCTGTCTGTCTGTCTGTCTGTGGGAATGTCTGTCTGTCTGTCTGTGGGAATGTGTGTCTGTCTGTCTGTCTGTGGGAATGTCTGTCTGTCTGTCTGTGGGAATGTCTGTCTGTCTGTCTGTGGGAATGTCTGTCTGTCTGTCGGTGGGAATATCTGTCTGTCTGGCTGTCTGTGGGGATGTCTGTCTGTCTGTCTGTCTGTGGGAATGTCTGTCTGTCTGTCTGCGGGAATGTCTGTATGTCTGTGGGAATGTCTGTCTGTCTGTCTGTCTGTGGGAATGTCTGTCTGTCTGTCTGTGGGAATGTCTGTCTGTCTGTGGGATTGTCTGTCTGTCTGTGGGAATGTCTGTCTGTCTGTCTGTCTGTCTGTGGGAATGTCTGTCTGTCTGTGGGAATGTCTGTCTGTCTGTCTGTCTAATTTAAATGTGGATTACAGGGTCAACGGTAGGGTTCTGAAGACTGTGGAGGAACAGAGAGATCTTGGGGTCCATATCCACAGATCTCTAAAGGTTGCCACTCAAGTGGATAGAGCTGTGAAGAAGGCATATAGTGTGTTAGCTTTTATTAACAGGGTGTTGGAGTTTAAGAGCCGTGGGGTTATGCTGCAACTGTACAGGACCTTGGTGAGACCGCATTTGGAACATTGCGTGCAGTTTTGGTCACCTCACTATAAGAAGGATTTGGAAGCGCTGGAAAGAGTGCAGAGGAGATTTACCAGGATGCTGCCTGGTTTGGAGTGTCGGTCTTATGAGGAAAGGTTGAGGGAGCTGGGGCTGTTCTCTCTGGAGCGGAGGAGATTGAGGGGAGACTTAATAGAGGTTTATAAAATGATGAAGGGGATAGATCGAGTGAACGTTCAAAGACTATTTCCTCGGGTGGATGGAGCTATTACAAGGGGGCATAACTATGGGGTGCATGGTGGGAGATATAGGAAGGATATCAGAGGTAGGTTCTTCACGCAGAGAGTGGTTGGGGTGTGGAATGGACTGCCTGCAGTGATAGTGGAGTCAGACACTTTAGGAACATTTAAGCGGTTATTGGATAGGCACATGGAGCACACCAGGATGGTAGGGAGTGGGATAGCTTGATCTTGGTTTCAGATGAAGGTCGGCACAACATCGTGGGCCGAAGGGCCTGTTCTGTGCTGTAATGTTCTATGTTCTATGGTCTATGTCTGTCTGTGGGAATGTCTGTCTGTCTGTGGGAATGTCTGTCTGTCTGTGGGAATGTCTGTCTGTCTGTCTGTGGGAATGTCTGTCTGTCTGTCTGTGGGAATGTCTGTCTGTCTGTGGGAATGTCAGTCTGTCTGTGGGAATGTCTGTCTGTCTGTGGGAATGTCTGTCTGTCCGTCTGTCTGTGGGAATGTCTGTGGGAATGTCTGTCTGTCTGTCTGTGGGAATGTCTGTCTGTCTGTCTTTGGGAATGTCTGTCTGTCTGTCTGTGGGAATGACTGTCTGTCTGTGGGAATGTCTGTCTGTCTGTCTGTCTGTGGGAATGTCTGTCTGTCTGTCTGTGGGAATGTCTGTCTGTCTGTCTGTCTGTGGGAATGTCTGTCTGTCTGTCTATCTGTCTGTGGGAATGTCTGTCTGTCGGTGGGAATGTCTGTCTGTCTGTCTGTGGGAATTTCTGTCTGTCTGTCTGTGGGAATGTCTGTCTGTTTGTCTGTCTGTGGGAATGTCTGTCTGTCTGTCTGTGGGAATGTCTATCTGTCTGTCTGTGGGAATGTCTGTCTGTCTGTCTGTCTGTGGGAATGTCTGTCTGTCTGTCTGTCTGTGGCAATGTCTGTCTGTCTGTCTGTGGGAATGTCTGTCTGTCTGTGGGAATGACTGTCTGTCTGTCTGTGGGAATGTCTGTCTGTCTGTCTGTGGGAATGTCTGTCTGTCTGTCTGTGGGAATGTCTGTCTGTCTGTCTGTCGGAATGTCTGTCTGTCTGTGGGAATGTCTGTCTGTCTGTGGGAATGTCTGTCTGTCTGTGGGAATGTCTGTCTGTCTGTCTGTGGGAATGTCTGTCTGTCTGTCTGTGGGAATGTCTGTCTGTCTGTGGGAATGTCTGTCTGTGGGAATGTCTGTGGGAATGTCTGTCTGTCTGTCTGTGGGAATGTCTGTCTGTCTGTCTTTGGGAATGTCTGTCTATCTGTCTGTGGGAATGACTGTCTGTCTGTGGGAATGTCTGTCTGTGGGAATGTCTGTGGGAATGTCTGTCTGTCTGTCTGTGGGAATGTCTGTCTGTCTGTCTGTCTGTGGGAATGTCTGTCTGTCTGTCTATCTGTCTGTGGGAATGTCTGTCTGTCGGTGGGAATGTCTGTCTGTCTGTCTGTGGGAATGTGTGTCTGTCTGTCTGTGGGAATGTCTGTCTGTTTGTCTGTCTGTGGGAATGTCTGTCTGTCTGTCTGTCTGTGGGAATGTCTATCTGTCTGTCTGTGGGAATGTCTGTCTGTTTGTCTGTCTGTGGGAATGTCTGTCTGTCTGTCTGTCTGTGGCAATGTCTGTCTGTCTGTGGGAATGTCTGTCTGTCTGTGGGAATGTCTGTCTGTCTGTCTGTGGGAATGTCAGTCTGTCTGTCTGTCTGTGGGAATGTCTGTCTCTCTGTCTGTCTGTCTGTCTGTCTGGGAATGTCTGTCTGCCTGTCTGTGGGAATGTCTGTCTGTCTGTCGGTGGGAATGTCTGTCTGTCTGTGGGAATGTCTGTCTGTCTGTCTGTCTGTGGGAATGTCTGTCTGTCTGTCTGTGGGAATGTCTGTCTGTCTGTCTGTGGGAATGTCTGTCTGTCTGTCTGTGGGAATGTCTGTCTGTCTGTCTGTCTGTGGGAATGTCTGTCTGTCTGTCTGTGGGAATGTCTGTCTCTCTGTCTGTGGGAATGTCTGTCTGTCTGTGGGATTGTCTGTCTGTCTGTGGGAATGTCTGTCTGTCTGTCTGTCTGTCTGTGGGAATGTCTGTCTGTCTGTGGGAATGTCTGTCTGTCTGTCTGTCTAATTTAAATGTGGATTACAGGGTCAAAGGTAGGGTTCTGAAGACTGTGGAGGAACAGAGAGATCTTGGGGTCCATATCCACAGATCTCTAAAGGTTGCCACTCAAGTGGATAGAGCTGTGAAGAAGGCATATAGTGTGTTAGCTTTTATTAACAGGGTGTTGGAGTTTAAGAGCCGTGGGGTTATGCTGCAACTGTACAGGACCTTGGTGAGACCGCATTTGGAATATTGCGTGCAGTTCTGGTCACCTCACTATAAGAAGGATTTGGAAGCGCTGGAAAGAGTGCAGAGGAGATTTACCAGGATGCTGCCTGGTTTGGAGTGTCGGTCTTATGAGGAAAGGTTGAGGGAGCTGGGGCTGTTCTCTCTGGAGCGGAGGAGATTGAGGGGAGACTTAATAGAGGTTTATAAAATGATGAAGGGGATAGATCGAGTGAACGTTCAAAGACTATTTCCTCGGGTGGATGGAGCTATTACAAGGGGGCATAACTATGGGGTGCATGGTGGGAGATATAGGAAGGATATCAGAGGTAGGTTCTTCACGCAGAGAGTGGTTGGGGTGTGGAATGGACTGCCTGCAGTGATAGTGGAGTCAGACACTTTAGGAACATTTAAGCGGTTATTGGATAGGCACATGGAGCACACCAGGATGGTAGGGAGTGGGATAGCTTGATCTTGGTTTCAGATGAAGGTCGGCACAACATCGTGGGCCGAAGGGCCTGTTCTGTGCTGTAATGTTCTATATTCTATGGTCTATGTCTGTCTGTGGGAATGTCTGTCTGTCTGTGGGAATGTCTGTCTGTCTGTGGGAATGTCTGTCTGTCTGTCTGTGGGAATGTCTGTCTGTCTGTCTGTGGGAATGTCTGTCTGTCTGTGGGAATGTCAGTCTGTCTGTGGGAATGTCTGTCTGTCTGTGGGAATGTCTGTCTGTCCGTCTGTCTGTGGGAATGTCTGTGGGAATGTCTGTCTGTCTGTCTGTGGGAATGTCTGTCTGTCTGTCTTTGGGAATGTCTGTCTGTCTGTCTGTGGGAATGACTGTCTGTCTGTGGGAATGTCTGTCTGTCTGTCTGTCTGTGGGAATGTCTGTCTGTCTGTCTGTGGGAATGTCTGTCTGTCTGTCTGTCTGTGGGAATGTCTGTCTGTCTGTCTATCTGTCTGTGGGAATGTCTGTCTGTCGGTGGGAATGTCTGTCTGTCTGTCTGTGGGAATTTCTGTCTGTCTGTCTGTGGGAATGTCTGTCTGTTTGTCTGTCTGTGGGAATGTCTGTCTGTCTGTCTGTGGGAATGTCTATCTGTCTGTCTGTGGGAATGTCTGTCTGTCTGTCTGTCTGTGGGAATGTCTGTCTGTCTGTCTGTCTGTGGCAATGTCTGTCTGTCTGTCTGTGGGAATGTCTGTCTGTCTGTGGGAATGACTGTCTGTCTGTCTGTGGGAATGTCTGTCTGTCTGTCTGTGGGAATGTCTGTCTGTCTGTCTGTGGGAATGTCTGTCTGTCTGTCTGTCGGAATGTCTGTCTGTCTGTGGGAATGTCTGTCTGTCTGTGGGAATGTCTGTCTGTCTGTGGGAATGTCTGTCTGTCTGTCTGTGGGAATGTCTGTCTGTCTGTCTGTGGGAATGTCTGTCTGTCTGTGGGAATGTCTGTCTGTGGGAATGTCTGTGGGAATGTCTGTCTGTCTGTCTGTGGGAATGTCTGTCTGTCTGTCTTTGGGAATGTCTGTCTATCTGTCTGTGGGAATGACTGTCTGTCTGTGGGAATGTCTGTCTGTGGGAATGTCTGTGGGAATGTCTGTCTGTCTGTCTGTGGGAATGTCTGTCTGTCTGTCTGTCTGTGGGAATGTCTGTCTGTCTGTCTATCTGTCTGTGGGAATGTCTGTCTGTCGGTGGGAATGTCTGTCTGTCTGTCTGTGGGAATGTGTGTCTGTCTGTCTGTGGGAATGTCTGTCTGTTTGTCTGTCTGTGGGAATGTCTGTCTGTCTGTCTGTCTGTGGGAATGTCTATCTGTCTGTCTGTGGGAATGTCTGTCTGTTTGTCTGTCTGTGGGAATGTCTGTCTGTCTGTCTGTCTGTGGCAATGTCTGTCTGTCTGTGGGAATGTCTGTCTGTCTGTGGGAATGTCTGTCTGTCTGTCTGTGGGAATGTCAGTCTGTCTGTCTGTCTGTGGGAATGTCTGTCTCTCTGTCTGTCTGTCTGTCTGTCTGGGAATGTCTGTCTGCCTGTCTGTGGGAATGTCTGTCTGTCTGTCGGTGGGAATGTCTGTCTGTCTGTGGGAATGTCTGTCTGTCTGTCTGTGGGAATGTCTGTCTGTCTGTCTGTGGGAATGTCTGTCTGTCTGTCTGTGGGAATGTCTGTCTGTCTGTCTGTCTGTGGGAATGTCTGTCTGTCTGTCTGTGGGAATGTCTGTCTGTCTGTCTGTGGGAATGTCTGTCTGTCTGTCAGTCTGTGGGAATATCTGTCTGTCTGGCTGTCTGTGGGAATGTCTGTCTGTCTGTCTGTGGGAATGTCTGTCTGTCTGCGGGAATGTCTGTATGTCTGTGGGAATGTCTGTCTGTCTGTCTGTCTGTGGGAATGTCTGTCTGTCTGTCTGTGGGAATGTCTGTCTGTCTGTCTGTGGGATTGTCTGTCTGTCTGTGGGAATGTCTGTCTGTCTGTCTGTCTGTCTGTCTGTGGGAATGTCTGTCTGTCTGTGGGAATGTCTGTCTGTCTGTCTGTCTAATTTAAATGTGGATTACAGGGTCAAAGGTAGGGTTCTGAAGACTGTGGAGGAACAGAGAGATCTTGGGGTCCATATCCACAGATCTCTAAAGGTTGCCACTCAAGTGGATAGAGCTGTGAAGAAGCCATATAGTGTGTTAGCTTTTATTAACAGGGTGTTGGAGTTTAAGAGCCGTGGGGTTATGCTGCAACTGTACAGGACCTTGGTGAGACCGCATTTGGAATATTGCGTGCAGTTCTGGTCACCTCACTATAAGAAGGATTTGGAAGCGCTGGAAAGAGTGCAGAGGAGATTTACCAGGATGCTGCCTGGTTTGGAGTGTCGGTCTTATGAGGAAAGGTTGAGGGAGCTGGGGCTGTTCTCTCTGGAGCGGAGGAGATTGAGGGGAGACTTAATAGAGGTTTATAAAATGATGAAGGGGATAGATCGAGTGAACGTTCAAAGACTATTTCCTCGGGTGGATGGAGCTATTACAAGGGGGCATAACTATGGGGTTCATGGTGGGAGATATAGGAAGGATATCAGAGGTAGGTTCTTCACGCAGAGAGTGGTTGGGGTGTGGAATGGACTGCCTGCAGTGATAGTGGAGTCAGACACTTTAGGAACATTTAAGCGGTTATTGGATAGGCACATGGAGCACACCAGGATGGTAGGGAGTGGGATAGCTTGATCTTGGTTTCAGATGAAGGTCGGCACAACATCGTGGGCCGAAGGGCCTGTTCTGTGCTGTAATGTTCTATGTTCTATGGTCTATGTCTGTCTGTGGGAATGCCTGTCTGTCTGTGGGAATGTCTGTCTGTCTGTCTGTGGGAATGTCTGTCTGACTGTCTGTGGGAATGTCTGTCTGTCTGTCTGTGGGAATGTCTGTCTGTCTGTGGGAATGTCACTCTGTCTGTGGGAATGTCTGTCTGTATGTTGGAATGTCTGTCTGTCTGTCTGTCTGTCTGTGGGAATGTCTGTCTGTCTGTCTGTCTGTCTGTGGGAATGTCTGTCTGTCTGCCTGTGGGAATGTCTGTCTGTCTGTCTGTGGGAATGACTGTCTGTCTGTGTGTCTGTGGGAATGTCTGTCTGTCTGTCTGTCTGTGTGAATGTCTGTCTGTCTGTCTGTGGGAATGTCTGTCTGTCTGTCTGTCTGTGGGAATGTCTGTCTGTCTGTCTGTCTGTGGGAATGTCTGTCTGTCTGTGGGAATGTCTGTCTGTCTGTCTGTGGGAATGTCTGTCTGTCTGTGGGAATGTCTGTCTGTCTGTCTGTGGGAATGTCTGTCTGTCTGTCGGTTGGAATGTCTGTCTGTCTGTCTGTCTGTGGGAATGTCTGTCTGTCTGTCTGTGGGAATGTCTATCTGTCTGTCTGTGGGAATGTCTGTCTGTCTGTCTGTCTGTGGCAAGGTCTGTCTGTCTGTCTGTGGGAATGTCTGTCTGTATGTCTGTCTGTGGGAATGTCTGTCTGTCTGTCTGTGGGAAAGTCTGTCTGTCTGTCTGTCTGTGGGAATGTCTGTCTGTCTGTCTGTCTGTCAGTGGGAATGTCTGTCTATCTGTCTGTGGGAATGTCTGTCTGTCTGTCTGTCTGTGGGAAAGTCTGTCTGTCTGTCTGTCTGTGGGAATGTCTTTCTGTCTCTGTCTGTCTTTGGGAATGTCTGTCTGTCTGTCTTTGGGAATGTCTGTCTGTCTGTCAGTGGGAATGTCTGTCTTTCTGTCTGCCTGTCTGTCTGTCTGTGGGAATATCTGTCTGTCCGTCTGTCTGTGGGAATATCTGTCTGTCTGTCTGTCTGTGGGAATGTCTGTCTGTCTGTCTGTCTGTGGGAATGTCTGTCTGCCTGTGGGAATGTCTGTCTGTCTGTCTGTGGGAATGTCTGTCTGTCTGTGGGAATGTCTGTTTGTCTGTGGGAATGTCTGTCTGTCTGTCTGTCTGTGGGAATGCCTGTCTGTGGGAATGTATGTCTGTCTGTCTGTGGGAATGTCTGTCTGTCTGTCGGTGGGAATGTCTGTCTGTCTATCTGTGGGAATGTCTGTCTGCCTGTCTGTGGGAATGTCTGTCTGTCTGTCTGTGGTAATGTCTGTCTGTCTGTGGGAATGTCTGTCTGTCTGTGGGAATGTCTGTCTGTCTGTCTGTCTGTGGGGATGTCTGTCTGTCTGTGGGAATGTCTGTCTGTGGGAATGTCTGTCTGTACGTCTGTGGGAATGTCTGTCTGTGGGAATGTCTGTGGGAATATCTGTCTGTCTGTCTGTCTGTGGGAATGTCTGTCTGTCTGTCTGTGGGAATGTGTGTCTGTCTGTCTGTCTGTGGGAATGTCTGTCTGTCTGTCTGTGGGAATGTCTGTCTGTCTGTCTGTGGGAATGTCTGTCTGTCTGTCTGTGGGAATATCTGTCTGTCTGGCTGTCTGTGGGGATGTCTGTCTGTCTGTCTGTCTGTGGGAATGTCTGTCTGTCTGTCTGCGGGAATGTCTGTATGTCTGTGGGAATGTCTGTCTGTCTGTCTGTCTGTGGGAATGTCTGTCTCTCTGTCTGTCTGTCTGTCTGTCTGTGGGAATGTCTGTCTGCCTGTCTGTGGGAATGTCTGTCTGTCTGTCGGTGGGAATGTCTGTCTGTCTGTGGGAATGTCTGTCTGTCTGTCTGTCTGTGGGAATGTCTGTCTGTCTGTCTGTGGGAATGTCTGTCTGTCTGTCTGTGGGAATGTCTGTCTGTCTGTCTGTCTGTGGGAATGTCTGTCTGTCTGTCTGTGGGAATGTCTGTCTGTCTGTCTGTGGGAATGTCTGTCTGTCTGTCTGTCTGTGGGAATATCTGTCTGTCTGGCTGTCTGTGGGAATGTCTGTCTGTCTGTCTGTGGGAATGTCTGTCTGTCTGCGGGAATGTCTGTATGTCTGTGGGAATGTCTGTCTGTCTGTCTGTCTGTGGGAATGTCTGTCTGTCTGTCTGTGGGAATGTCTGTCTGTCTGTCTGTGGGATTGTCTGTCTGTCTGTGGGAATGTCTGTCTGTCTGTCTGTCTGTCTGTCTGTGGGAATGTCTGTCTGTCTGTGGGAATGTCTGTCTGTCTGTCTGTCTAATTTAAATGTGGATTACAGGGTCAAAGGTAGGGTTCTGAAGACTGTGGAGGAACAGAGAGATCTTGGGGTCCATATCCACAGATCTCTAAAGGTTGCCACTCAAGTGGATAGAGCTGTGAAGAAGCCATATAGTGTGTTAGCTTTTATTAACAGGGTGTTGGAGTTTAAGAGCCGTGGGGTTATGCTGCAACTGTACAGGACCTTGGTGAGACCGCATTTGGAATATTGCGTGCAGTTCTGGTCACCTCACTATAAGAAGGATTTGGAAGCGCTTGAAAGAGTGCAGAGGAGATTTACCAGGATGCTGCCTGGTTTGGAGTGTCGGTCTTATGAGGAAAGGTTGAGGGAGCTGGGGCTGTTCTCTCTGGAGCGGAGGAGATTGAGGGGAGACTTAATAGAGGTTTATAAAATGATGAAGGGGATAGATCGAGTGAACGTTCAAAGACTATTTCCTCGGGTGGATGGAGCTATTACAAGGGGGCATAACTATAGGGTTCATGGTGGGAGATATAGGAAGGATATCAGAGGTAGGTTCTTCACGCAGAGAGTGGTTGGGGTGTGGAATGGACTGCCTGCAGTGATAGTGGAGTCAGACACTTTAGGAACATTTAAGCGGTTATTGGATAGGCACATGGAGCACACCAGGATGGTAGGGAGTGGGATAGCTTGATCTTGGTTTCAGATGAAGGTCGGCACAACATCGTGGGCCGAAGGGCCTGTTCTGTGCTGTAATGTTCTATGTTCTATGGTCTATGTCTGTCTGTGGGAATGCCTGTCTGTCTGTGGGAATGTCTGTCTGTCTGTCTGTGGGAATGTCTGTCTGACTGTCTGTGGGAATGTCTGTCTGTCTGTCTGTGGGAATGTCTGTCTGTCTGTGGGAATGTCACTCTGTCTGTGGGAATGTCTGTCTGTATGTTGGAATGTCTGTCTGTCTGTCTGTCTGTCTGTGGGAATGTCTGTCTGTCTGTCTGTCTGTCTGTGGGAATGTCTGTCTGTCTGCCTGTGGGAATGTCTGTCTGTCTGTCTGTGGGAATGACTGTCTGTCTGTGTGTCTGTGGGAATGTCTGTCTGTCTGTCTGTCTGTGTGAATGTCTGTCTGTCTATCTGTGGGAATGTCTGTCTGTCTGTCTGTCTGTGGGAATGTCTGTCTGTCTGTCTGTCTGTGGGAATGTCTGTCTGTCTGTGGGAATGTCTGTCTGTCTGTCTGTGGGAATGTCTGTCTGTCTGTGGGAATGTCTGTCTGTCTGTCTGTGGGAATGTCTGTCTGTCTGTCGGTTGGAATGTCTGTCTGTCTGTCTGTCTGTGGGAATGTCTGTCTGTCTGTCTGTGGGAATGTCTATCTGTCTGTCTGTGGGAATGTCTGTCTGTCTGTCTGTCTGTGGCAATGTCTGTCTGTCTGTCTGTGGGAATGTCTGTCTGTATGTCTGTCTGTGGGAATGTCTGTCTGTCTGTCTGTGGGAAAGTCTGTCTGTCTGTCTGTCTGTGGGAATGTCTGTCTGTCTGTCTGTCTGTCAGTGGGAATGTCTGTCTATCTGTCTGTGGGAATGTCTGTCTGTCTGTCTGTCTGTGGGAAAGTCTGTCTGTCTGTCTGTCTGTGGGAATGTCTTTCTGTCTCTGTCTGTCTTTGGGAATGTCTGTCTGTCTGTCTTTGGGAATGTCTGTCTGTCTGCGGGAATGTCTGTATGTCTGTGGGAATGTCTGTCTGTCTGTCTGTCTGTGGGAATGTCTGTCTGTCTGTCTGTGGGAATGTCTGTCTGTCTGTCTGTGGGATTGTCTGTCTGTCTGTGGGAATGTCTGTCTGTCTGTCTGTCTGTCTGTCTGTGGGAATGTCTGTCTGTCTGTGGGAATGTCTGTCTGTCTGTCTGTCTAATTTAAATGTGGATTACAGGGTCAAAGGTAGGGTTCTGAAGACTGTGGAGGAACAGAGAGATCTTGGGGTCCATATCCACAGATCTCTAAAGGTTGCCACTCAAGTGGATAGAGCTGTGAAGAAGCCATATAGTGTGTTAGCTTTTATTAACAGGGTGTTGGAGTTTAAGAGCCGTGGGGTTATGCTGCAACTGTACAGGACCTTGGTGAGACCGCATTTGGAATATTGCGTGCAGTTCTGGTCACCTCACTATAAGAAGGATTTGGAAGCGCTTGAAAGAGTGCAGAGGAGATTTACCAGGATGCTGCCTGGTTTGGAGTGTCGGTCTTATGAGGAAAGGTTGAGGGAGCTGGGGCTGTTCTCTCTGGAGCGGAGGAGATTGAGGGGAGACTTAATAGAGGTTTATAAAATGATGAAGGGGATAGATCGAGTGAACGTTCAAAGACTATTTCCTCGGGTGGATGGAGCTATTACAAGGGGGCATAACTATAGGGTTCATGGTGGGAGATATAGGAAGGATATCAGAGGTAGGTTCTTCACGCAGAGAGTGGTTGGGGTGTGGAATGGACTGCCTGCAGTGATAGTGGAGTCAGACACTTTAGGAACATTTAAGCGGTTATTGGATAGGCACATGGAGCACACCAGGATGGTAGGGAGTGGGATAGCTTGATCTTGGTTTCAGATGAAGGTCGGCACAACATCGTGGGCCGAAGGGCCTGTTCTGTGCTGTAATGTTCTATGTTCTATGGTCTATGTCTGTCTGTGGGAATGCCTGTCTGTCTGTGGGAATGTCTGTCTGTCTGTCTGTGGGAATGTCTGTCTGACTGTCTGTGGGAATGTCTGTCTGTCTGTCTGTGGGAATGTCTGTCTGTCTGTGGGAATGTCACTCTGTCTGTGGGAATGTCTGTCTGTATGTTGGAATGTCTGTCTGTCTGTCTGTCTGTCTGTGGGAATGTCTGTCTGTCTGTCTGTCTGTCTGTGGGAATGTCTGTCTGTCTGCCTGTGGGAATGTCTGTCTGTCTGTCTGTGGGAATGACTGTCTGTCTGTGTGTCTGTGGGAATGTCTGTCTGTCTGTCTGTCTGTGTGAATGTCTGTCTGTCTGTCTGTGGGAATGTCTGTCTGTCTGTCTGTCTGTGGGAATGTCTGTCTGTCTGTCTGTCTGTGGGAATGTCTGTCTGTCTGTGGGAATGTCTGTCTGTCTGTCTGTGGGAATGTCTGTCTGTCTGTGGGAATGTCTGTCTGTCTGTCTGTGGGAATGTCTGTCTGTCTGTCGGTTGGAATGTCTGTCTGTCTGTCTGTCTGTGGGAATGTCTGTCTGTCTGTCTGTGGGAATGTCTATCTGTCTGTCTGTGGGAATGTCTGTCTGTCTGTCTGTCTGTGGCAATGTCTGTCTGTCTGTCTGTGGGAATGTCTGTCTGTATGTCTGTCTGTGGGAATGTCTGTCTGTCTGTCTGTGGGAAAGTCTGTCTGTCTGTCTGTCTGTGGGAATGTCTGTCTGTCTGTCTGTCTGTCAGTGGGAATGTCTGTCTATCTGTCTGTGGGAATGTCTGTCTGTCTGTCTGTCTGTGGGAAAGTCTGTCTGTCTGTCTGTCTGTGGGAATGTCTTTCTGTCTCTGTCTGTCTTTGGGAATGTCTGTCTGTCTGTCTTTGGGAATGTCTGTCTGTCTGTCAGTGGGAATGTCTGTCTTTCTGTCTGCCTGTCTGTCTGTCTGTGGGAATATCTGTCTGTCCGTCTGTCTGTGGGAATATCTGTCTGTCTGTCTGTCTGTGGGAATGTCTGTCTGTCTGTCTGTCTGTGGGAATGTCTGTCTGCCTGTGGGAATGTCTGTCTGTCTGTCTGTGGGAATGTCTGTCTGTCTGTGGGAATGTCTGTTTGTCTGTGGGAATGTCTGTCTGTCTGTCTGTCTGTGGGAATGCCTGTCTGTGGGAATGTCTGTCTGTCTGTCTGTGGGAATGTCTGTCTGTCTGTCGGTGGGAATGTCTGTCTGTCTATCTGTGGGAATGTCTGTCTGTCTGTCTGTGGGAATGTCTGTCTGTCTGTCTGTGGTAATGTCTGTCTGTCTGTGGGAATGTCTGTCTGTCTGTGGGAATGTCTGTCTGTCTGTCTGTCTGTGGGGATGTCTGTCTGTCTGTGGGAATGTCTGTCTGTGGGAATGTCTGTCTGTACGTCTGTGGGAATGTCTGTCTGTGGGAATGTCTGTGGGAATATCTGTCTGTCTGTCTGTCTGTGGGAATGTCTGTCTGTCTGTCTGTGGGAATGTGTGTCTGTCTGTCTGTCTGTGGGAATGTCTGTCTGTCTGTCTGTGGGAATGTCTGTCTGTCTGTCTGTGGGAATGTCTGTCTGTCTGTCTGTGGGAATATCTGTCTGTCTGGCTGTCTGTGGGGATGTCTGTCTGTCTGTCTGTCTGTGGGAATGTCTGTCTGTCTGTCTGCGGGAATGTCTGTATGTCTGTGGGAATGTCTGTCTGTCTGTCTGTCTGTGGGAATGTCTGTCTGTCTGTGGGAATGTCTGTCTGTCTGTGGGATTGTCTGTCTGTCTGTGGGAATGTCTGTCTGTCTGTCTGTCTGTCTGTGGGAATGTCTGTCTGTCTGTGGGAATGTCTGTCTGTCTGTCTGTCTAATTTAAATGTGGATTACAGGGTCAAAGGTAGGGTTCTGAAGACTGTGGAGGAACAGAGAGATCTTGGGGTCCATATCCACAGATCTCTAAAGGTTGCCACTCAAGTGGATAGAGCTGTGAAGAAGGCATATAGTGTGTTAGCTTTTATTAACAGGGTGTTGGAGTTTAAGAGCCGTGGGGTTATGCTGCAACTGTACAGGACCTTGTTGAGACCGCATTTGGAACATTGCGTGCAGTTTTGGTCACCTCACTATAAGAAGGATTTGGAAGCGCTGGAAAGAGTGCAGAGGAGATTTACCAGGATGCTGCCTGGTTTGGAGTGTCGGTCTTATGAGGAAAGGTTGAGGGAGCTGGGGCTGTTCTCTCTGGAGCGGAGGAGATTGAGGGGAGACTTAATAGAGGTTTATAAAATGATGAAGGGGATAGATCGAGTGAACGTTCAAAGACTATTTCCTCGGGTGGATGGAGCTATTACAAGGGGGCATAACTATGGGGTTCATGGTGGGAGATATAGGAAGGATATCAGAGGTAGGTTCTTCACGCAGAGAGTGGTTGGGGTGTGGAATGGACTGCCTGCAGTGATAGTGGAGTCAGACACTTTAGGAACATTTAAGCGGTTATTGGATAGGCACATGGAGCACACCAGGATGGTAGGGAGTGGGATAGCTTGATCTTGGTTTCAGATGAAGGTGGGCACAACATCGTGGGCCGAAGGGCCTGTTCTGTGCTGTAATGTTCTATGTTCTATGGTCTATGTCTGTCTGAGGGAATGTCTGTCTGTCTGTGGGAATGTCTGTCTGTCTGTCTGTCTGTGGGAATGTTTGTCTGTCTGTCTGTGGGAATGTCTGTCTGTCTGTCTGTGGGAATGTCTGTCTGTCTGTGGGAATGTCAGTCTGTCTGTGGGAATGTCTGTCTGTCTGTGGGAATGTCTGTCTGTCCGTCTGTCTGTGGGAATGTCTGTCTGTCTGTCTGTGGGAATGTCTGTCTGTCTGTCTGTCTGTGGGAATGTCTGTCTGTCTGTCTGTCTGTGGGAATGTCTGTCTGTCTGTCTGTGGGAATGTCTGTCTGTCTGTCTGTCTGTGGGAATGACTGTCTCTCTGTGTGTCTGTGGGAATGTCTGTCTGTCTGTCTGTGTGAATGTCTGTCTGTCTGTCTGTCTGTGGGAATGTCTGTCTGTCTGTCTGTCTGTGGGAATGTCTGTCTGTCTGTCTGTCTGTGGGAATGTATGTCTGTCTGTGGGAATGTCTGTCTGTCTGTCGGTTGGAATGTCTGTCTGTCTGTCTGTCTGTGGGAATGTCTGTCTGTCTGTCTGTGGGAATGTCTATCTCTCTGTCTGTGGGAATGTCTGTCTGTCTGTCGGTCTGTGGGAATATCTGTCTGTCTGTCTGTCTGTCTGTTTGTGGCAATGTCTGTCTGTCTGTCTGTGGGAATGTCTGTCTGTATGTCTGTCTGTGGGAATGTCTGTCTGTCTGTCTGTGGGAAAGTGTCTGTCTGTCTGTCTGTGGGAATGTCTGTCTGTCTGTCTGTCTGTGGGAATGTCTGTCTGTCTGTCTGTCAGTGGGAATGTCTGTCTATCTGTCTGTGGGAATGTCGGTCTGTCTGTCTGTGGGAAAGTCTGTCTGTCTGTCTGTCTGTGGGAATGTCTTTCTGTCTCTGTCTGTCTTTGGGAATGTCTGTCTGTCTGTCTTTGGGAATGTCTGTCTGTCTGTCCGTGGGAATGTCTGTCTTTCTGTCTGCCTGTCTGTCTGTCTGTGGGAATATCTGTCTGTCCGTCTGTCTGTGGGAATATCTGTCTGTCTGTCTGTCTGTCTGTGGGAATGTCTGTCTGTCTGTCTGTCTGTTGGAATGTCTGTCTGCCTGTGGGAATGTCTGTCTGTCTGTCTGTGGGAATGTCTGTCTGTCTGTCTGTCTGTGGGAATGTCTGTCTGTCTGTCTGTCTGTGGGAATGTCTGTTTGTCTGTGGGAATGTCTGTCTGTCTGTCTGTGGGAATGCCTGTCTGTGGGAATGTCTGTCTGTCTGTCTGTGGGAATGTCTGTCTGTCGGTGGGAATGTCTGTCTGTCTATCTGTGGGAATGTCTGTCTGTCTGTCTGTGGGAATGTCTGTCTGTCTCTCTGTGGGAATGTCTGTCTGTCTGTGAGAATGTCTGTCTGTCTGTGGGAATGTCTGTCTGTCTGTCTGTCTGTGGGGATGTCTGTCTGTCTGTGGGAATGTCTGTCTGTGGGAATGTCTGTCTGTACGTCTGTGGGAATGTCTGTCTGTACGTCTGTGGGAATGTCTGTCTGTGGGAATGTCTGTGGGAATATCTGTCTGTCTGTCTGTCTGTGGGAATGTCTGTCTGTCTGTCTGTGGGAATGTCTGTCTGTCTGTGGGAATGTCCTTCTGTGGGAATGTCTGTGGGAATGTCTGTCTGTCTGTCTGTCTGTCTGTGGGAATGTCAGTCTGTCTGTCTGTGGGAATGTCTGTCTTTCTGTCTATCTGCGGGAATGTCTGTCTGTCTGTGGGAATGTCTGTCTGTCTGTCTGTGGGAATGTCTGTCTGTCTGTGGGAATGTCTGTCTGTCTGTCTGTGGGAATGTCTGTCTGTGGGAATGTCTGTCTGTCTGTCTGTGGGAATGTCTGTCTGTCTGTGGGAATGTCTGTCTGTCTGTGGGAATGTCTGTCTGTCTGTGAGAATGTCTGTCTGTCTGTCTGTGGGAATGTCTGTATGTCTGTGGGAATGTCTGTCTGTCTGTCTGTGGGAATGTCTGTCTGTCAGTGGGAATGTCTGTCTGTCTGTCTGTGGGAATGTCTGTCTGTCTGTTGGAATGTCTGTCTGTCAGTCTGTGGGAATGTCTGTCTGTCTGTGGGAATGTCTTTCTGTCTGTCTGTCTGTGGGAATGTCTGTCTGTCCGTCTGTGGGAATGTCTGTCTGTCTGTCTGTCTGTGGGAATGTCTGTCTGTCTGTCTGTCTGTGGGAATGTCTGTCTGTGTGTCTGTCTGTGGGAATCTCTGTCTGTCTGTCAGTGGGAATGTCTGTATGTCTGTCTGTCTGTGGGAATGTCTGTCTGCCTGTGGGAATGTCTGTCTGTCCGTCTGTTGGAATGTCTGTTTGTCTGTGGGAATGTCTGTCTGTCTGTCTGTCTGTGGGAATGTCTGTCTGTCTGTCTGTGGGAATGTCTGTCTGTCTGTGGGAATGTCTGTCTGTCTGTCTGTCTGTGGGAATGTCTGTCTGTCTGTCTGTCTGTGGGAATGTCTGTCTGTCTGTGGCAATGTCTGTCTGTCTGTCTGTCTGTCTGTGGAATGTCTGTCTGTCTGTCTGTGGGAATGTCTGTCTTTCTGTCTGTGGGAATGTCTGTCTGTCTGTCTGTGGGAATGTCTGTCTGTCTGTCTGTGGGAATGTCTCTCTGTCTGTCTGTGGGAATGTCTGTCTATCTGTCTGTGGGAATGTCTGTCTGTCTGTCTGTCTGTGGGAAAGTCTGTCTGTCTGTCTGTCTGTGGGAATGTCTTTCTGTCTGTCTGTGGGAATGTCTGTCTGTCTGTCTGTGGGAATGTCTGTCTGTCTGTCTGTGGGAATGTCTGTCTGTCTGTCTGTCGGAATGTCTGTCTGTCTGTCTGTCTGTGGAATGTCTGTCTGTCTGTCTGTGGGAATGTCTGTCTGCCTGTGGGAATGTCTGTCTGTCTGTCTGTGGGAATGTCTGTCTGTCTGTGGGAATGTCTGTCTGTCTGTCTGTGGGAATGTCTGTTTGTCTGTGGGAATGTCTGTCTGTCTGTCTGTCTGTGGGAATGTCTGCCTGTCTGTGGGAATGTCTGTCTGTCTGTCTGTGGGAATGTCTGTCTGTCTGTCTGTGGGAATGTCTGTCTTTCTGTCTGTGGGAATGTCTGTCTGTCTGTCTGTGGGAATGTCTGTCTGTCCGTCTGTGGGAATGTCTGTCTGTCTGTCTGTGGAAATGTCTGTCTGTCTGTGGGAATGTCTGTCTGTCTGTGGGAATGTCTGTCTGTCTGTCTGTCTGTGGGAATGTCTGTCTGTCTGTCTGTCTGTGGGAATGTCTGTCTGTCTGTGGGAATGTCTGTCTGTGGGAATGTCTATGGGAATGTCTGTCTGTCTGTCTGTCTGTGGGAATGTCTGTCTGTCTTTGGGAATGTCTGTCTGTCTGTCTGTGGGAATGACTGTCTGTCTGTGGGAATGTCTGTCTGTCTGTCTGTCTGTTGGAATGTCTGCCTGTCTGTCTGTGGGAATGTCTGTCTGTCTGTCTGTCGGTGGGAATGTCTGTCTGTCTGTCTGTGGGAATGTCTGTCTGTCTGTCTGTGGGAATGTCTGTCTGTTTGTCTGTCTGTGGGAATGTCTGTCTGTCTGTCTGTGGGAATGTCTATCTGTCTGTCTGTGGGGATGTCTGTCTGTCTGTCTGTCTGTGGGAATGTCTGTCTGTCTGTTTGTCTGTGGCAATGTCTGTCTGTCTGTCTGTGGGAATGTCTGTCTGTCTGTGGGAATGTCTGTCTGTCTGTCTGTGGGAACGTCAGTCTGTCTGTCTGTCTGTGGGAATGTCTGTCTCTCTGTCTGTGGGAATGTCTGTCTGTCTGTGGGAATGTCTGTCTGTCTGTATGTCTGTGGGAATGTCTGTCTGTCTGTTTGACTGTCTGTGGGAAAGTCTGTCTGCCTGTCTGTGGGAATGTCTGTCTGTCTGTCGGTGGGAATGTCTGTCTGTCTGTCTGTGGGAATGTCTGTCTGTCTGTCTGTCTGTCTGTGGGAATGTCTGTCTGTCTGTCTGTGGGAATGTCTGTCTGTCTGTCTGTGGGAATGTCTGTCTGTCTGTCTGTCTGTGGGAATGTCTGTCTGTCTGTCTGTGGGAATGTCTGTCTGTCTGTCTGTCTGTGGGAATGTCTGTCTCTCTGTCTGTCTGTGGGAATATCTGTCTGTCTGGCTGTCTTGGGAATGTCTGTCTGTCTGTCTGCGGGAATGTCTGTATGTCTGTGGGAATGTCTGTCTGTCTGTCTGTGGGAATGTCTGTCTGTCTGTCTGTGGGAATGTCTGTCTGTCTGTGGGATTGTCTGTCTGTCTGTGGGAATGTCTGTCTGTCTGTCTGTCTGTCTGTGGGAATGTCTGTCTGTCTGTGGGAATGTCTGTCTGTCTGTCTAATTTTAATGTGGATTACAGGGTCAAAGGTAGGGTTCTGAAGACTGTGGAGGAACAGAGAGATCTTGGGGTCCATATCCACAGATCTCTAAAGGTTGCCACTCAAGTGGATAGAGCTGTGAAGAAGGCATATAGTGTGTTAGCTTTTATTAACAGCGTGTTGGAGTTTAAGAGCCGTGGGGTTATGCTGCAACTGTACAGGACCTTGGTGAGACCGCATTTGGAATATTGCGTGCAGTTCTGGTCACCTCACTATAAGAAGGATTTGGAAGCGCTGGAAAGAGTGCAGAGGAGATTTACCAGGATGCTGCCTGGTTTGGAGTGTCGGTCTTATGAGGAAAGGTTGAGGGAGCTGGGGCTGTTCTCTCTGGAGCGGAGGAGATTGAGGGGAGACTTAATAGAGGTTTATAAAATGATGAAGGGGATAGATCGAGTGAACGTTCAAAGACTATTTCCTCGGGTGGATGGAGCTATTACAAGGGGGCATAACTATAGGGTTCATGGTGGGAGATATAGGAAGGATATCAGAGGTAGGTTCTTCACGCAGAGAGTGGTTGGGGTGTGGAATGGACTGCCTGCAGTGATAGTGGAGTCAGACACTTTAGGAACATTTAAGCGGTTATTGGATAGGCACATGGAGCACACCAGGATGGTAGGGAGTGGGATAGCTTGATCTTGGTTTCAGATGAAGGTCGGCACAACATCGTGGGCCGAAGGGCCTGTTCTGTGCTGAAATGTTCTATGTTCTATGGTCTATGTCTGTCTGTGGGAATGTCTGTCTGTCTGTGGGAATGTCTGTCTGTCTGTCTGTCTGTGGGAATGTTTGTCTGTCTGTCTGTGGGAATGTCTGTCTGTCTGTCTGTGGGAATGTCTGTCTGTCTGTGGGAATGTCAGTCTGTCTGTGGGAATGTCTGTCTGTCTGTGGGAATGTCTGTCTGTCCGTCTGTCTGTGGGAATGTCTGTCTGTCTGTCTGTGGGAATGTCTGTCTGTCTGTCTGTCTGTGGGAATGTCTGTCTGTCTGTCTGTCTGTCTGTCTGTGGGAATTTCTGTCTGTCTGTCTGTGGGAATGTCTGTCTGTCTGTCTGTCTGTGGGAATGTTTGTCTGTCTGTCTGTGGGAATGTCTGTCTGTCTGTCTGTGGGAATGTCTGTCTGTCTGTGGGAATGTCAGTCTGTCTGTGGGAATGTCTGTCTGTCTGTGGGAATGTCTGTCTGTCCGTCTGTCTGTGGGAATGTCTGTCTGTCTGTCTGTGGGAATGTCTGTCTGTCTGTCTGTCTGTGGGAATGTCTGTCTGTCTGTCTGTCTGTCTGTGGGAATGTCTGTCTGTCTGTCTGTGGGAATGTCTGTCTGCCTGTCTGTGGGAATGTCTGTCTGTCTGTCTGTCTGTGGGAATGCCTGTCTGTCTGTCTGTGTGAATGTCTGTCTGTCTGTCTGTCTGTGGGAATGTCTATCTGTCTGTGGGAATGTCTGTATGTCTGTCTGTCTGTGGGAATGTCTGTCTGCCTGTGGGAATGTCTGTCTGTCCGTCTGTGGGAATGTCTGTCTGTCTGTGGGAATGTCTGTCTGTCTGTCTGTCTGTGGGAATGTCTGTCTGTCTGTCTGTGGGAATGTCTGTCTGTCTGTGCGAATGTCTGTCTGTCTGTCTGTGGGAATGTCTGTCTGTCTGTCTGTGGGAATGTCTGTCTGTCTGTGGGAATGTCTGTCTGTCTGTCTGTCTGTGGGAATGTCTGTCTGTCTGTGGGAATGTCTGTCTGTCTGTCTGTCTGTGGGAATGTCTGTCTGTCTGTCTGTGGGAATGTCTGTCTGTCTGTCTGTCAGTGGGAGTCACTGTCTGTCTGTCTGTCTGTGGGAATGTCTGTCTGTCTGTCTGTCTGTGTAAATGTCTGTCTGTCTGTCTGTCTGTGGGAATGTCTGTCTGTCTGTGGGAATGTCTGTCTGTCTGTCTGTCTGTGGGAATGTCTGTCTGTCTGTCTGTGGGAATGTCTGTCTGTCTGTCTGTGGGAATGTCTGTCTGTCCGTCTGTGGGAATGTCTGTCTGTCTGTGAGAATGTCTGTCTGTCTGTCTGTGGGAATGTCTGTATGTCTGTGGGAATGTCTGTCTGTCTGTCTGTGGGAATGTCTGTCTGTCTGTGGGAATGTCTGTCTGTCTGTGAGAATGTCTGTCTGTCTGTGGGAATGTCTGTATGTCTGTGGGAATGTCTGTCTGTCTGTCTGTGGGAATGTCTGTCTGTCAGTGGGAATGTCTGTCTGTCTGTCTGTGGGAATGTCTGTCTGTCTGTTGGAATGTCTGTCTGTCAGTCTGTGGGAATGTCTGTCTGTCTGTGGGAATGTCTTTCTGTCTGTCTGTCTGTGGGAATGTCTGTCTGTCTGTCTGTGGGAATGTCTGTCTGTCTGTCTGTCTGTGGGAATGTCTGTCTGTCTGTCTGTCTGTGGGAATGTCTGTCTGTCTGTCTGTCTGTGGGAATCTCTGTCTGTCTGTCTGTCTGTGGGAATGTCTGTATGTCTGTCTGTCTGTGGGAATGTCTGTCTGCCTGTGGGAATGTCTGTCTGTCCGTCTGTTGGAATGTCTGTTTGTCTGTGGGAATGTCTGTCTGTCTGTCTGTCTGTCTGTGGGAATGTCTGTCTGTCTGTCTGTGGGAATGTCTGTCTGTCTGTGGGAATGTCTGTCTGTCTGTCTGTCTGTGGGAATGTCTGTCTGTCTGTCTGTCTGTGGGAATGTCTGTCTGTCTGTGGCAATGTCTGTCTGTCTGTCTGTCTGTGGGAATGTCTGTCTGTCTGTCTGTGGGAATGTCTGTCTTTCTGTCTGTGGGAATGTCTGTCTGTCTGTCTGTGGGAATGTCTGTCTGTCTGTCTGTGGGAATGTCTGTCTGTCTGTCTGTGGGAATGTCTGTCTATCTGTCTGTGGGAATGTCTGTCTGTCTTTCTGTCTGTGGGAAAGTCTGTCTGTCTGTCTGTCTGTGGGAATGTCTTTCTGTCTGTCTGTGGGAATGTCTGTCTGTCTGTCTGTGGGAATGTCTGTCTGTCTGTCTGTGGGAATGTCTGTCTGTCTGTCTGTCGGAATGTCTGTCTGTCTGTCTGTCTGTGGGAATGTCTGTCTGTCTGTCTGTGGGAATGTCTGTCTGCCTGTGGGAATGTCTGTCTGTCTGTCTGTCTGTGGGAATGTCTGTCTGTCTGTGGGAATGTCTGTCTGTCTGTCTGTGGGAATGTCTGTTTGTCTGTGGGAATGTCTGTCTGTCTGTCTGTCTGTGGGAATGTCTGCCTGTCTGTGGGAATGTCTGTCTGTCTGTCTGTGGGAATGTCTGTCTGTCTGTCTGTCTGTGGGAATGTCTGTCTTTCTGTCTGTGGGAATGTCTGTCTGTCTGTGGGAATGTCTGTCTGTCCGTCTGTGGGAATGTCTGTCTGTCTGTCTGTGGAAATGTCTGTCTGTCTGTGGGAATGTCTGTCTGTCTGTGGGAATGTCTGTCTGTCTGTCTGTCTGTGGGAATGTCTGTCTGTCTGTCTGTCTGTGGGAATGTCTGTCTGTCTGTGGGAATGTCTGTCTGTGGGAATGTCTATGGGAATGTCTGTCTGTCTGTCTGTCTGTGGGAATGTCTGTCTGTCTTTGGGAATGTCTGTCTGTCTGTCTGTGGGAATGACTGTCTGTCTGTGGGAATGTCTGTCTGTCTGTCTGTCGGTGGGAATGTCTGTCTGTCTGTGGGAATGTCTGTCTGTCTGTCTGTGGGAATGTCTTTCTGTCTGTCTGTCTGTCTGTGGGAATGTCTGTCTGTCTGTCTGTCTGTGGGAATGTCTGTCTGTCTGTCTGTCGTTGGGATGTCTGTCTGTCTGTGGGAATGTCTGTCTGTCTGTGGGAATGTCTGTCTGTCTGTGGGAATGTCTGTCTGTCTGTCTGTCTGTGGGAATGTCTGTCTGTCTGTCTGTGGGAATGTCTGTCTGTCTGTCTGTGGGAATGTCTGTCTGTATGTCTGTCTGTGGGAATGTCTGTCTGTCTGTCTGTGGGAATGTCTGTCTGTCTGTCTGTGGGAATGTCTGTCAGTCTGTCTGTCTGTGGGATTGTCTGTCTGTCTGTGGGAATGTCTGTCTGTCTGTGAGAATGTCTGTCTGTCTGTCTGTGGGAATGTCTGTATGTCTGTGGGAATGTCTGTCTGTCTGTCTGTGGGAATGTCTGTCTGTCAGTGGGAATGTCTGTCTGTCTGTCTGTGGGAATGTCTGTCTGTCTGTTGGAATGTCTGTCTGTCAGTCTGTGGGAATGTCTGTCTGTCTGTGGGAATGTCTTTCTGTCTGTCTGTCTGTGGGAATGTCTGTCTGTCTGTCTGTGGGAATGTCTGTCTGTCTGTCTGTCTGTGGGAATGTCTGTCTGTCTGTCTGTCTGTGGGAATGTCTGTCTGTCTGTCTGTCTGTGGGAATCTCTGTCTGTCTGTCTGTCTGTGGGAATGTCTGTATGTCTGTCTGTCTGTGGGAATGTCTGTCTGCCTGTGGGAATGTCTGTCTGTCCGTCTGTTGGAATGTCTGTTTGTCTGTGGGAATGTCTGTCTGTCTGTCTGTCTGTCTGTGGGAATGTCTGTCTGTCTGTCTGTGGGAATGTCTGTCTGTCTGTGGGAATGTCTGTCTGTCTGTCTGTCTGTGGGAATGTCTGTCTGTCTGTCTGTCTGTGGGAATGTCTGTCTGTCTGTGGCAATGTCTGTCTGTCTGTCTGTCTGTGGGAATGTCTGTCTGTCTGTCTGTGGGAATGTCTGTCTTTCTGTCTGTGGGAATGTCTGTCTGTCTGTCTGTGGGAATGTCTGTCTGTCTGTCTGTGGGAATGTCTGTCTGTCTGTCTGTGGGAATGTCTGTCTATCTGTCTGTGGGAATGTCTGTCTGTCTTTCTGTCTGTGGGAAAGTCTGTCTGTCTGTCTGTCTGTGGGAATGTCTTTCTGTCTGTCTGTGGGAATGTCTGTCTGTCTGTCTGTGGGAATGTCTGTCTGTCTGTCTGTGGGAATGTCTGTCTGTCTGTCTGTCGGAATGTCTGTCTGTCTGTCTGTCTGTGGGAATGTCTGTCTGTCTGTCTGTGGGAATGTCTGTCTGCCTGTGGGAATGTCTGTCTGTCTGTCTGTCTGTGGGAATGTCTGTCTGTCTGTGGGAATGTCTGTCTGTCTGTCTGTGGGAATGTCTGTTTGTCTGTGGGAATGTCTGTCTGTCTGTCTGTCTGTGGGAATGTCTGCCTGTCTGTGGGAATGTCTGTCTGTCTGTCTGTGGGAATGTCTGTCTGTCTGTCTGTCTGTGGGAATGTCTGTCTTTCTGTCTGTGGGAATGTCTGTCTGTCTGTGGGAATGTCTGTCTGTCCGTCTGTGGGAATGTCTGTCTGTCTGTCTGTGGAAATGTCTGTCTGTCTGTGGGAATGTCTGTCTGTCTGTGGGAATGTCTGTCTGTCTGTCTGTCTGTGGGAATGTCTGTCTGTCTGTCTGTCTGTGGGAATGTCTGTCTGTCTGTGGGAATGTCTGTCTGTGGGAATGTCTATGGGAATGTCTGTCTGTCTGTCTGTCTGTGGGAATGTCTGTCTGTCTTTGGGAATGTCTGTCTGTCTGTCTGTGGGAATGACTGTCTGTCTGTGGGAATGTCTGTCTGTCTGTCTGTCTGTTGGAATGTCTGCCTGTCTGTCTGTGGGAATGTCTGTCTGTCTGTCTGTCCGTGGGAATGTCTGTCTTTCTGTCTGCCTGTCTGTCTGTCTGTGGGAATATCTGTCTGTCCGTCTGTCTGTGGGAATATCTGTCTGTCTGTCTGTCTGTGGGAATGTCTGTCTGTCTGTCTGTCTGTGGGAATGTCTGTCTGCCTGTGGGAATGTCTGTCTGTCTGTCTGTGGGAATGTCTGTCTGTCTGTGGGAATGTCTGTCTATCTGTCTGTCTGTGGGAATGTCTGTCTGTCGGTGGGAATGTCTGTCTGTCTGTCTGTGGGAATGTCTGTCTGTCTGTCTGTGGGAATGTCTGTCTGTTTGTCTGTCTGTGGGAATGTCTGTCTGTCTGTCTGTGGGAATGTCTATCTGTCTGTCTGTGGGGATGTCTGTCTGTCTGTCTGTCTGTGGGAATGTCTGTCTGTCTGTTTGTCTGTGGCAATGTCTGTCTGTCTGTCTGTGGGAATGTCTGTCTGTCTGTGGGAATGTCTGTCTGTCTGTCTGTGGGAACGTCAGTCTGTCTGTCTGTCTGTGGGAATGTCTGTCTCTCTGTCTGTGGGAATGTCTGTCTGTCTGTGGGAATGTCTGTCTGTCTGTATGTCTGTGGGAATGTCTGTCTGTCTGTTTGACTGTCTGTGGGAAAGTCTGTCTGCCTGTCTGTGGGAATGTCTGTCTGTCTGTCGGTGGGAATGTCTGTCTGTCTGTCTGTGGGAATGTCTGTCTGTCTGTCTGTCTGTGGGAATGTCTGTCTGTCTGTCTGTGGGAATGTATGTCTGTCTGTGGGAATGTCTGTCTGTCTGTCTGTCTGTGGGAATGTCTGTCTGTCTGTCTGTGGGAATGTCTGTCTGTCTGTCTGTCTGTGGGAATGTCTGTCTGTCTGTCTGTCTGTGGGAATATCTGTCTGTCTGGCTGTCTGTGGGAATGTCTGTCTGTCTGTCTGTGGGAATGTCTGTCTGTCTGTCTGCGGGAATGTCTGTATGTCTGTGGGAATGTCTGTCTGTCTGTCTGTGGGAATGTCTGTCTGTCTGTCTGTGGGAATGTCTGTCTGTCTGTCTGTCTGTGGGATTGTCTGTCTGTCTGTGGGAATGTCTGTCTGTCTGTCTGTCTGTCTGTGGGAATGTCTGTCTGTCTGTGGGAATGTCTGTCTGTCTGTCTGTCTGATTTTAATGTGGATTACAGGGTCAAAGGTAGGGTTCTGAAGACTGTGGAGGAACAGAGAGATCTTGGGGTCCATATCCACAGATCTCTAAAGGTTGCCACTCAAGTGGATAGAGCTGTGAAGAAGGCATATAGTGTGTTAGCTTTTATTAACAGGGTGTTGGAGTTTAAGAGCCGTGGGGTTATGCTGCAACTGTACAGGACCTTGGTGAGACCGCATTTGGAATATTGCGTGCAGTTCTGGTCACCTCACTATAAGAAGGATTTGGAAGCGCTGGAAAGAGTGCAGAGGAGATTTACCAGGATGCTGCCTGGTTTGGAGTGTCGGTCTTATGAGGAAAGGTTGAGGGAGCTGGGGCTGTTCTCTCTGGAGCGGAGGAGATTGAGGGGAGACTTAATAGAGGTTTATAAAATGATGAAGGGGATAGATCGAGTGAACGTTCAAAGACTATTTCCTCGGGTGGATGGAGCTATTACAAGGGGGCATAACTATGGGGTTCATGGTGGGAGATATAGGAAGGATATCAGAGGTAGGTTCTTCACGCAGAGAGTGGTTGGGGTGTGGAATGGACTGCCTGCAGTGATAGTGGAGTCAGACACTTTAGGAACATTTAAGCGGTTATTGGATAGGCACATGGAGCACACCAGGATGGTAGGGAGTGGGATAGCTTGATCTTGGTTTCAGATGAAGGTCGGCACAACATCGTGGGCCGAAGGGCCTGTTCTGTGCTGTAATGTTCTATGTTCTATGGTCTATGTCTGTCTGAGGGAATGTCTGTCTGTCTGTGGGAATGTCTGTCTGTCTGTCTGTCTGTGGGAATGTCTGTCTGTCTGTCTGTCTGTGGGAATGTCTGTCTGTCTGTCTGTGGGAATGTCTGTCTGTCTGTCTGTGGGAATGTCTGTCCGTCTGTGGGAATGTCTGTCTGTCTGTCTGTGGGAATGTCTGTCTGTCTGTCTGTCCGTCTGTGGGAATGTCTGTCTGTCTGAAGGTTGGATTGTCTGTCTGTCTGTCTGTGGGAATGTCTGTCTGTCTGTCTGTCAGTGGGAATGTCTGTCTGTCTGTCTGTCTGTGGGAATGTCAGTCTGTCTGTCTGTGGGAATGTCTATCTGTCTGTCTGTGGGAATGTCTGTCTGTCTGTATGTCTGTGGGAATGACTGTCTGTCTGTCTGTCTGTCTGTGGCAATGTCTGTCTGTCTGTCTGTGGGAATGTCTGTCTGTCTGTCCGCCTGTGGGAATGTCTGTCTGTCTGTCTGTGGGAAAGTCTGTCTGTCTGTCTGTGGGAATGTCTGTCTGTCTGTCTGTGGGAATGTCTGTCTGTCTGTCTGTCTGTGGGAATGTCTGTCTGTCTGTCTGTCTGTGGGAAAGTCTGTCTGTCTGTCTGTCTGTGGGAATGTCTTTCTGTCTCTGTCTGTCTTTGGGAATGTCTGTCTGTCTGTCTTTGGGAATGTCTGTCTGTCTGTCCGTGTGAATGTCTGTCTTTCTGTGTGCCTGTCTGTCTGTCTGTGGGAATATCTGTCTGTCCGTCTGTCTGTGGGAATATCTGTCTGTCTGTCTGTCTGTGGGAATGTCTGTCTTTCTGTCTGTCTGTGGGAATGTCTGTCTGCCTGTGGGAATGTCTGTCTGTCTGTCTGTGGGAATGTCTGTCTGTCTGTCTGTGGGAATGTCTGTCTATCTGTCTGTCTGTGGGAATGTCTGTTTGTCTGTGGGAATGTCTGTCTGTCTGTCTGTCTGTGGGAATGCCTGTCTGTGGGAATGTCTGTCTGTCTGTCTGTGGGAATGTCTGTCTGTCTGTCGGTGGGAATGTCTGTCTGTCTATCTGTGGGAATGTCTGTCTGTCTGTCTGTGGGAATGTCTGTCTGTCTGTCTGTGGTAATGTCTGTCTGTCTGTGGGAATGTCTGTCTGTCTGTGGGAATGTCTGTCTGTCTGTCTGTCTGTGGGGATGTCTGTCTGTCTGTGGGAATGTCTGTCTGTGGGAATGTCTGTCTGTACGTCTGTGGGAATGTCTGTCTGTGGGAATGTCTGTGGGAATATCTGTCTGTCTGTCTGTCTGTGGGAATGTCTGTCTGTCTGTCTGTGGGAATGTGTGTCTGTCTGTCTGTCTGTGGGAATGTCTGTCTGTCTGTCTGTGGGAATGTCTGTCTGTCTGTGGGAATGTCTGTCTGTCTGTCTGTGGGAATATCTGTCTGTCTGGCTGTCTGTGGGGATGTCTGTCTGTCTGTCTGTCTGTGGGAATGTCTGTCTGTCTGTCTGCGGGAATGTCTGTATGTCTGTGGGAATGTCTGTCTGTCTGTCTGTCTGTGGGAATGTCTGTCTGTCTGTCTGTGGGAATGTCTGTCTGTCTGTGGGATTGTCTGTCTGTCTGTGGGAATGTCTGTCTGTATGTCTGTCTGTCTGTGGGAATGTCTGTCTGTCTGTGGGAATGTCTGTCTGTCTGTCTGTCTAATTTAAATGTGGATTACAGGGTCAAAGGTAGGGTTCTGAAGACTGTGGAGGAACAGAGAGATCTTGGGGTCCATATCCACAGATCCCTAAAGGTTGCCACTCAAGTGGATAGAGCTGTGAAGAAGGCATATAGTGTGTTAGCTTTTATTAACAGGGTGTTGGAGTTTAAGAGCCGTGGGGTTATGCTGCAACTGTACAGGACCTTGGTGAGACCGCATTTGGAACATTGCGTGCAGTTCTGGTCACCTCACTATAAGAAGGATTTGGAAGCGCTGGAAAGAGTGCAGAGGAGATTTACCAGGATGCTGCCTGGTTTGGAGTGTCGGTCTTATGAGGAAAGGTTGAGGGAGCTGGGGCTGTTCTCTCTGGAGCGGAGGAGATTGAGGGGAGACTTAATAGAGGTTTATAAAATGATGAAGGGGATAGATCGAGTGAACGTTCAAAGACTATTTCCTCGGGTGGATGGAGCTATTACAAGGGGGCATAACTATGGGGTTCATGGTGGGAGATATAGGAAGGATATCAGAGGTAGGTTCTTCACGCAGAGAGTGGTTGGGGTGTGGAATGGACTGCCTGCAGTGATAGTGGAGTCAGACACTTTAGGAACATTTAAGCGGTTATTGGATAGGCACATGGAGCACACCAGGATGGTAGGGAGTGGGATAGCTTGATCTTGGTTTCAGATGAAGGTCGGCACAACATCGTGGGCCGAAGGGCCTGTTCTGTGCTGTAATGTTCTATGTTCTATGGTCTATGTCTGTCTGAGGGAATGTCTGTCTGTCTGTGGGAATGTCTGTCTGTCTGTCTGTCTGTGGGAATGTCTGTCTGTCTGTCTGTCTGTGGGAATGTCTGTCTGTCTGTCTGTGGGAATGTCTGTCTGTCTGTCTGTGGGAATGTCTGTCCGTCTGTGGGAATGTCTGTCTGTCTGTCTGTGGGAATGTCTGTCTGTCTGTCTGTCCGTCTGTGGGAATGTCTGTCTGTCTGAAGGTTGGATTGTCTGTCTGTCTGTCTGTGGGAATGTCTGTCTGTCTGTCAGTCAGTGGGAATGTCTGTCTGTCTGTCTGTCTGTGGGAATGTCAGTCTGTCTGTCTGTGGGAATGTCTATCTGTCTGTCTGTGGGAATGTCTGTCTGTCTGTATGTCTGTGGGAATGACTGTCTGTCTGTCTGTCTGTCTGTGGCAATGTCTGTCTGTCTGTCTGTGGGAATGTCTGTCTGTCTGTCTGCCTGTGGGAATGTCTGTCTGTCTGTCTGTGGGAAAGTCTGTCTGTCTGTCTGTGGGAATGTCTGTCTGTCTGTCTGTGGGAATGTCTGTCTGTCTGTCTGTGGGAATGTCTGTCTATCTGTCTGTGGGAATGTCTGTCTGTCTGTCTGTCTGTGGGAAAGTCTGTCTGTCTGTCTGTGGGAATGTCTGTCTGTCTGTCTGTGGGAATGTCTGTCTGTCTGTCTGTCTGTGGGAATGTCTGTCTATCTGTCTGTGGGAATGTCTGTCTGTCTGTCTGTCTGTCTGTGGGAATGTCTGTCTGTCTGTCTGTCTGTGTGAATGTCTGTCTGTCTGTCTGTGGGAATGTCTGTCTGTCTGTCTGTCTGTGGGAATGTCTGTCTGTCTGTGGGAATGTCTGTCTGTCTGTCTGTGGGAATGTCTGTCTGTCTGTCGGTTGGAATGTCTGTCTGTCTGTCTGTCTGTGGGAATGTCTGTCTGTCTGTCTGTGGGAATGTCTATCTGTCTGTCTGTGGGAATGTCTGTCTGTCTGTCTGTCTGTGGCAATGTCTGTCTGTGGGAATGTCTGTCTGTATGTCTGTCTGTGGGAATGTCTGTCTGTCTGTCTGTGGGAAAGTCTGTCTGTCTGTCTGTCTGTGGGAATGTCTGTCTGTCTGTCTGTGGTAATGTCTGTCTGTCTGTGGGAATGTCTGTCTGTCTGTGGGAATGTCTGTCTGTCTGTCTGTCTGTGGGGATGTCTGTCTGTCTGTGGGAATGTCTGTCTGTGGGAATGTCTGTCTGTACGTCTGTGGGAATGTCTGTCTGTGGGAATGTCTGTGGGAATATCTGTCTGTCTGTCTGTCTGTGGGAATGTCTGTCTGTCTGTCTGTGGGAATGTGTGTCTGTCTGTCTGTCTGTGGGAATGTCTGTCTGTCTGTCTGTGGGAATGTCTGTCTGTCTGTGGGAATGTCTGTCTGTCTGTCTGTGGGAATATCTGTCTGTCTGGCTGTCTGTGGGGATGTCTGTCTGTCTGTCTGTGGGAATGTCTGTCTGTCTGTCTGCGGGAATGTCTGTATGTCTGTGGGAATGTCTGTCTGTCTGTCTGTCTGTGGGAATGTCTGTCTGTCTGTCTGTGGGAATGTCTGTCTGTCTGTGGGATTGTCTGTCTGTCTGTGGGAATGTCTGTCTGTATGTCTGTCTGTCTGTGGGAATGTCTGTCTGTCTGTGGGAATGTCTGTCTGTCTGTCTGTCTAATTTAAATGTGGATTACAGGGTCAAAGGTAGGGTTCTGAAGACTGTGGAGGAACAGAGAGATCTTGGGGTCCATATCCACAGATCCCTAAAGGTTGCCACTCAAGTGGATAGAGCTGTGAAGAAGGCATATAGTGTGTTAGCTTTTATTAACAGGGTGTTGGAGTTTAAGAGCCGTGGGGTTATGCTGCAACTGTACAGGACCTTGGTGAGACCGCATTTGGAACATTGCGTGCAGTTCTGGTCACCTCACTATAAGAAGGATTTGGAAGCGCTGGAAAGAGTGCAGAGGAGATTTACCAGGATGCTGCCTGGTTTGGAGTGTCGGTCTTATGAGGAAAGGTTGAGGGAGCTGGGGCTGTTCTCTCTGGAGCGGAGGAGATTGAGGGGAGACTTAATAGAGGTTTATAAAATGATGAAGGGGATAGATCGAGTGAACGTTCAAAGACTATTTCCTCGGGTGGATGGAGCTATTACAAGGGGGCATAACTATGGGGTTCATGGTGGGAGATATAGGAAGGATATCAGAGGTAGGTTCTTCACGCAGAGAGTGGTTGGGGTGTGGAATGGACTGCCTGCAGTGATAGTGGAGTCAGACACTTTAGGAACATTTAAGCGGTTATTGGATAGGCACATGGAGCACACCAGGATGGTAGGGAGTGGGATAGCTTGATCTTGGTTTCAGATGAAGGTCGGCACAACATCGTGGGCCGAAGGGCCTGTTCTGTGCTGTAATGTTCTATGTTCTATGGTCTATGTCTGTCTGAGGGAATGTCTGTCTGTCTGTGGGAATGTCTGTCTGTCTGTCTGTCTGTGGGAATGTCTGTCTGTCTGTCTGTCTGTGGGAATGTCTGTCTGTCTGTCTGTGGGAATGTCTGTCTGTCTGTCTGTGGGAATGTCTGTCCGTCTGTGGGAATGTCTGTCTGTCTGTCTGTGGGAATGTCTGTCTGTCTGTCTGTCCGTCTGTGGGAATGTCTGTCTGTCTGAAGGTTGGATTGTCTGTCTGTCTGTCTGTGGGAATGTCTGTCTGTCTGTCAGTCAGTGGGAATGTCTGTCTGTCTGTCTGTCTGTGGGAATGTCAGTCTGTCTGTCTGTGGGAATGTCTATCTGTCTGTCTGTGGGAATGTCTGTCTGTCTGTATGTCTGTGGGAATGACTGTCTGTCTGTCTGTCTGTCTGTGGCAATGTCTGTCTGTCTGTCTGTGGGAATGTCTGTCTGTCTGTCTGCCTGTGGGAATGTCTGTCTGTCTGTCTGTGGGAAAGTCTGTCTGTCTGTCTGTGGGAATGTCTGTCTGTCTGTCTGTGGGAATGTCTGTCTGTCTGTCTGTCTGTGGGAATGTCTGTCTATCTGTCTGTGGGAATGTCTGTCTGTCTGTCTGTCTGTGGGAAAGTCTGTCTGTCTGTCTGTCTGTGGGAATGTCTGTCTGTCTGTCTGTGGGAATGTCTGTCTGTCTGTCTGTCTGTGGGAATGTCTGTCTATCTGTCTGTGGGAATGTCTGTCTGTCTGTCTGTCTGTGGGAATGTCTGTCTGTCTGTCTGTCTGTGTGAATGTCTGTCTGTCTGTCTGTGGGAATGTCTGTCTGTCTGTCTGTCTGTGGGAATGTCTGTCTGTCTGTGGGAATGTCTGTCTGTCTGTCTGTGGGAATGTCTGTCTGTCTGTCGGTTGGAATGTCTGTCTGTCTGTCTGTCTGTGGGAATGTCTGTCTGTCTGTCTGTGGGAATGTCTATCTGTCTGTCTGTGGGAATGTCTGTCTGTCTGTCTGTCTGTGGCAATGTCTGTCTGTGGGAATGTCTGTCTGTATGTCTGTCTGTGGGAATGTCTGTCTGTCTGTCTGTGGGAAAGTCTGTCTGTCTGTCTGTCTGTGGGAATGTCTGTCTGTCTGTCTGTGGTAATGTCTGTCTGTCTGTGGGAATGTCTGTCTGTCTGTGGGAATGTCTGTCTGTCTGTCTGTCTGTGGGGATGTCTGTCTGTCTGTGGGAATGTCTGTCTGTGGGAATGTCTGTCTGTACGTCTGTGGGAATGTCTGTCTGTCTGTCTGTCTGTGGGAATGTCTGTCTGTCTGTCTGCGGGAATGTCTGTATGTCTGTGGGAATGTCTGTCTGTCTGTCTGTCTGTGGGAATGTCTGTCTGTCTGTCTGTGGGAATGTGTGTCTGTCTGTCTGTCTGTGGGAATGTCTGTCTGTCTGTCTGTGGGAATGTCTGTCTGTCTGTGGGAATGTCTGTCTGTCTGTCTGTGGGAATATCTGTCTGTCTGGCTGTCTGTGGGGATGTCTGTCTGTCTGTCTGTCTGTGGGAATGTCTGTCTGTCTGTCTGCGGGAATGTCTGTATGTCTGTGGGAATGTCTGTCTGTCTGTCTGTCTGTGGGAATGTCTGTCTGTCTGTCTGTGGGAATGTCTGTCTGTCTGTGGGATTGTCTGTCTGTCTGTGGGAATGTCTGTCTGTATGTCTGTCTGTCTGTGGGAATGTCTGTCTGTCTGTGGGAATGTCTGTCTGTCTGTCTGTCTAATTTAAATGTGGATTACAGGGTCAAAGGTAGGGTTCTGAAGACTGTGGAGGAACAGAGAGATCTTGGGGTCCATATCCACAGATCCCTAAAGGTTGCCACTCAAGTGGATAGAGCTGTGAAGAAGGCATATAGTGTGTTAGCTTTTATTAACAGGGTGTTGGAGTTTAAGAGCCGTGGGGTTATGCTGCAACTGTACAGGACCTTGGTGAGACCGCATTTGGAACATTGCGTGCAGTTCTGGTCACCTCACTATAAGAAGGATTTGGAAGCGCTGGAAAGAGTGCAGAGGAGATTTACCAGGATGCTGCCTGGTTTGGAGTGTCGGTCTTATGAGGAAAGGTTGAGGGAGCTGGGGCTGTTCTCTCTGGAGCGGAGGAGATTGAGGGGAGACTTAATAGAGGTTTATAAAATGATGAAGGGGATAGATCGAGTGAACGTTCAAAGACTATTTCCTCGGGTGGATGGAGCTATTACAAGGGGGCATAACTATGGGGTTCATGGTGGGAGATATAGGAAGGATATCAGAGGTAGGTTCTTCACGCAGAGAGTGGTTGGGGTGTGGAATGGACTGCCTGCAGTGATAGTGGAGTCAGACACTTTAGGAACATTTAAGCGGTTATTGGATAGGCACATGGAGCACACCAGGATGGTAGGGAGTGGGATAGCTTGATCTTGGTTTCAGATGAAGGTCGGCACAACATCGTGGGCCGAAGGGCCTGTTCTGTGCTGTAATGTTCTATGTTCTATGGTCTATGTCTGTCTGAGGGAATGTCTGTCTGTCTGTGGGAATGTCTGTCTGTCTGTCTGTCTGTGGGAATGTCTGTCTGTCTGTCTGTCTGTGGGAATGTCTGTCTGTCTGTCTGTGGGAATGTCTGTCTGTCTGTCTGTGGGAATGTCTGTCCGTCTGTGGGAATGTCTGTCTGTCTGTCTGTGGGAATGTCTGTCTGTCTGTCTGTCCGTCTGTGGGAATGTCTGTCTGTCTGAAGGTTGGATTGTCTGTCTGTCTGTCTGTGGGAATGTCTGTCTGTCTGTCAGTCAGTGGGAATGTCTGTCTGTCTGTCTGTCTGTGGGAATGTCAGTCTGTCTGTCTGTGGGAATGTCTATCTGTCTGTCTGTGGGAATGTCTGTCTGTCTGTATGTCTGTGGGAATGACTGTCTGTCTGTCTGTCTGTCTGTGGCAATGTCTGTCTGTCTGTCTGTGGGAATGTCTGTCTGTCTGTCTGCCTGTGGGAATGTCTGTCTGTCTGTCTGTGGGAAAGTCTGTCTGTCTGTCTGTGGGAATGTCTGTCTGTCTGTCTGTGGGAATGTCTGTCTGTCTGTCTGTCTGTGGGAATGTCTGTCTATCTGTCTGTGGGAATGTCTGTCTGTCTGTCTGTCTGTGGGAAAGTCTGTCTGTCTGTCTGTCTGTGGGAATGTCTGTCTGTCTGTCTGTGGGAATGTCTGTCTGTCTGTCTGTCTGTGGGAATGTCTGTCTATCTGTCTGTGGGAATGTCTGTCTGTCTGTCTGTCTGTGGGAATGTCTGTCTGTCTGTCTGTCTGTGTGAATGTCTGTCTGTCTGTCTGTGGGAATGTCTGTCTGTCTGTCTGTCTGTGGGAATGTCTGTCTGTCTGTGGGAATGTCTGTCTGTCTGTCTGTGGGAATGTCTGTCTGTCTGTCGGTTGGAATGTCTGTCTGTCTGTCTGTCTGTGGGAATGTCTGTCTGTCTGTCTGTGGGAATGTCTATCTGTCTGTCTGTGGGAATGTCTGTCTGTCTGTCTGTCTGTGGCAATGTCTGTCTGTGGGAATGTCTGTCTGTATGTCTGTCTGTGGGAATGTCTGTCTGTCTGTCTGTGGGAAAGTCTGTCTGTCTGTCTGTCTGTGGGAATGTCTGTCTGTCTGTCTGTCTGTGGGAATGTCTGTCTGTCTGTCTGTCTGTCAGTGGGAATGTCTGTCTATCTGTCTGTGGGAATGTCTGTCTTTCTGTCTGTCTGTGGGAAAGTCTGTCTGTCTGTCTGTCTGTGGGAATGTCTTTCTGTCTCTGTCTGTCTTTGGGAATGTCTGTCTGTCTGTCTTTGGGAATGTCTGTCTGTCTGTCCGTGGGAATGTCTGTCTTTCTGTCTGCCTGTCTGTCTGTCTGTGGGAATATCTGTCTGTCCGTCTGTCTGTGGGAATATCTGTCTGTCTGTCAGTGGGAATGTCTGTCTGTCTGTCTGTGGGAATGTCTGTTTGTCTGTGGGAATGTCTGTCTGTCTGTCTGTATGTCTGTGGGAATGCCTGTCTGTGGGAATGTCTGTCTGTCTGTCTGTGGGAATGTATGTCTGTCTGTCGGTGGGAATGTCTGTCTGTCTATCTGTGGGAATGTCTGTCTGTCTGTCTGTGGGAATGTCTGTCTGTCTGTCTGTGGTAATGTCTGTCTGTCTGTGGGAATGTCTGTCTGTCTGTGGGAATGTCTGTCTGTCTGTCTGTCTGTGGGGATGTCTGTCTGTCTGTGGGAATGTCTGTCTGTGGGAATGTCTGTCTGTACGTCTGTGGGAATGTCTGTCTGTGGGAATGTCTGTGGCAATATCTGTCTGTCTGTCTGTCTGTGGGAATGTCTGTCTGTCTGTCTGTGGGAATGTGTGTCTGTCTGTCTGTCTGTGGGAATGTCTGTCTGTCTGTCTGTGGGAATGTCTGTCTGTCTGTCTGTGGGAATGTCTGTCTGTCTGTCTGTGGGAATATCTGTCTGTCTGGCTGTCTGTGGGGATGTCTGTCTGTCTGTCTGTCTGTGGGAATGTCCGTCTGTCTGTCTGCGGGAATGTCTGTATGTCTGTGGGAATGTCTGTCTGTCTGTCTGTCTGTGGGAATGTCTGTCTGTCTGCCTGTGGGAATGTCTGTCTGTCTGTGGGATTGTCTGTCTGTCTGTGGGAATGTCTGTCTGTCTGTCTGTCTGTCTGTGGGAATGTCTGTCTGTCTGTGGGAATGTCTGTCTGTCTGTCTGTCTAATTTAAATGTGGATTACAGGGTCAAAGGTAGGGTTCTGAAGACTGTGGAGGAACAGAGAGATCTTGGGGTCCATATCCACAGATCTCTAAAGGTTGCCACTCAAGTGGATAGAGCTGTGAAGAAGGCATATAGTGTGTTAGCTTTTATTAACAGGGTGTTGGAGTTTAAGAGCCGTGGGGTTATGCTGCAACTGTACAGGACCTTGGTGAGACCGCATTTGGAACATTGCGTGCAGTTCTGGTCACCTCACTATAAGAAGGATTTGGAAGCGCTGGAAAGAGTGCAGAGGAGATTTACCAGGATGCTGCCTGGTTTGGAGTGTCGGTCTTATGAGGAAAGGTTGAGGGAGCTGGGGCTGTTCTCTCTGGAGCGGAGGAGATTGAGGGGAGACTTAATAGAGGTTTATAAAATGATGAAGGGGATAGATCGAGTGAACGTTCAAAGACTATTTCCTCGGGTGGATGGAGCTATTACAAGGGGGCATAACTATGGGGTTCATGGTGGGAGATATAGGAAGGATATCAGAGGTAGGTTCTTCACGCAGAGAGTGGTTGGGGTGTGGAATGGACTGCCTGCAGTGATAGTGGAGTCAGACACTTTAGGAACATTTAAGCGGTTATTGGATAGGCACATGGAGCACACCAGGATGGTAGGGAGTGGGATAGCTTGATCTTGGTTTCAGATGAAGGTCGGCACAACATCGTGGGCCGAAGGGCCTGTTCTGTGCTGTAATGTTCTATGTTCTATGGTCTATGTCTGTCTGTGGGAATGTCTGTCCGTCTGTGGGAATGTCTGTCTGTCTGTCTGTGGGAATGTCTGTCTGTCTGTCTGTCCGTCTGTGGGAATGTCTGTCTGTCTGAAGGTTGGATTGTCTGTCTGTCTGTCTGTGGGAATGTCTGTCTGTCTGTCAGTCAGTGGGAATGTCTGTCTGTCTGTCTGTCTGTGGGAATGTCAGTCTGTCTGTCTGTGGGAATGTCTATCTGTCTGTCTGTGGGAATGTCTGTCTGTCTGTATGTCTGTGGGAATGACTGTCTGTCTGTCTGTCTGTCTGTGGCAATGTCTGTCTGTCTGTCTGTGGGAATGTCTGTCTGTCTGTCTGCCTGTGGGAATGTCTGTCTGTCTGTCTGTGGGAAAGTCTGTCTGTCTGTCTGTGGGAATGTCTGTCTGTCTGTCTGTGGGAATGTCTGTCTGTCTGTCTGTCTGTGGGAATGTCTGTCTATCTGTCTGTGGGAATGTCTGTCTGTCTGTCTGTCTGTGGGAAAGTCTGTCTGTCTGTCTGTCTGTGGGAATGTCTGTCTGTCTGTCTGTGGGAATGTCTGTCTGTCTGTCTGTCTGTGGGAATGTCTGTCTATCTGTCTGTGGGAATGTCTGTCTGTCTGTCTGTCTGTGGGAATGTCTGTCTGTCTGTCTGTCTGTGTGAATGTCTGTCTGTCTGTCTGTGGGAATGTCTGTCTGTCTGTCTGTCTGTGGGAATGTCTGTCTGTCTGTGGGAATGTCTGTCTGTCTGTCTGTGGGAATGTCTGTCTGTCTGTCGGTTGGAATGTCTGTCTGTCTGTCTGTCTGTGGGAATGTCTGTCTGTCTGTCTGTGGGAATGTCTATCTGTCTGTCTGTGGGAATGTCTGTCTGTCTGTCTGTCTGTGGCAATGTCTGTCTGTGGGAATGTCTGTCTGTATGTCTGTCTGTGGGAATGTCTGTCTGTCTGTCTGTGGGAAAGTCTGTCTGTCTGTCTGTCTGTGGGAATGTCTGTCTGTCTGTCTGTGGTAATGTCTGTCTGTCTGTGGGAATGTCTGTCTGTCTGTGGGAATGTCTGTCTGTCTGTCTGTCTGTGGGGATGTCTGTCTGTCTGTGGGAATGTCTGTCTGTGGGAATGTCTGTCTGTACGTCTGTGGGAATGTCTGTCTGTCTGTCTGTCTGTGGGAATGTCTGTCTGTCTGTCTGCGGGAATGTCTGTATGTCTGTGGGAATGTCTGTCTGTCTGTCTGTCTGTGGGAATGTCTGTCTGTCTGTCTGTGGGAATGTGTGTCTGTCTGTCTGTCTGTGGGAATGTCTGTCTGTCTGTCTGTGGGAATGTCTGTCTGTCTGTGGGAATGTCTGTCTGTCTGTCTGTGGGAATATCTGTCTGTCTGGCTGTCTGTGGGGATGTCTGTCTGTCTGTCTGTCTGTGGGAATGTCTGTCTGTCTGTCTGCGGGAATGTCTGTATGTCTGTGGGAATGTCTGTCTGTCTGTCTGTCTGTGGGAATGTCTGTCTGTCTGTCTGTGGGAATGTCTGTCTGTCTGTGGGATTGTCTGTCTGTCTGTGGGAATGTCTGTCTGTATGTCTGTCTGTCTGTGGGAATGTCTGTCTGTCTGTGGGAATGTCTGTCTGTCTGTCTGTCTAATTTAAATGTGGATTACAGGGTCAAAGGTAGGGTTCTGAAGACTGTGGAGGAACAGAGAGATCTTGGGGTCCATATCCACAGATCCCTAAAGGTTGCCACTCAAGTGGATAGAGCTGTGAAGAAGGCATATAGTGTGTTAGCTTTTATTAACAGGGTGTTGGAGTTTAAGAGCCGTGGGGTTATGCTGCAACTGTACAGGACCTTGGTGAGACCGCATTTGGAACATTGCGTGCAGTTCTGGTCACCTCACTATAAGAAGGATTTGGAAGCGCTGGAAAGAGTGCAGAGGAGATTTACCAGGATGCTGCCTGGTTTGGAGTGTCGGTCTTATGAGGAAAGGTTGAGGGAGCTGGGGCTGTTCTCTCTGGAGCGGAGGAGATTGAGGGGAGACTTAATAGAGGTTTATAAAATGATGAAGGGGATAGATCGAGTGAACGTTCAAAGACTATTTCCTCGGGTGGATGGAGCTATTACAAGGGGGCATAACTATGGGGTTCATGGTGGGAGATATAGGAAGGATATCAGAGGTAGGTTCTTCACGCAGAGAGTGGTTGGGGTGTGGAATGGACTGCCTGCAGTGATAGTGGAGTCAGACACTTTAGGAACATTTAAGCGGTTATTGGATAGGCACATGGAGCACACCAGGATGGTAGGGAGTGGGATAGCTTGATCTTGGTTTCAGATGAAGGTCGGCACAACATCGTGGGCCGAAGGGCCTGTTCTGTGCTGTAATGTTCTATGTTCTATGGTCTATGTCTGTCTGAGGGAATGTCTGTCTGTCTGTGGGAATGTCTGTCTGTCTGTCTGTCTGTGGGAATGTCTGTCTGTCTGTCTGTCTGTGGGAATGTCTGTCTGTCTGTCTGTGGGAATGTCTGTCTGTCTGTCTGTGGGAATGTCTGTCCGTCTGTGGGAATGTCTGTCTGTCTGTCTGTGGGAATGTCTGTCTGTCTGTCTGTCCGTCTGTGGGAATGTCTGTCTGTCTGAAGGTTGGATTGTCTGTCTGTCTGTCTGTGGGAATGTCTGTCTGTCTGTCAGTCAGTGGGAATGTCTGTCTGTCTGTCTGTCTGTGGGAATGTCAGTCTGTCTGTCTGTGGGAATGTCTATCTGTCTGTCTGTGGGAATGTCTGTCTGTCTGTATGTCTGTGGGAATGACTGTCTGTCTGTCTGTCTGTCTGTGGCAATGTCTGTCTGTCTGTCTGTGGGAATGTCTGTCTGTCTGTCTGCCTGTGGGAATGTCTGTCTGTCTGTCTGTGGGAAAGTCTGTCTGTCTGTCTGTGGGAATGTCTGTCTGTCTGTCTGTGGGAATGTCTGTCTGTCTGTCTGTCTGTGGGAATGTCTGTCTATCTGTCTGTGGGAATGTCTGTCTGTCTGTCTGTCTGTGGGAAAGTCTGTCTGTCTGTCTGTCTGTGGGAATGTCTGTCTGTCTGTCTGTGGGAATGTCTGTCTGTCTGTCTGTCTGTGGGAATGTCTGTCTATCTGTCTGTGGGAATGTCTGTCTGTCTGTCTGTCTGTGGGAATGTCTGTCTGTCTGTCTGTCTGTGTGAATGTCTGTCTGTCTGTCTGTGGGAATGTCTGTCTGTCTGTCTGTCTGTGGGAATGTCTGTCTGTCTGTGGGAATGTCTGTCTGTCTGTCTGTGGGAATGTCTGTCTGTCTGTCGGTTGGAATGTCTGTCTGTCTGTCTGTCTGTGGGAATGTCTGTCTGTCTGTCTGTGGGAATGTCTATCTGTCTGTCTGTGGGAATGTCTGTCTGTCTGTCTGTCTGTGGCAATGTCTGTCTGTGGGAATGTCTGTCTGTATGTCTGTCTGTGGGAATGTCTGTCTGTCTGTCTGTGGGAAAGTCTGTCTGTCTGTCTGTCTGTGGGAATGTCTGTCTGTCTGTCTGTCTGTGGGAATGTCTGTCTGTCTGTCTGTCTGTCAGTGGGAATGTCTGTCTATCTGTCTGTGGGAATGTCTGTCTTTCTGTCTGTCTGTGGGAAAGTCTGTCTGTCTGTCTGTCTGTGGGAATGTCTTTCTGTCTCTGTCTGTCTTTGGGAATGTCTGTCTGTCTGTCTTTGGGAATGTCTGTCTGTCTGTCCGTGGGAATGTCTGTCTTTCTGTCTGCCTGTCTGTCTGTCTGTGGGAATATCTGTCTGTCCGTCTGTCTGTGGGAATATCTGTCTGTCTGTCAGTGGGAATGTCTGTCTGTCTGTCTGTGGGAATGTCTGTTTGTCTGTGGGAATGTCTGTCTGTCTGTCTGTATGTCTGTGGGAATGCCTGTCTGTGGGAATGTCTGTCTGTCTGTCTGTGGGAATGTATGTCTGTCTGTCGGTGGGAATGTCTGTCTGTCTATCTGTGGGAATGTCTGTCTGTCTGTCTGTGGGAATGTCTGTCTGTCTGTCTGTGGTAATGTCTGTCTGTCTGTGGGAATGTCTGTCTGTCTGTGGGAATGTCTGTCTGTCTGTCTGTCTGTGGGGATGTCTGTCTGTCTGTGGGAATGTCTGTCTGTGGGAATGTCTGTCTGTACGTCTGTGGGAATGTCTGTCTGTGGGAATGTCTGTGGCAATATCTGTCTGTCTGTCTGTCTGTGGGAATGTCTGTCTGTCTGTCTGTGGGAATGTGTGTCTGTCTGTCTGTCTGTGGGAATGTCTGTCTGTCTGTCTGTGGGAATGTCTGTCTGTCTGTCTGTGGGAATGTCTGTCTGTCTGTCTGTGGGAATATCTGTCTGTCTGGCTGTCTGTGGGGATGTCTGTCTGTCTGTCTGTCTGTGGGAATGTCCGTCTGTCTGTCTGCGGGAATGTCTGTATGTCTGTGGGAATGTCTGTCTGTCTGTCTGTCTGTGGGAATGTCTGTCTGTCTGCCTGTGGGAATGTCTGTCTGTCTGTGGGATTGTCTGTCTGTCTGTGGGAATGTCTGTCTGTCTGTCTGTCTGTCTGTGGGAATGTCTGTCTGTCTGTGGGAATGTCTGTCTGTCTGTCTGTCTAATTTAAATGTGGATTACAGGGTCAAAGGTAGGGTTCTGAAGACTGTGGAGGAACAGAGAGATCTTGGGGTCCATATCCACAGATCTCTAAAGGTTGCCACTCAAGTGGATAGAGCTGTGAAGAAGGCATATAGTGTGTTAGCTTTTATTAACAGGGTGTTGGAGTTTAAGAGCCGTGGGGTTATGCTGCAACTGTACAGGACCTTGGTGAGACCGCATTTGGAACATTGCGTGCAGTTCTGGTCACCTCACTATAAGAAGGATTTGGAAGCGCTGGAAAGAGTGCAGAGGAGATTTACCAGGATGCTGCCTGGTTTGGAGTGTCGGTCTTATGAGGAAAGGTTGAGGGAGCTGGGGCTGTTCTCTCTGGAGCGGAGGAGATTGAGGGGAGACTTAATAGAGGTTTATAAAATGATGAAGGGGATAGATCGAGTGAACGTTCAAAGACTATTTCCTCGGGTGGATGGAGCTATTACAAGGGGGCATAACTATGGGGTTCATGGTGGGAGATATAGGAAGGATATCAGAGGTAGGTTCTTCACGCAGAGAGTGGTTGGGGTGTGGAATGGACTGCCTGCAGTGATAGTGGAGTCAGACACTTTAGGAACATTTAAGCGGTTATTGGATAGGCACATGGAGCACACCAGGATGGTAGGGAGTGGGATAGCTTGATCTTGGTTTCAGATGAAGGTCGGCACAACATCGTGGGCCGAAGGGCCTGTTCTGTGCTGTAATGTTCTATGTTCTATGGTCTATGTCTGTCTGTGGGAATGTCTGTCTGTCTGTGGGAATGTCTGTCTGTCTGTCTGTCTGTGGGAATGTTTGTCTGTCTGTCTGTGGGAATGTCTGTCTGTCTGTCTGTGGGAATGTCTGTCTGTCTGTGGGAATGTCAGTCTGTCTGTGGGAATGTCTGTCTGTCTGTGGGAATGTCTGTCTGTCCGTCTGTCTGTGGGAATGTCTGTCTGTCTGTCTGTGGGAATGTCTGTCTGTCTGTCTGTGGGAATGTCTGTCTGTCTGTCTGTCTGTCTGTCTGTGGGAATGTCTGTCTGTCTGTCTGTGGGAATGTCTGTCTGTCTGTCTGTCTGTGGGAATGACTGTCTGTCTGTGTGTCTGTGGGAATGTCTGTCTGTCTGTCTGTGTGAATGTCTGTCTGTCTGTCTGTCTGTGGGAATGTCTGTCTGTCTGTCTGTCTGTGGGTATGTCTGTCTGTCTGTCTGTCTGTGGGAATGTATGTCTGTCTGTGGGAATGTCTGTCTGTCTGTCGGTTGGAATGTCTGTCTGTCTGTCTGTCTGTGGGAATGTCTGTCTGTCTGTCTGTGGGAATGTCTATCTCTCTGTCTGTGGGAATGTCTGTCTGTCTGTCTGTCTGTGGGAATGTCTGTCTGTCTGTCTGTCTGTGGCAATGTCTGTCTGTCTGTCTGTGGGAATGTCTGTCTGTATGTCTGTCTGTGGGAATGTCTGTTTGTCTGTCTGTGGGAAAGTCTGTCTGTCTGTCTGTCTGTGGGAATGTCTGTCTGTCTGTCTGTCTGTGGGAATGTCTGTCTGTCTGTCTGTCAGTGGGAATGTCTGTCTATCTGTCTGTGGGAATGTCTGTCTGTCTGTCTGTGGGAAAGTCTGTCTGTCTGTCTGTCTGTGGGAATGTCTTTCTGTCTCTGTCTGTCTTTGGGAATGTCTGTCTGTCTGTCTTTGGGAATGTCTGTCTGTCTGTCCGTGGGAATGTCTGTCTTTCTGTCTGCCTGTCTGTCTGTCTGTGGGAATATCTGTCTGTCCGTCTGTCTGTGGGAATATCTGTCTGTCTGTCTGTCTGTCTGTGGGAATGTCTGTCTGTTTGTCTGTCTGTGGGAATGTCTGTCTGCCTGTGGGAATGTCTGTCTGTCTGTCTGTGGGAATGTCTGTCTGTCTGTCTGTGGGAATGTCTGTCTGTCTGTCTGTCTGTCTGTGGGAATGTCTGTTTGTCTGTGGGAATGTCTGTCTGTCTGTCTGTGGGAATGCCTGTCTGTGGGAATGTCTGTCTGTCGGTGGGAATGTCTGTCTGTCTATCTGTGGGAATGTCTGTCTGTCTGTCTGTGGGAATGTCTGTCTGTCTCTCTGTGGGAATGTCTGTCTGTCTGTGGGAATGTCTGTCTGTCTGTGGGAATGTCTGTCTGTCTGTCTGTCTTTGGGGATGTCTGTCTGTCTGTGGGAATGTCTGTCTGTGGGAATGTCTGTCTGTACGTCTGTGGGAATGTCTGTCTGTGGGAATGTCTGTGGGAATATCTGTCTGTCTGTCTGTCTGTGGGAATGTCTGTCTGTCTGTCTGTGGGAATGTCTGTCTGTCTGTGGGAATGTCCTTCTGTGGGAATGTCTGTGGGAATGTCTGTCTGTCTGTCTGTCTGTGGGAATGTCAGTCTGTCTGTCTGTGGGAATGTCTGTCTTTCTGTCTATCTGCGGGAATGTCTGTCTGTCTGTGGGAATGTCTGTCTGTCTGTGGGAATGTCTGTCTGTGGGAATGTCTGTCTGTGGGAATGTCTGTCTGTCTGTCTGTGGGAATGTCTGTCTGTCTGTGGGAATGTCTGTCTGTCTGTGGGAATGTCTGTCTGTCTGTGAGAATGTCTGTCTGTCTGTCTGTGGGAATGTCTGTATGTCTGTGGGAATGTCTGTCTGTCTGTCTGTGGGAATGTCTGTCTGTCTGTGGGAATGTCTGTCTGTCTGTCTGTGGGAATGTCTGTCTGTCTGTGGGAATGTCTGTCTGTCTGTCTGTGGGAATGTCTGTCTGTCTGTGGGAATGTCTTTCTGTCTGTCTGTCTGTGGGAATGTCTGTCTGTCTTTCTGTGGGAATGTCTGTCTGTCTGTCTGTGGGAATGTCTGTCTGTCTTTCTGTCTGTGGGAATGTCTGTTGTTCTGTCTGTCTGTGGGAATCTCTGTCTGTCTGTCTGTCTGTGGGAATGTCTGTCTGTCTGTGGGAATGTCTGTATGTCTGTCTGTCTGTGGGAATGTCTGTCTGCCTGTGGGAATGTCTGTCTGTCCGTCTGTTGGAATGTCTGTCTGTGGGAATGTCTGTCTGTCTGTCTGTCTGTGGGAATGTCTGTCTGTCTGTCTGTGGGAATGTCTGTCTGTCTGTCTGTGGGAATGTCTGTCTGTCTGTCTGTGGGAATGTCTTTCTGTCTGTCTGTCTGTGGGAATGTCTGTCTGTCTGTCTGTGGGAATGTCTGTCTGTCTGTCTGTGGGAATGTCTGTCTTTCTGTCTGTGGGAATGTCTGTCTGTCTGTCTGTGGGAATGTCTGTCTGTCTGTGGGAATGTCTGTCTGTGTGTCTGTGGGAATGTCTGTCTATCTGTCTGTGGGAATGTCTGTCTGTCTGTCTGTCTGTCTGTGGGAAAGTCTGTCTGTCTGTCTGTCTGTGGGAATGTCTTTCTGTCTGTCTGTGGGAATGTCTGTCTGTCTGTCTGGGGGAATGTCTGTCTGTCTGTCTGTGGGAATGTCTGTCTGTCTGTCTGTCGGAATGTCTGTCTGTCTGTCTGTCTGTGGGAATGTCTGTCTGTCTGTCTGTGGGAATGTCTGTCTGCCTGTGGGAATGTCTGTCTGTCTGTCTGTGGGATTGTCTGTCTGTCTGTCTGTGGGAATGTCTGTCTGTCTGTGGGAATGTCTGTCTGTCTGTCTGTCTGTGGGAATGTCTGTCTGTCTGTGGGAATGTCTGTCTGTCTGTCTGTGGGAATGTCTGTCTGTCTGTCTGTGGGAATGTCTGTCTTTCTGCCTGTGGGAATGTCTGTCTGTCTGTCTGTGGGAATGTCTGTTTGTCTGTGGGAATGTCTGTCTGTCTGTCTGTCTGTGGGAATGTCTGTCTGTCTGTGGGAATGTCTGTCTGTCTGTCTGTGGGAATGTCTGTCTGTCTGTCTGTGGGAATGTCTGTCTTTCTGCCTGTGGGAATGTCTGTCTGTCTGTCTGTGGGAATGTCTGTCTGTCGGTCTGTGGGATTGTCTGTCTGTCTGTCTTTGGGAATGTCTGTCTGTCTGTGGGAATGTCTGTCTGTCTGTGGGAATGTCTGTCTGTCTGTCTGTCTGTGGGAATGTCTGTCTGTCTGTCTGTGGGAATGTCTGTCTGTCTGTGGGAATGTCTGTCTGTGGGAATGTCTATGGGAATGTCTGTCTGTCTGTCTGTCTGTGGGAATGTCTGTCTGTCTGTCTTTGGGAATGTCTGTCTGTCTGTCTGTGGGAATGACTGTCTGTCTGTGGGAATGTCTGTCTGTCTGTCTGTCTGTTGGAATGTCTGTCTGTCTGTCTGTGGGAATGTCTGTCTGTCTGTCTGTGGGAATGTCTGTCTGTCTGTCTGTCTATCTGTCTGTGGGAATGTCTGTCTGTCTGTCGGTGGGAATGTCTGTCTGTCTGTCGGTGGGAATGTCTGTCTGTCTGTCTGTGGGAATGTCTGTCTGTTTGTCTGTCTGTGGGAATGTCTGTCTGTCTGTCTGTGGGAATGTCTATCTGTCTGTCTGTGGGGATGTCTGTCTGTCTGTCTGTCTGTGGGAATGTCTGTCTGTCTGTTTGTCTGTGGCAATGTCTGTCTGTCTGTCTGTGGGAATGTCTGTCTGTCTGTGGGAATGTCTGTCTGTCTGTCTGTGGGAATGTCAGTCTGTCTGTCTGGCTGTGGGAATGTCTGTCTCTCTGTCTGTGGGAATGTCTGTCTGTCTGTGGGAATGTCTGTCTGTCTGTATGTCTGTGGGAATGTCTGTCTGTCTGTTTGACTGTCTGTGGGAATGTCTGTCTGCCTGTCTGTGGGAATGTCTGTCTGTCTGTCGGTGGGAATGTCTGTCTGTCTGTCTGTGGGAATGTCTGTCTGTGGGAATGTCTGTCTGTCTGTCTGTGGGAATGTCTGTCTGTCTGTCTGTCTGTGGGAATGTCTGTCTGTCTGTCTGTCTGTGGGAATGTCTGTCTGTGGGAATGTCTGTCTGTCTGTCTGTCTGTGGGAATGTCTGTCTGTCTGTCTGTCTGTGGGAATATCTGTCTGTCTGGCTGTCTGTGGGAATGTCTGTCTGTCTGTCTGTGGGAATGTCTGTCTGTCTGTCTGCGGGAATGTCTGTATGTCTGTGGGAATGTCTGTCTGTCTGTCTGTGGGAATGTCTGTCTGTCTGTCTGTGGGAATGTCTGTCTGTCTGTCTGTGGGATTGTCTGTCTGTCTGTGGGAATGTCTGTCTGTCTGTCTGTCTGTCTGTGGGAATGTCTGTCTGTCTGTGGGAATGTCTGTCTGTCTGTCTGTCTAATTTAAATGTGGATTACAGGGTCAAAGGTAGGGTTCTGAAGACTGTGGAGGAACAGAGAGATCTTGGGGTCCATATCCACAGATCTCTAAAGGTTGCCACTCAAGTGGATAGAGCTGTGAAGAAGGCATATAGTGTGTTAGCTTTTATTAACAGCGTGTTGGAGTTTTAGAGCCGTGGGGTTATGCTGCAACTGTACAGGACCTTGGTGAGACCGCATTTGGAATATTGCGTGCAGTTCTGGTCACCTCACTATAAGAAGGATTTGGAAGCGCTGGAAAGAGTGCAGAGGAGATTTACCAGGATGCTGCCTGGTTTGGAGTGTCGGTCTTATGAGGAAAGGTTGAGGGAGCTGGGGCTGTTCTCTCTGGAGCGGAGGAGATTGAGGAGAGACTTAATAGAGGTTTATAAAATGATGAAGGGGATAGATCGAGTGAACGTTCAAAGACTATTTCCTCGGGTGGATGGAGCTATTACAAGGGGGCATAACTATGGGGTTCATGGTGGGAGATATAGGAAGGATATCAGAGGTAGGTTCTTCACGCAGAGAGTGGTTGGGGTGTGGAATGGACTGCCTGCAGTGATAGTGGAGTCAGACACTTTAGGAACATTTAAGCGGTTATTGGATAGGCACATGGAGCACACCAGGATGGTAGGGAGTGGGATAGCTTGATCTTGGTTTCAGATGAAGGTGGGCACAACATCGTGGGCCGAAGGGCCTGTTCTGTGCTGTAATGTTCTATGTTCTATGGTCTATGTCTGTCTGAGGGAATGTCTGTCTGTCTGTGGGAATGTCTGTCTGTCTGTGGGAATGTCTGTCTGTCCGTCTGTCTGTGGGAATGTCTGTCTGTCTGTCTGTGGGAATGTCTGTCTGTCTGTCTGTCTGTGGGAATGTCTGTCTGTCTGTCTGTCTGTCTGTCTGTGGGAATGTCTGTCTGTCTGTCTGTGGGAATGTCTGTCTGTCTGTCTGTCTGTGGGAATGACTGTCTGTCTGTGTGTCTGTGGGAATGTCTGTCTGTCTGTCTGTGTGAATGTCTGTCTGTCTGTCTGTCTGTGGGAATGTCTGTCTGTCTGTCTGTCTGTGGGTATGTCTGTCTGTCTGTCTGTCTGTGGGAATGTATGTCCGTCTGTGGGAATGTCTGTCTGTCTGTCGGTTGGAATGTCTGTCTGTCTGTCTGTCTGTGGGAATGTCTGTCTGTCTGTCTGTGGGAATGTCTATCTCTCTGTCTGTGGGAATGTCTGTCTGTCTGTCTGTCTGTGGGAATGTCTGTCTGTCTGTCTGTCTGTGGCAATGTCTGTCTGTCTGTCTGTGGGAATGTCTGTCTGTATGTCAGTCTGTGGGAATGTCTGTTTGTCTGTCTGTGGGAAAGTCTGTCTGTCTGTCTGTCTGTGGGAATGTCTGTCTGTCTGTCTGTCTGTGGGAATGTCTGTCTGTCTGTCTGTCAGTGGGAATGTCTGTCTATCTGTCTGTGGGAATGTCTGTCTGTCTGTCTGTGGGAAAGTCTGTCTGTCTGTCTGTCTGTGGGAATGTCTTTCTGTCTCTGTCTGTCTTTGGGAATGTCTGTCTGTCTGTCTTTGGGAATGTCTGTCTGTCTGTCCGTGGGAATGTCTGTCTTTCTGTCTGCCTGTCTGTCTGTCTGTGGGAATATCTGTCTGTCCGTCTGTCTGTGGGAATATCTGTCTGTCTGTCTGTCTGTCTGTGGGAATGTCTGTCTGTCTGTCTGTCTGTGGGAATGTCTGTCTGCCTGTGGGAATGTCTGTCTGTCTGTCTGTGGGAATGTCTGTCTGTCTGTCTGTGGGAATGTCTGTCTGTCTGTCTGTCTGTGGGAATGTCTGTTTGTCTGTGGGAATGTCTGTCTGTCTGTCTGTGGGAATGCCTGTCTGTGGGAATGTCTGTCTGTCTGTCTGTGGGAATGTCTGTCTGTCGGTGGGAATGTCTGTCTGTCTATCTGTGGGAATGTCTGTCTGTCTGTCTGTGGGAATGTCTGTCTGTCTCTCTGTAGGAATGTCTGTCTGTCTGGGGGAATGTCTGTCTGTCTGTGGGAATGTCTGTCTGTCTGTCTGTCTGTGGGGATGTCTGTCTGTCTGTGGGAATGTCTGTCTGTGGGAATGTCTGTCTGTACGTCTGTGGGAATGTCTGTCTGTGGGAATGTCTGTGGGAATATCTGTCTGTCTGTCTGTCTGTGGGAATGTCTGTCTGTCTGTCTGTGGGAATGTCTGTCTGTCTGTGGGAATGTCCTTCTGTGGGAATGTCTGTGGGAATGTCTGTCTGTCTGTGGGAATGTCAGTCTGTCTGTCTGTGGGAATGTCTGTCTTTCTGTCTATCTGCGGGAATGTCTGTCTGTCTGTCTGTCTGTGGGAATGTCTGTCTGTCTGTCTGTCTGTGGGAATGTCTGTCTGTCTGTCTGTCTGTGGGAATCTCTGTCTGTCTGTCTGTCTGTGGGAATGTCTGTCTGTCTGTGGGAATGTCTGTATGTCCGTCTGTCTGTGGGAATGTCTGTCTGCCTGTGGGAATGTCTGTCTGTCCGTCTGTCTGTCTGTCTGTCTGTGGGAATGTCTGTCTGTCTGTCTGTGGGAATGTCTGTCTGTCTGTCTGTGGGAATGTCTGTCTTTCTGTCTGTGGGAATGTCTGTCTGTCTGTCTGTGGGAATGTCTGTCTGTCTGTGGGAATGTCTGTCTGTGTGTCTGTGGGAATGTCTGTCTATCTGTCTGTGGGAATGTCTGTCTGTCTGTCTGTCTGTCTGTGGGAAAGTCTGTCTGTCTGTCTGTCTGTGGGAATGTCTTTCTGTCTGTCTGTGGGAATGTCTGTCTGTCTGTCTGTGGGAATGTCTGTCTGTCTGTCTGTGGGAATGTCTGTCTGTCTGTCGGAATGTCTGTCTGTCTGTCTGTCTGTGGGAATGTCTGTCTGTCTGTCTGTGGGAATGTCTGTCTGCCTGTGGGAATGTCTCTCTGTCTGTCTGTGGGATTGTCTGTCTGTCTGTCTGTGGGAATGTCTGTCTGTCTGTGGGAATGTCTGTCTGTCTGTCTGTCTGTGGGAATGTCTGTCTGTCTGTGGGAATGTCTGTCTGTCTGTCTGTGGGAATGTCTGTCTGTCTGTCTGTGGGAATGTCTGTCTTTCTACCTGTGGGAATGTCTGTCTGTCTGTCTGTGGGAATGTCTGTTTGTCTGTGGGAATGTCTGTCTGTCTGTCTGTCTGTGGGAATGTCTGTCTGTCTGTGGGAATGTCTGTCTGTCTGTCTGTGGGAATGTCTGTCTGTCTGTCTGTGGGAATGTCTGTCTTTCTGCCTGTGGGAATGTCTGTCTGTCTGTCTGTGGGAATGTCTGTCTGTCTGTCTGTGGGATTGTCTGTCTGTCTGTCTGTGGGAATGTCTGTCTGTCTGTGGGAATGTCTGTCTGTCTGTGGGAATGTCTGTCTGTCTGTCTGTCTGTGGGAATGTCTGTCTGTCTGTCTGTGGGAATGTCTGTCTGTCTGTGGGAATGTCTGTCTGTGGGAATGTCTATGGGAATGTCTGTCTGTCTGTCTGTCTGTGGGAATGTCTGTCTGTCTGTCTTTGGGAATGTCTGTCTGTCTGTCTGTGGGAATGACTGTCTGTCTGTGGGAATGTCTGTCTGTCTGTCTGTTGGAATGTCTGTCTGTCTGTCTGTGGGAATGTCTGTCTGTCTGTCTGTGGGAATGTCTGTCTGTCTGTCTGTCTATCTGTCTGTGGGAATGTCTGTCTGTCTGTCGGTGGGAATGTCTGTCTGTCTGTCTGTGGGAATGTCTGTCTGTCTGTCGGTTGGAATGTCTGTCTGTCTGTCTGTCTGTGGGAATGTCTGTCTGTCTGTCTGTGGGAATGTCTATCTCTCTGTCTGTGGGAATGTCTGTCTGTCTGTCTGTCTGTGGGAATGTCTGTCTGTCTGTCTGTCTGTGGCAATGTCTGTCTGTCTGTCTGTGGGAATGTCTGTCTGTATGTCAGTCTGTGGGAATGTCTGTTTGTCTGTCTGTGGGAAAGTCTGTCTGTCTGTCTGTCTGTGGGAATGTCTGTCTGTCTGTCTGTCTGTGGGAATGTCTGTCTGTCTGTCTGTCAGTGGGAATGTCTGTCTATCTGTCTGTGGGAATGTCTGTCTGTCTGTCTGTGGGAAAGTCTGTCTGTCTGTCTGTCTGTGGGAATGTCTTTCTGTCTCTGTCTGTCTTTGGGAATGTCTGTCTGTCTGTCTTTGGGAATGTCTGTCTGTCTGTCCGTGGGAATGTCTGTCTTTCTGTCTGCCTGTCTGTCTGTCTGTGGGAATATCTGTCTGTCCGTCTGTCTGTGGGAATATCTGTCTGTCTGTCTGTCTGTCTGTGGGAATGTCTGTCTGTCTGTCTGTCTGTGGGAATGTCTGTCTGCCTGTGGGAATGTCTGTCTGTCTGTCTGTGGGAATGTCTGTCTGTCTGTCTGTGGGAATGTCTGTCTGTCTGTCTGTCTGTGGGAATGTCTGTTTGTCTGTGGGAATGTCTGTCTGTCTGTCTGTGGGAATGCCTGTCTGTGGGAATGTCTGTCTGTCTGTCTGTGGGAATGTCTGTCTGTCGGTGGGAATGTCTGTCTGTCTATCTGTGGGAATGTCTGTCTGTCTGTCTGTGGGAATGTCTGTCTGTCTCTCTGTGGGAATGTCTGTCTGTCTGGGGGAATGTCTGTCTGTCTGTGGGAATGTCTGTCTGTCTGTCTGTCTGTGGGGATGTCTGTCTGTCTGTGGGAATGTCTGTCTGTGGGAATGTCTGTCTGTACGTCTGTGGGAATGTCTGTCTGTGGGAATGTCTGTGGGAATATCTGTCTGTCTGTCTGTCTGTGGGAATGTCTGTCTGTCTGTCTGTGGGAATGTCTGTCTGTCTGTGGGAATGTCCTTCTGTGGGAATGTCTGTGGGAATGTCTGTCTGTCTGTGGGAATGTCAGTCTGTCTGTCTGTGGGAATGTCTGTCTTTCTGTCTATCTGCGGGAATGTCTGTCTGTCTGTCTGTCTGTGGGAATGTCTGTCTGTCTGTCTGTCTGTGGGAATGTCTGTCTGTCTGTCTGTCTGTGGGAATCTCTGTCTGTCTGTCTGTCTGTGGGAATGTCTGTCTGTCTGTGGGAATGTCTGTATGTCCGTCTGTCTGTGGGAATGTCTGTCTGCCTGTGGGAATGTCTGTCTGTCCGTCTGTCTGTCTGTCTGTCTGTGGGAATGTCTGTCTGTCTGTCTGTGGGAATGTCTGTCTGTCTGTCTGTGGGAATGTCTGTCTTTCTGTCTGTGGGAATGTCTGTCTGTCTGTCTGTGGGAATGTCTGTCTGTCTGTGGGAATGTCTGTCTGTGTGTCTGTGGGAATGTCTGTCTATCTGTCTGTGGGAATGTCTGTCTGTCTGTCTGTCTGTCTGTGGGAAAGTCTGTCTGTCTGTCTGTCTGTGGGAATGTCTTTCTGTCTGTCTGTGGGAATGTCTGTCTGTCTGTCTGTGGGAATGTCTGTCTGTCTGTCTGTGGGAATGTCTGTCTGTCTGTCGGAATGTCTGTCTGTCTGTCTGTCTGTGGGAATGTCTGTCTGTCTGTCTGTGGGAATGTCTGTCTGCCTGTGGGAATGTCTCTCTGTCTGTCTGTGGGATTGTCTGTCTGTCTGTCTGTGGGAATGTCTGTCTGTCTGTGGGAATGTCTGTCTGTCTGTCTGTCTGTGGGAATGTCTGTCTGTCTGTGGGAATGTCTGTCTGTCTGTCTGTGGGAATGTCTGTCTGTCTGTCTGTGGGAATGTCTGTCTTTCTACCTGTGGGAATGTCTGTCTGTCTGTCTGTGGGAATGTCTGTTTGTCTGTGGGAATGTCTGTCTGTCTGTCTGTCTGTGGGAATGTCTGTCTGTCTGTGGGAATGTCTGTCTGTCTGTCTGTGGGAATGTCTGTCTGTCTGTCTGTGGGAATGTCTGTCTTTCTGCCTGTGGGAATGTCTGTCTGTCTGTCTGTGGGAATGTCTGTCTGTCTGTCTGTGGGATTGTCTGTCTGTCTGTCTGTGGGAATGTCTGTCTGTCTGTGGGAATGTCTGTCTGTCTGTGGGAATGTCTGTCTGTCTGTCTGTCTGTGGGAATGTCTGTCTGTCTGTCTGTGGGAATGTCTGTCTGTCTGTGGGAATGTCTGTCTGTGGGAATGTCTATGGGAATGTCTGTCTGTCTGTCTGTCTGTGGGAATGTCTGTCTGTCTGTCTTTGGGAATGTCTGTCTGTCTGTCTGTGGGAATGACTGTCTGTCTGTGGGAATGTCTGTCTGTCTGTCTGTTGGAATGTCTGTCTGTCTGTCTGTGGGAATGTCTGTCTGTCTGTCTGTGGGAATGTCTGTCTGTCTGTCTGTCTATCTGTCTGTGGGAATGTCTGTCTGTCTGTCGGTGGGAATGTCTGTCTGTCTGTCTGTGGGAATGTCTGTCTGTCTGTCTGTGGGAATGTCTGTCTGTTTGTCTGTCTGTGGGAATGTCTGTCTGTCTGTCTGTGGGAATGTCTATCTGTCTGTCTGTGGGGATGTCTGTCTGTCTGTCTGTCTGTGGGAATGTCTGTCTGTCTGTTTGTCTGTGGCAATGTCTGTCTGTCTGTCTGTGGGAATGTCTGTCTGTCTGTGGGAATGTCTGTCTGTCTGTCTGTGGGAATGTCAGTCTGTCTGTCTGGCTGTGGGAAAGTCTGTCTCTCTGTCTGTGGGAATGTCTGTCTGTCTGTGGGAATGTCTGTCTGTCTGTATGTCTGTGGGAATGTCTGTCTGTCTGTTTGACTGTCTGTGGGAATGTCTGTCTGCCTGTCTGTGGGAATGTCTGTCTGTCTGTCGGTGGGAATGTCTGTCTGTCTGTCTGTGGGAATGTCTGTCTGTCTGTCTGTGGGAATGTCTGTCTGTCTGTCTGTGGGAATGTCTGTCTGTCTGTCTGTGGGAATGTCTGTCTGTCTGTCTGTCTGTGGGAATGTCTGTCTGTGGGAATGTCTGTCTGTCTGTCTGTCTGTGGGAATGTCTGTCTGTCTGTCTGTCTGTGGGAATATCTGTCTGTCTGGCTGTCTGTGGGAATGTCTGTCTGTCTGTCTGTGGGAATGTCTGTCTGTCTGTCTGCGGGAATGTCTGTATGTCTGTGGGAATGTCTGTCTGTCTGTCTGTGGGAATGTCTGTCTGTCTGTCTGTGGGAATGTCTGTCTGTCTGTCTGTCTGTCTGTGGGAATGTCTGTCTGTCTGTGGGAATGTCTGTCTGTCTGTCTAATTTAAATGTGGATTACAGGGTCAAAGGTAGGGTTCTGAAGACTGTGGAGGAACAGAGAGATCTTGGGGTCCATATCCACAGATCTCTAAAGGTTGCCACTCAAGTGGATAGAGCTGTGAAGAAGGCATATAGTGTGTTAGCTTTTATTAACAGCGTGTTGGAGTTTAAGAGCCGTGGGGTTATGCTGCAACTGTACAGGACCTTGGTGAGACCGCATTTGGAATATTGCGTGCAGTTCTGGTCACCTCACTATAAGAAGGATTTGGAAGCGCTGGAAAGAGTGCAGAGGAGATTTACCAGGATGCTGCCTGGTTTGGAGTGTCGGTCTTATGAGGAAAGGTTGAGGGAGCTGGGGCTGTTCTCTCTGGAGCGGAGGAGATTGAGGAGAGACTTAATAGAGGTTTATAAAATGATGAAGGGGATAGATCGAGTGAACGTTCAAAGACTATTTCCTCGGGTGGATGGAGCTATTACAAGGGGGCATAACTATAGGGTTCATGGTGGGAGATATAGGAAGGATATCAGAGGTAGGTTCTTCACGCAGAGAGTGGTTGGGGTGTGGAATGGACTGCCTGCAGTGATAGTGGAGTCAGACACTTTAGGAACATTTAAGCGGTTATTGGATAGGCACATGGAGCACACCAGGATGGTAGGGAGTGGGATAGCTTGATCTTGGTTTCAGATGAAGGTCGGCACAACATCGTGGGCCGAAGGGCCTGTTCTGTGCTGTAATGTTCTATGTTCTATGGTCTATGTCTGTCTGTGGGAATGTCTGTCTGTCTGTGGGAATGTCTGTCTGTCTGTCTGTGGGAATGTCTGTCTGTCTGTCTGTGGGAATGTCTGTCTGTCTGTCTGTGGGAATGTCTGTCTGTCTGTGGGAATGTCAGTCTGTCTGTGGGAATGTCTGTCTGTCTGTGGGAATGTCTGTCTGTCCGTCTGTCTGTGGGAATGTCTGTCTGCCTGTCTGTGGGAATGTCTGTCTGTCTGTCTGTCTGTGGGAATGCCTTTCTGTCTGTCTGTGTGAATGTCTGTCTGTCTGTCTGTCTGTGGGAATGTCTGTCTGTCTGTGGGAATGTCTGTATGTCTGTCTGTCTGTGGGAATGTCTGTCTGTCTGTGGGAATGTCTGTCTGTCCGTCTGTGGGAATGTCTGTCTGTCTGTGGGAATGTCCGTCTGTCTGTCTGTCTGTCTGTGGGAATGTCTGTCTGTCTGTCTGTGGGAATGTCTGTCTGTCTGTGGGAATGTCTGTCTGTCTGTCTGTGGGAATGTCTGTCTGTCTGTCTGTCTGTCTGTGGGAATGTCTGTCTGTCTGTGGGAATGTCTGTCTGTCTGTCTGTCTGTGGGAATGACTGTCTGTCTGTCTGTGGGAATGTCTGTCTGTCTGTCTGTCTGTGGGAATGTCTGTCTGTCTGTCTGTGGGAATGTCTGTCTGTCTGTCCGTCAGTGGGAATGACTGTCTGTCTGTCTGTCTGTGGGAATGTCTGTCTGTCTGTCTGTCTGTGTAAATGTCTGTCTGTCTGTCTGTCTGTGGGAATGTCTGTCTGTCTGTGGGAATGTCTGTCTGTCTGTCTGTCTGTGGGAATGTCTGTCTGTCTGTCTGTGGGAATGTCTGTCTGTCTGTCTGTGGGAATGTCTGTCCGTCTGTGGGAATGTCTGTCTGTCTGTCTGTGGGAATGTCTGTCTGTCTGTCTGTCCGTCTGTGGGAATGTCTGTCTGTCTGAAGGTTGTATTGTCTGTCTGTCTGTCTGTGGGAATGTCTGTCTGTCTGTCTGTCAGTGGGAATGTCTGTCTGTCTGTCAGTGGGAATGTCAGTCTGTCTGTCTGTGGGAATGTCTATCTGTCTGTCTGTGGGAATGTCTGTCTGTATGTCTGTGGGAATGACTGTCTGTCTGTCTGTCTGTGGCAATGTCTGTCTGTCTGTCTGTGGGAATGTCTGTCTGTCTGTCTGCCTGTGGGAATGTCTGTCTGTCTGTCTGTGGGAAAGTCTGTCTGTCTGTCTGTGGGAATGTCTGTCTTTCTGTGGGAATGTCTGTCTGTCTGTGGGAATGTCTGTCTATCTGTCTGTGGGAATGTCTGTCTGTCTGTCTGTCTGTGGGAAAGTGTGTCTGTCTTTCTGTCTGGGGGAATGTCTTTCTGTCTGTCTGTCTGTGGGAATGTCTGTCTGTCCGTCTGTGGGAATGTCTGTCTGTCTGTCTGTCTGTGGGAATGTCTGTCTGTCTGTCTGCCTTTCTGTCTGTCTGTGGGAATATCTGTCTGTCCGTCTGTCTGTGGGAATGTCTGTCTGTCTGTCTGTCTGTGGGAATGTCTGTCTGCCTGTGGGAATGTCTGTCTGTCTGTCTGTGGGAATGTCTGTCTGTGGGAATGTCTGTCTGTCTGTGGGAATGTCTGTCTGTTTGTCTGTGGGAATGTCTGTCTGTCTGTCTGTGGGAATGTCTGTCTGTGGGAATGTATGTCTGTCTGTCTGTGTGAATGTCTGTCTGTCTGTCGGTGGGAATGTCTGTCTGTCTGTCTGTGGGAATGTCTGTCTGTCTGTGGGAATGTCTGTCTGTCTGTGGGAATGTCTGTCTGTCTGTCTGTGGGAATGTCTGTCTGTCTGTCTGTGGGAATGTCTGTCTGTCTGTCTGTGGGAATGTCTGTCTGTCTGTCTGTCTTTGGGAATGTCTGTCTGTCTGTGGGAATGTCTGTCTGTCTGTCTGTCTGTGGGAATGTCTGTCTGTCTGTGGGAATGTCTGTCTGTCTGTTTGTCTGTCTGTGGGAATGTCTGTCTGTCTGTGGGAATGTCTGTCTGTCTGTCTGTCAGTGGGAATCTCTGTCTGTCTGTCTGTCTGTGGGAATGTCTGTCTGTCTGTCTGTGTGAATGTCTGTCTGTCTGTCTGTCTGTCTGTGGGAATGTCTGTCTGTCTGTGGGAATGTCTGTCTGTCTGTCTGTCTGTGGGTATGTCTGTCTGTCTGTCTGTGGGAATGTCTGTCTGTCTGTGGGAATGTCTGTCTGTCTGTGGGAATGTCTGTCTGTCTGTGGGAATGTCTGTCTGTCTGTCTGTCCGTCTGTGGGAATGTCTGTCTGTCTGTCGGTTGGAATGTCTGTCTGTCTGTCTGTGGGAATGTCTGTCTGTCTGTCAGTGGGAATGTCTGTCTGTCTGTCTGTCTGTGGGAATGTCTGTCTGTCTGTCTGTCTGTGGGAATATCTATCTGTCTGTCTGTGGGAATGTCTGTCTGTCTGTCTGTCTGTGGGAATATCTGTCTGTCTGGCTGTCTGTCTGTCTGTCTGTCTGTGGGAATATCTGTCTGTCTGGCTGTCTGTGGGAATGTCTGTCTGTCTGTCTGTGGGAATGTCTGTCTGTCTGTCTGCGGGAATGTCTGTATGTCTGTGGGAATGTCTGTCTGTCTGTCTGTGGGAATGTCTGTCTGTGGGAATGTCTGTCTGTCTGTCTGTGGGATTGTCTGTCTGTCTGTGGGAATGTCTGTCTGTCTGTCTGTGGGAATGTCTGTCCGTCTGTGGGAATGTCTGTCTGTCTGTCTGTGGGAATGTCTGTCTGTCTGTCTGTCCGTCTGTGGGAATGTCTGTCTGTCTGAAGGTTGTATTGTCTGTCTGTCTGTCTGTGGGAATGTCTGTCTGTCTGTCTGTCAGTGGGAATGTCTGTCTGTCTGTCAGTGGGAATGTCAGTCTGTCTGTCTGTGGGAATGTCTATCTGTCTGTCTGTGGGAATGTCTGTCTGTCTGTATGTCTGTGGGAATGACTGTCTGTCTGTCTGTCTGTGGCAATGTCTGTCTGTCTGTCTGTGGGAATGTCTGTCTGTCTGTCTGCCTGTGGGAATGTCTGTCTGTCTGTCTGTGGGAATGTCTGTCTGTCTGTCTGTGGGAATGTCTGTCTGTCTGTCGGAATGTCTGTCTGTCTGTGGGAATGTCTGTCTGTCTGTGGGAATGTCTGTCTGTCTGTGGGAATGTCTGTCTGTCTGTCTGTCTGTGGGAATGTCTGTCTGTCTGTCTGTGGGAATGACTGTCTGTCTGTGGGAATGTCTGTCTGTCTGTCTGTTGGAATGTCTGTCTGTCTGTCTGTGGGAATGTCTGTCTGTCTGTCTGTGGGAATGTCTGTCTGTCTGTCTGTCTATCTGTCTGTGGGAATGTCTGTCTGTCTGTCGGTGGGAATGTCTGTCTGTCTGTCTGTGGGAATGTCTGTCTGTCTGTCTGTGGGAATGTCTGTCTGTTTGTCTGTCTGTGGGAATGTCTGTCTGTCTGTCTGTGGGAATGTCTATCTGTCTGTCTGTGGGGATGTCTGTCTGTCTGTCTGTCTGTGGGAATGTCTGTCTGTCTGTTTGTCTGTGGCAATGTCTGTCTGTCTGTCTGTGGGAATGTCTGTCTGTCTGTGGGAATGTCTGTCTGTCTGTCTGTGGGAATGTCAGTCTGTCTGTCTGGCTGTGGGAAAGTCTGTCTCTCTGTCTGTGGGAATGTCTGTCTGTCTGTGGGAATGTCTGTCTGTCTGTATGTCTGTGGGAATGTCTGTCTGTCTGTTTGACTGTCTGTGGGAATGTCTGTCTGCCTGTCTGTGGGAATGTCTGTCTGTCTGTCGGTGGGAATGTCTGTCTGTCTGTCTGTGGGAATGTCTGTCTGTCTGTCTGTGGGAATGTCTGTCTGTCTGTCTGTGGGAATGTCTGTCTGTCTGTCTGTGGGAATGTCTGTCTGTCTGTCTGTCTGTGGGAATGTCTGTCTGTGGGAATGTCTGTCTGTCTGTCTGTCTGTGGGAATGTCTGTCTGTCTGTCTGTCTGTGGGAATATCTGTCTGTCTGGCTGTCTGTGGGAATGTCTGTCTGTCTGTCTGTGGGAATGTCTGTCTGTCTGTCTGCGGGAATGTCTGTATGTCTGTGGGAATGTCTGTCTGTCTGTCTGTGGGAATGTCTGTCTGTCTGTCTGTGGGAATGTCTGTCTGTCTGTCTGTCTGTCTGTGGGAATGTCTGTCTGTCTGTGGGAATGTCTGTCTGTCTGTCTGTCTAATTTAAATGTGGATTACAGGGTCAAAGGTAGGGTTCTGAAGACTGTGGAGGAACAGAGAGATCTTGGGGTCCATATCCACAGATCTCTAAAGGTTGCCACTCAAGTGGATAGAGCTGTGAAGAAGGCATATAGTGTGTTAGCTTTTATTAACAGCGTGTTGGAGTTTAAGAGCCGTGGGGTTATGCTGCAACTGTACAGGACCTTGGTGAGACCGCATTTGGAATATTGCGTGCAGTTCTGGTCACCTCACTATAAGAAGGATTTGGAAGCGCTGGAAAGAGTGCAGAGGAGATTTACCAGGATGCTGCCTGGTTTGGAGTGTCGGTCTTATGAGGAAAGGTTGAGGGAGCTGGGGCTGTTCTCTCTGGAGCGGAGGAGATTGAGGAGAGACTTAATAGAGGTTTATAAAATGATGAAGGGGATAGATCGAGTGAACGTTCAAAGACTATTTCCTCGGGTGGATGGAGCTATTACAAGGGGGCATAACTATAGGGTTCATGGTGGGAGATATAGGAAGGATATCAGAGGTAGGTTCTTCACGCAGAGAGTGGTTGGGGTGTGGAATGGACTGCCTGCAGTGATAGTGGAGTCAGACACTTTAGGAACATTTAAGCGGTTATTGGATAGGCACATGGAGCACACCAGGATGGTAGGGAGTGGGATAGCTTGATCTTGGTTTCAGATGAAGGTCGGCACAACATCGTGGGCCGAAGGGCCTGTTCTGTGCTGTAATGTTCTATGTTCTATGGTCTATGTCTGTCTGTGGGAATGTCTGTCTGTCTGTGGGAATGTCTGTCTGTCTGTCTGTGGGAATGTCTGTCTGTCTGTCTGTGGGAATGTCTGTCTGTCTGTCTGTGGGAATGTCTGTCTGTCTGTGGGAATGTCAGTCTGTCTGTGGGAATGTCTGTCTGTCTGTGGGAATGTCTGTCTGTCCGTCTGTCTGTGGGAATGTCTGTCTGCCTGTCTGTGGGAATGTCTGTCTGTCTGTCTGTCTGTGGGAATGCCTTTCTGTCTGTCTGTGTGAATGTCTGTCTGTCTGTCTGTCTGTGGGAATGTCTGTCTGTCTGTGGGAATGTCTGTATGTCTGTCTGTCTGTGGGAATGTCTGTCTGTCTGTGGGAATGTCTGTCTGTCCGTCTGTGGGAATGTCTGTCTGTCTGTGGGAATGTCCGTCTGTCTGTCTGTCTGTCTGTGGGAATGTCTGTCTGTCTGTCTGTGGGAATGTCTGTCTGTCTGTGGGAATGTCTGTCTGTCTGTCTGTGGGAATGTCTGTCTGTCTGTCTGTCTGTCTGTGGGAATGTCTGTCTGTCTGTGGGAATGTCTGTCTGTCTGTCTGTCTGTGGGAATGACTGTCTGTCTGTCTGTGGGAATGTCTGTCTGTCTGTCTGTCTGTGGGAATGTCTGTCTGTCTGTCTGTGGGAATGTCTGTCTGTCTGTCCGTCAGTGGGAATGACTGTCTGTCTGTCTGTCTGTGGGAATGTCTGTCTGTCTGTCTGTCTGTGTAAATGTCTGTCTGTCTGTCTGTCTGTGGGAATGTCTGTCTGTCTGTGGGAATGTCTGTCTGTCTGTCTGTCTGTGGGAATGTCTGTCTGTCTGTCTGTGGGAATGTCTGTCTGTCTGTCTGTGGGAATGTCTGTCCGTCTGTGGGAATGTCTGTCTGTCTGTCTGTGGGAATGTCTGTCTGTCTGTCTGTCCGTCTGTGGGAATGTCTGTCTGTCTGAAGGTTGTATTGTCTGTCTGTCTGTCTGTGGGAATGTCTGTCTGTCTGTCTGTCAGTGGGAATGTCTGTCTGTCTGTCAGTGGGAATGTCAGTCTGTCTGTCTGTGGGAATGTCTATCTGTCTGTCTGTGGGAATGTCTGTCTGTATGTCTGTGGGAATGACTGTCTGTCTGTCTGTCTGTGGCAATGTCTGTCTGTCTGTCTGTGGGAATGTCTGTCTGTCTGTCTGCCTGTGGGAATGTCTGTCTGTCTGTCTGTGGGAAAGTCTGTCTGTCTGTCTGTGGGAATGTCTGTCTGTCTGTGGGAATGTCTGTCTGTCTGTCTGTGGGAATGTCTGTCTATCTGTCTGTGGGAATGTCTGTCTGTCTGTCTGTCTGTGGGAAAGTGTGTCTGTCTTTCTGTCTGGGGGAATGTCTTTCTGTCTGTCTGTCTGTGGGAATGTCTGTCTGTCCGTCTGTGGGAATGTCTGTCTGTCTGTCTGTCTGTGGGAATGTCTGTCTGTCTGTCTGCCTTTCTGTCTGTCTGTGGGAATATCTGTCTGTCCGTCTGTCTGTGGGAATGTCTGTCTGTCTGTCTGTCTGTGGGAATGTCTGTCTGCCTGTGGGAATGTCTGTCTGTCTGTCTGTGGGAATGTCTGTCTGTGGGAATGTCTGTCTGTCTGTGGGAATGTCTGTCTGTTTGTCTGTGGGAATGTCTGTCTGTCTGTCTGTGGGAATGTCTGTCTGTGGGAATGTATGTCTGTCTGTCTGTGTGAATGTCTGTCTGTCTGTCGGTGGGAATGTCTGTCTGTCTGTCTGTGGGAATGTCTGTCTGTCTGTGGGAATGTCTGTCTGTCTGTGGGAATGTCTGTCTGTCTGTCTGTGGGAATGTCTGTCTGTCTGTCTGTGGGAATGTCTGTCTGTCTGTCTGTGGGAATGTCTGTCTGTCTGTCTGTCTTTGGGAATGTCTGTCTGTCTGTGGGAATGTCTGTCTGTCTGTCTGTCTGTGGGAATGTCTGTCTGTCTGTGGGAATGTCTGTCTGTCTGTTTGTCTGTCTGTGGGAATGTCTGTCTGTCTGTGGGAATGTCTGTCTGTCTGTCTGTCAGTGGGAATCTCTGTCTGTCTGTCTGTCTGTGGGAATGTCTGTCTGTCTGTCTGTGTGAATGTCTGTCTGTCTGTCTGTCTGTCTGTGGGAATGTCTGTCTGTCTGTGGGAATGTCTGTCTGTCTGTCTGTCTGTGGGTATGTCTGTCTGTCTGTCTGTGGGAATGTCTGTCTGTCTGTGGGAATGTCTGTCTGTCTGTGGGAATGTCTGTCTGTCTGTGGGAATGTCTGTCTGTCTGTCTGTCCGTCTGTGGGAATGTCTGTCTGTCTGTCGGTTGGAATGTCTGTCTGTCTGTCTGTGGGAATGTCTGTCTGTCTGTCAGTGGGAATGTCTGTCTGTCTGTCTGTCTGTGGGAATGTCTGTCTGTCTGTCTGTCTGTGGAAATATCTATCTGTCTGTCTGTGGGAATGTCTGTCTGTCTGTCTGTCTGTGGGAATATCTGTCTGTCTGGCTGTCTGTCTGTCTGTCTGTCTGTGGGAATATCTGTCTGTCTGGCTGTCTGTGGGAATGTCTGTCTGTCTGTCTGTGGGAATGTCTGTCTGTCTGTCTGCGGGAATGTCTGTATGTCTGTGGGAATGTCTGTCTGTCTGTCTGTGGGAATGTCTGTCTGTGGGAATGTCTGTCTGTCTGTCTGTGGGATTGTCTGTCTGTCTGTGGGAATGTCTGTCTGTCTGTCTGTGGGAATGTCTGTCCGTCTGTGGGAATGTCTGTCTGTCTGTCTGTGGGAATGTCTGTCTGTCTGTCTGTCCGTCTGTGGGAATGTCTGTCTGTCTGAAGGTTGTATTGTCTGTCTGTCTGTCTGTGGGAATGTCTGTCTGTCTGTCTGTCAGTGGGAATGTCTGTCTGTCTGTCAGTGGGAATGTCAGTCTGTCTGTCTGTGGGAATGTCTATCTGTCTGTCTGTGGGAATGTCTGTCTGTCTGTATGTCTGTGGGAATGACTGTCTGTCTGTCTGTCTGTGGCAATGTCTGTCTGTCTGTCTGTGGGAATGTCTGTCTGTCTGTCTGCCTGTGGGAATGTCTGTCTGTCTGTCTGTGGGAAAGTCTGTCTGTCTGTCTGTGGGAATGTCTGTCTGTCTGTGGGAATGTCTGTCTGTCTGTCTGTGGGAATGTCTGTCTATCTGTCTGTGGGAATGTCTGTCTGTCTGTCTGTCTGTGGGAAAGTGTGTCTGTCTTTCTGTCTGGGGGAATGTCTTTCTGTCTGTCTGTCTGTGGGAATGTCTGTCTGTCCGTCTGTGGGAATGTCTGTCTGTCTGTCTGTCTGTGGGAATGTCTGTCTGTCTGTCTGCCTTTCTGTCTGTCTGTGGGAATATCTGTCTGTCCGTCTGTCTGTGGGAATGTCTGTCTGTCTGTCTGTCTGTGGGAATGTCTGTCTGCCTGTGGGAATGTCTGTCTGTCTGTCTGTGGGAATGTCTGTCTGTGGGAATGTCTGTCTGTCTGTGGGAATGTCTGTCTGTTTGTCTGTGGGAATGTCTGTCTGTCTGTCTGTGGGAATGTCTGTCTGTGGGAATGTATGTCTGTCTGTCTGTGTGAATGTCTGTCTGTCTGTCGGTGGGAATGTCTGTCTGTCTGTCTGTGGGAATGTCTGTCTGTCTGTGGGAATGTCTGTCTGTCTGTGGGAATGTCTGTCTGTCTGTCTGTGGGAATGTCTGTCTGTCTGTCTGTGGGAATGTCTGTCTGTCTGTCTGTGGGAATGTCTGTCTGTCTGTCTGTCTTTGGGAATGTCTGTCTGTCTGTGGGAATGTCTGTCTGTCTGTCTGTCTGTGGGAATGTCTGTCTGTCTGTGGGAATGTCTGTCTGTCTGTTTGTCTGTCTGTGGGAATGTCTGTCTGTCTGTGGGAATGTCTGTCTGTCTGTCTGTCAGTGGGAATCTCTGTCTGTCTGTCTGTCTGTGGGAATGTCTGTCTGTCTGTCTGTGTGAATGTCTGTCTGTCTGTCTGTCTGTCTGTGGGAATGTCTGTCTGTCTGTGGGAATGTCTGTCTGTCTGTCTGTCTGTGGGTATGTCTGTCTGTCTGTCTGTGGGAATGTCTGTCTGTCTGTGGGAATGTCTGTCTGTCTGTGGGAATGTCTGTCTGTCTGTGGGAATGTCTGTCTGTCTGTCTGTCCGTCTGTGGGAATGTCTGTCTGTCTGTCGGTTGGAATGTCTGTCTGTCTGTCTGTGGGAATGTCTGTCTGTCTGTCAGTGGGAATGTCTGTCTGTCTGTCTGTCTGTGGGAATGTCTGTCTGTCTGTCTGTCTGTGGGAATATCTATCTGTCTGTCTGTGGGAATGTCTGTCTGTCTGTCTGTCTGTGGGAATATCTGTCTGTCTGGCTGTCTGTCTGTCTGTCTGTCTGTGGGAATATCTGTCTGTCTGGCTGTCTGTGGGAATGTCTGTCTGTCTGTCTGTGGGAATGTCTGTCTGTCTGTCTGCGGGAATGTCTGTATGTCTGTGGGAATGTCTGTCTGTCTGTCTGTGGGAATGTCTGTCTGTGGGAATGTCTGTCTGTCTGTCTGTGGGATTGTCTGTCTGTCTGTGGGAATGTCTGTCTGTCTGTCTGTCTGTCTGTGGGAATGTCTGTCTGTCTGTGGGAATGTCTGTCTGTCTGTCTGTCTAATTTAAATGTGGATTACAGGGTCAAAGGTAGGGTTCTGAAGACTGTGGAGGAACAGAGAGATCTTGGGGTCCATATCCACAGATCTCTAAAGGTTGCCACTCAAGTGGATAGAGCTGTGAAGAAGGCATATAGTGTGTTAGCTTTTATTAACAGCGTGTTGGAGTTTAAGAGCCGTGGGGTTATGCTGCAACTGTACAGGACCTTGGTGAGACCGCATTTGGAATATTGCGTGCAGTTCTGGTCACCTCACTATAAGAAGGATTTGGAAGCGCTGGAAAGAGTGCAGAGGAGATTTACCAGGATGCTGCCTGGTTTGGAGTGTCGGTCTTATGAGGAAAGGTTGAGGGAGCTGGGGCTGTTCTCTCTGGAGCGGAGGAGATTGAGGGGAGACTTAATAGAGGTTTATAAAATGATGAAGGGGATAGATCGAGTGAACGTTCAAAGACTATTTCCTCGGGTGGATGGAGCTATTACAAGGGGGCATAACTATAGGGTTCATGCTGGGAGATATAGGAAGGATATCAGAGGTAGGTTCTTCACGCAGAGAGTGGTTGGGGTGTGGAATGGACTGCCTGCAGTGATAGTGGAGTCAGACACTTTAGGAACATTTAAGCGGTTATTGGATAGGCACATGGAGCACACCAGGATGGTAGGGAGTGGGATAGCTTGATCTTGGTTTCAGATGAAGGTCGGCACAACATCGTGGGCCGAAGGGCCTGTTCTGTGCTGTAATGTTCTATGTTCTATGGTCTATGTCTGTCTGTGGGAATGTCTGTCTGTCTGTGGGAATGTCTGTCTGTCTGTCTGTGGGAATGTCTGTATGTCTGTCTGTGGGAATGTCTGTCTGTCTGTCTGTGGGAATGTCTGTCTGTCTGTGGGAATGTCAGTCTGTCTGTGGGAATGTCTGTCTGTCTGTGGGAATGTCTGTCTGTCCGTCTGTCTGTGGGAATGTCTGTCTGCCTGTCTGTGGGAATGTCTGTCTGTCTGTCTGTCTGTGGGAATGCCTGTCTGTCTGTCTGTGTGAATGTCTGTCTGTCTGTCTGTCTGTGGGAATGTCTGTCTGTCTGTGGGAATGTCTGTATGTCTGTCTGTCTGTGGGAATGTCTGTCTGCCTGTGGGAATGTCTGTCTGTCCGTCTGTGGGAATGTCTGTCTGTCTGTGGGAATGTCTGTCTGTCTGTCTGCCTTTCTGTCTGTCTGTGGGAATATCTGTCTGTCCGTCTGTCTGTGGGAATGTCTGTCTGTCTGTCTGTCTGTGGGAATGTCTGTCTGTCTGTCTGTCGGTGGGAATGTCTGTCTGCCTGTGGGAATGTCAGTCTGTCTGTCTGTCTGTGGGAATGTCTGTCTGTGGGAATGTCTGTCTGTCTGTGGGAATGTCTGTCTGTTTGTCTGTGGGAATGTCTGTCTGTCTGTCTGTCTGTGGGAATGTCTGTCTGTGGGAATGTATGTCTGTCTGTCGGTTGGAATGTCTGTCTGTCTGTCTGTGGGAATGTCTGTCTGTCTGTCAGTGGGAATGTCTGTCTGTCTGTCTGTCTGTGGGAATGTCTGTCTGTCTGTCTGTCTGTGGAAATATCTATCTGTCTGTCTGTGGGAATGTCTGTCTGTCTGTCTGTCTGTGGGAATATCTGTCTGTCTGGCTGTCTGTCTGTCTGTCTGTCTGTGGGAATATCTGTCTGTCTGGCTGTCTGTGGGAATGTCTGTCTGTCTGTCTGTGGGAATGTCTGTCTGTCTGTCTGCGGGAATGTCTGTATGTCTGTGGGAATGTCTGTCTGTCTGTCTGTGGGAATGTCTGTCTGTGGGAATGTCTGTCTGTCTGTCTGTGGGATTGTCTGTCTGTCTGTGGGAATGTCTGTCTGTCTGTCTGTGGGAATGTCTGTCCGTCTGTGGGAATGTCTGTCTGTCTGTCTGTGGGAATGTCTGTCTGTCTGTCTGTCCGTCTGTGGGAATGTCTGTCTGTCTGAAGGTTGTATTGTCTGTCTGTCTGTCTGTGGGAATGTCTGTCTGTCTGTCTGTCAGTGGGAATGTCTGTCTGTCTGTCAGTGGGAATGTCAGTCTGTCTGTCTGTGGGAATGTCTATCTGTCTGTCTGTGGGAATGTCTGTCTGTCTGTATGTCTGTGGGAATGACTGTCTGTCTGTCTGTCTGTGGCAATGTCTGTCTGTCTGTCTGTGGGAATGTCTGTCTGTCTGTCTGCCTGTGGGAATGTCTGTCTGTCTGTCTGTGGGAAAGTCTGTCTGTCTGTCTGTGGGAATGTCTGTCTGTCTGTGGGAATGTCTGTCTGTCTGTCTGTGGGAATGTCTGTCTATCTGTCTGTGGGAATGTCTGTCTGTCTGTCTGTCTGTGGGAAAGTGTGTCTGTCTTTCTGTCTGGGGGAATGTCTTTCTGTCTGTCTGTCTGTGGGAATGTCTGTCTGTCCGTCTGTGGGAATGTCTGTCTGTCTGTCTGTCTGTGGGAATGTCTGTCTGTCTGTCTGCCTTTCTGTCTGTCTGTGGGAATATCTGTCTGTCCGTCTGTCTGTGGGAATGTCTGTCTGTCTGTCTGTCTGTGGGAATGTCTGTCTGCCTGTGGGAATGTCTGTCTGTCTGTCTGTGGGAATGTCTGTCTGTGGGAATGTCTGTCTGTCTGTGGGAATGTCTGTCTGTTTGTCTGTGGGAATGTCTGTCTGTCTGTCTGTGGGAATGTCTGTCTGTGGGAATGTATGTCTGTCTGTCTGTGTGAATGTCTGTCTGTCTGTCGGTGGGAATGTCTGTCTGTCTGTCTGTGGGAATGTCTGTCTGTCTGTGGGAATGTCTGTCTGTCTGTGGGAATGTCTGTCTGTCTGTCTGTGGGAATGTCTGTCTGTCTGTCTGTGGGAATGTCTGTCTGTCTGTCTGTGGGAATGTCTGTCTGTCTGTCTGTCTTTGGGAATGTCTGTCTGTCTGTGGGAATGTCTGTCTGTCTGTCTGTCTGTGGGAATGTCTGTCTGTCTGTGGGAATGTCTGTCTGTCTGTTTGTCTGTCTGTGGGAATGTCTGTCTGTCTGTGGGAATGTCTGTCTGTCTGTCTGTCAGTGGGAATCTCTGTCTGTCTGTCTGTCTGTGGGAATGTCTGTCTGTCTGTCTGTGTGAATGTCTGTCTGTCTGTCTGTCTGTCTGTGGGAATGTCTGTCTGTCTGTGGGAATGTCTGTCTGTCTGTCTGTCTGTGGGTATGTCTGTCTGTCTGTCTGTGGGAATGTCTGTCTGTCTGTGGGAATGTCTGTCTGTCTGTGGGAATGTCTGTCTGTCTGTGGGAATGTCTGTCTGTCTGTCTGTCCGTCTGTGGGAATGTCTGTCTGTCTGTCGGTTGGAATGTCTGTCTGTCTGTCTGTGGGAATGTCTGTCTGTCTGTCAGTGGGAATGTCTGTCTGTCTGTCTGTCTGTGGGAATGTCTGTCTGTCTGTCTGTCTGTGGGAATATCTATCTGTCTGTCTGTGGGAATGTCTGTCTGTCTGTCTGTCTGTGGGAATATCTGTCTGTCTGGCTGTCTGTCTGTCTGTCTGTCTGTGGGAATATCTGTCTGTCTGGCTGTCTGTGGGAATGTCTGTCTGTCTGTCTGTGGGAATGTCTGTCTGTCTGTCTGCGGGAATGTCTGTATGTCTGTGGGAATGTCTGTCTGTCTGTCTGTGGGAATGTCTGTCTGTGGGAATGTCTGTCTGTCTGTCTGTGGGATTGTCTGTCTGTCTGTGGGAATGTCTGTCTGTCTGTCTGTCTGTCTGTGGGAATGTCTGTCTGTCTGTGGGAATGTCTGTCTGTCTGTCTGTCTAATTTAAATGTGGATTACAGGGTCAAAGGTAGGGTTCTGAAGACTGTGGAGGAACAGAGAGATCTTGGGGTCCATATCCACAGATCTCTAAAGGTTGCCACTCAAGTGGATAGAGCTGTGAAGAAGGCATATAGTGTGTTAGCTTTTATTAACAGCGTGTTGGAGTTTAAGAGCCGTGGGGTTATGCTGCAACTGTACAGGACCTTGGTGAGACCGCATTTGGAATATTGCGTGCAGTTCTGGTCACCTCACTATAAGAAGGATTTGGAAGCGCTGGAAAGAGTGCAGAGGAGATTTACCAGGATGCTGCCTGGTTTGGAGTGTCGGTCTTATGAGGAAAGGTTGAGGGAGCTGGGGCTGTTCTCTCTGGAGCGGAGGAGATTGAGGGGAGACTTAATAGAGGTTTATAAAATGATGAAGGGGATAGATCGAGTGAACGTTCAAAGACTATTTCCTCGGGTGGATGGAGCTATTACAAGGGGGCATAACTATAGGGTTCATGCTGGGAGATATAGGAAGGATATCAGAGGTAGGTTCTTCACGCAGAGAGTGGTTGGGGTGTGGAATGGACTGCCTGCAGTGATAGTGGAGTCAGACACTTTAGGAACATTTAAGCGGTTATTGGATAGGCACATGGAGCACACCAGGATGGTAGGGAGTGGGATAGCTTGATCTTGGTTTCAGATGAAGGTCGGCACAACATCGTGGGCCGAAGGGCCTGTTCTGTGCTGTAATGTTCTATGTTCTATGGTCTATGTCTGTCTGTGGGAATGTCTGTCTGTCTGTGGGAATGTCTGTCTGTCTGTCTGTGGGAATGTCTGTATGTCTGTCTGTGGGAATGTCTGTCTGTCTGTCTGTGGGAATGTCTGTCTGTCTGTGGGAATGTCAGTCTGTCTGTGGGAATGTCTGTCTGTCTGTGGGAATGTCTGTCTGTCCGTCTGTCTGTGGGAATGTCTGTCTGCCTGTCTGTGGGAATGTCTGTCTGTCTGTCTGTCTGTGGGAATGCCTGTCTGTCTGTCTGTGTGAATGTCTGTCTGTCTGTCTGTCTGTGGGAATGTCTGTCTGTCTGTGGGAATGTCTGTATGTCTGTCTGTCTGTGGGAATGTCTGTCTGCCTGTGGGAATGTCTGTCTGTCCGTCTGTGGGAATGTCTGTCTGTCTGTGGGAATGTCTGTCTGTCTGTCTGCCTTTCTGTCTGTCTGTGGGAATATCTGTCTGTCCGTCTGTCTGTGGGAATGTCTGTCTGTCTGTCTGTCTGTGGGAATGTCTGTCTGTCTGTCTGTCGGTGGGAATGTCTGTCTGCCTGTGGGAATGTCAGTCTGTCTGTCTGTCTGTGGGAATGTCTGTCTGTGGGAATGTCTGTCTGTCTGTGGGAATGTCTGTCTGTTTGTCTGTGGGAATGTCTGTCTGTCTGTCTGTCTGTGGGAATGTCTGTCTGTGGGAATGTATGTCTGTCTGTCTGTGGGAATGTCTGTCTGTCTGTCGGTGGGAATGTCTGTCTGTCTGTCTGTGGGAATGTCTGTCTGTCTGTGGGAATGTCTGTCTGTCTGTGGGAATGTCTGTCTGTCTGTCTGTGGGAATGTCTGTCTGTCTGTCTGTGGGAATGTCTGTCTGTCTGTCTTTGGGAATGTCTGTCTGTCTGTGGGAATGTCTGTCTGTCTGTCTGTCTGTGGGAATGTCTGTCTGTCTGTGGGAATGTCTGTCTGTCTGTTTGTCTGTCTGTGGGAATGTCTGTCTGTCTGTGGGAATGTCTGTCTGTCTGTCTGTCAGTGGGAATCACTGTCTGTCTGTCTGTCTGTGGGAATGTCTGTCTGTCTGTCTGTGTGAATGTCTGTCAGTCTGTCTGTCTGTCTGTCTGTGGGAATGTCTGTCTGTCTGTGGGAATGTCTGTCTGTCTGTCTGTCTGTGGGTATGTCTGTCTGTCTGTCTGTCTGTGGGAATGTCTGTCTGTCTGTGGGAATGTCTGTCTGTCTGTGGGAATGTCTGTCTGTCTGTGGGAATGTCTGTCTGTCTGTCTGTCCGTCTGTGGGAATGTCTGTCTGTCTGTCGGTTGGAATGTCTGTCTGTCTGTCTGTGGGAATGTCTGTCTGTCTGTCAGTGGGAATGTCTGTCTGTCTGTCTGTCTGTGGGAATGTCTGTCTGTCTGTCTGTCTGTGGGAATATCTATCTGTCTGTCTGTGGGAATGTCTGTCTGTCTGTCTGTCTGTGGGAATATCTGTCTGTCTGGCTGTCTGTCTGTCTGTCTGTCTGTGGGAATATCTGTCTGTCTGGCTGTCTGTGGGAATGTCTGTCTGTCTGTCTGTGGGAATGTCTGTCTGTCTGTCTGCGGGAATGTCTGTATGTCTGTGGGAATGTCTGTCTGTCTGTGGGAATGTCTGTCTGTCTGTCTGTGGGAATGTCTGTCTGTCTGTCTGTGGGATTGTCTGTCTGTCTGTGGGAATGTCTGTCTGTCTGTCTGTCTGTGGGAATGTCTGTCTGTCTGTGGGAATGTCTGTCTGTCTGTCTATCTAATTTAAATGTGGATTACAGGGTCAAAGGTAGGGTTCTGAAGACTGTGGAGGAACAGAGAGATCTTGGGGTCCATATCCACAGATCTCTAAAGGTTGCCACTCAAGTGGATAGAGCTGTGAAGAAGGCATATAGTGTGTTAGTTTTTATTAACAGCGTGTTGGAGTTTAAGAGCCGTGGGGTTATGCTGCAACTGTACAGGACCTTGGTGAGACCGCATTTGGAATATTGCGTGCAGTTCTGGTCACCTCACTATAAGAAGGATTTGGAAGCGCTGGAAAGAGTGCAGAGGAGATTTACCAGGATGCTGCCTGGTTTGGAGTGTCGGTCTTATGAGGAAAGGTTGAGGGAGCTGGGGCTGTTCTCTCTGGAGCGGAGGAGATTGAGGGGAGACTTAATAGAGGTTTATAAAATGATGAAGGGGATAGATCGAGTGAACGTTCAAAGAATATTTCCTCGGGTGGATGGGGCTATTACAAGGGGGCATAACTATAGGGTTCATGGTGGGAGATATAGGAAGGATATCAGAGGTAGGTTCTTCACGCAGAGAGTGGTTGGGGTGTGGAATGGACTGCCTGCAGTGATAGTGGAGTCAGACACTTTAGGAACATTTAAGCGGTTATTGGATAGGCACATGGAGCACACCAGGATGGTAGGGAGTGGGATAGCTTGATCTTGGTTTCAGATGAAGGTCGGCACAACATCGTGGGCCGAAGGGCCTGTTCTGTGCTGTAATGTTCTATGTTCTATGGTCTATGTCTGTCTGTGGGAATGTCTGTCTGTCTGTGGGAATGTCTGTCTGTCTGTCTGTGGGAATGTCTGTCTGTCTGCGGGAATGTCTGTCTGTCTGTCTGTGGGAATGTCTGTCTGTCTGTGGGAATGTCAGTCTGTCTGTGGGAATGTCTGTCTGTCTGTGGGAATGTCTGTCTGTCCGTCTGTCTGTGGGAATGTCTGTCTGCCTGTCTGTGGGAATGTCTGTCTGTCTGTCTGTCTGTGGGAATGCCTGTCTGTCTGTCTGTGTGAATGTCTGTCTGTCTGTCTGTCTGTGGGAATGTCTGTCTGTCTGTGGAAATGTCTGTATGTCTGTCTGTCTGTGGGAATGTCTGTCTGCCTGTGGGAATGTCTGCTGTCCGTCTGTGGGAATGTCTGTCTGTGGGAATGTCTGTCTGTCTGTCTGTCTGTCTGTGGGAATTTCTGTCTGTCTGTCTGTGGGAATGTCTGTCTGTCTGTGGGAATGTCTGTCTGTCTGTCTGTGGGAATGTCTGTCTGTCTGTCTGTGGGAATGTCTGTCTGTCTGTGGGAATGTCTGTCTGTCTGTCTGTCTGTGGGAATGTCTGTCTGTCTGTCTGTGGGAATGTCTGTCTGTCTGTGGGAATGTCTGTCTGTCTGTCTGTCTAATTTAAATGTGGATTACAGGGTCAAAGGTAGGGTTCTGAAGACTGTGGAGGAACAGAGAGATCTTGGGGTCCATATCCACAGATCTCTAAAGGTTGCCACTCAAGTGGATAGAGCTGTGAAGAAGCCATATAGTGTGTTAGCTTTTATTAACAGGGTGTTGGAGTTTAAGAGCCGTGGGGTTATGCTGCAACTGTACAGGACCTTGGTGAGACCGCATTTGGAACATTGCGTGCAGTTCTATGTTCTATGTTCTGGTCACCTCACTATAAGAAGGATTTGGAAGCGCTGGAAAGAGTGCAGAGGAGATTTACCAGGATGCTGCCTGGTTTGGAGTGTCGGTCTTATGAGGAAAGGTTGAGGGAGCTGGGGCTGTTCTCTCTGGAGCGGAGGAGATTGAGGGGAGACTTAATAGAGGTTTATAAAATGATGAAGGGGATAGATCGAGTGAACGTTCAAAGACTATTTCCTCGGGTGGATGGAGCTATTACAAGGGGGCATAACTATAGGGTTCATGGTGGGAGATATAGGAAGGATATCAGAGGTAGGTTCTTCACGCAGAGAGTGGTTGGGGTGTGGAATGGACTGCCTGCAGTGATAGTGGAGTCAGACACTTTAGGAACATTTAAGCGGTTATTGGATAGGCACATGGAGCACACCAGGATGGTAGGGAGTGGGATAGCTTGATCTTGGTTTCAGATGAAGGTCGGCACAACATCGTGGGCCGAAGGGCCTGTTCTGTGCTGTAATGTTCTATGTTCTATGGTCTATGTCTGTCTGTGGGAATGTCTGTCTGTCTGTGGGAATGTCTGTCTGTCTGTCTGTGGGAATGTCTGTCTGACTGTCTGTGGGAATGTCTGTCTGTCTGTGGGAATGTCTGTCTGTCTGTGGGAATGTCACTCTGTCTGTGGGAATGTCTGTCTGTCTGTGGGAATGTCTGTCTGTCCGTCTGTCTGTGGGAATGTCTGTCTGTCTGTCTGTGGGAATGTCTGTCTGTCTGTCTGTCTGTGGGAATGTCTGTCTGTCTGTCTGTCTGTGGGAATGTCTGTCTGTCTGTCTGTGGGAATGTCTGTCTGTCTGTCTGTCTGTGGGAATGACTGTCTGTCTGTGTGTCTGTGGGAATGTCTGTCTGTCTGTCTGTCTGTGTGAATGTCTGTCTGTCTGTCTGTGGGAATGTCTGTCTGTCTGTCTGTCTGTGGGAATGTCTGTCTGTCTGTCTGTCTGTGGGAATGTCTGTCTGTCTGTGGGAATGTCTGCCTGTCTGTCTGTGGGAATGTCTGTCTGTCTGTCGGTTGGAATGTCTGTCTGTCTGTCTGTCTGTGGGAATGTCTGTCTGTCTGTCTGTGGGAATGTCTATCTGTCTGTCTGTGGGAATGTCTGTCTGTCTGTCTGTGGCAATGTCTGTCTGTCTGTCTGTGGGAATGTCTGTCTGTCTGTCTGTCTGTGGGAATGTCTGTCTGTCTGTCTGTGGGAAAGTCTGTCTGTCTGTCTGTGGGAATGTCTGTCTGTCTGTCTGTCTGTGGGAATGTCTGTCTGTCTGTCTGTCTGTCAGTGGGAATGTCTGTCTATCTGTCTGTGGGAATGTCTGTCTGTCTGTCTGTCTGTGGGAAAGTCTGTCTGTCTGTCTGTCTGTGGGAATTTCTTTCTGTCTCTGTCTGTCTTTGGGAATGTCTGTCTGTCTGTCTTTGGGAATGTCTGTCTGTCTGTCCGTGGGAATGTCTGTCTTTCTGTCTGCCTGTCTGTCTGTCTGTGGGAATATCTGTCTGTCCGTCTGTCTGTGGGAATATCTGTCTGTCTGTCTGTCTGTGGGAATGTCTGTCTGTCTGTGGGAATGTCTGTATGTCTGTCTGTCTGTGGGAATGTCTGTCTGCCTGTGGGAATGTCTGTCTGTCCGTCTGTGGGAATGTCTGTCTGTCTGTGGGAATGTCTGTCTGTCTGTCTGCCTTTCTGTCTGTCTGTGGGAATATCTGTCTGTCCGTCTGTCTGTGGGAATGTCTGTCTGTCTGTCTGTCTGTGGGAATGTCTGTCTGTCTGTCTGTCGGTGGGAATGTCTGTCTGCCTGTGGGAATGTCAGTCTGTCTGTCTGTCTGTGGGAATGTCTGTCTGTGGGAATGTCTGTCTGTCTGTGGGAATGTCTGTCTGTTTGTCTGTGGGAATGTCTGTCTGTCTGTCTGTCTGTGGGAATGTCTGTCTGTGGGAATGTATGTCTGTCTGTCTGTGGGAATGTCTGTCTGTCTGTCGGTGGGAATGTCTGTCTGTCTGTCTGTGGGAATGTCTGTCTGTCTGTGGGAATGTCTGTCTGTCTGTGGGAATGTCTGTCTGTCTGTCTGTGGGAATGTCTGTCTGTCTGTCTGTGGGAATGTCTGTCTGTCTGTCTTTGGGAATGTCTGTCTGTCTGTGGGAATGTCTGTCTGTCTGTCTGTCTGTGGGAATGTCTGTCTGTCTGTGGGAATGTCTGTCTGTCTGTTTGTCTGTCTGTGGGAATGTCTGTCTGTCTGTGGGAATGTCTGTCTGTCTGTCTGTCAGTGGGAATCACTGTCTGTCTGTCTGTCTGTGGGAATGTCTGTCTGTCTGTCTGTGTGAATGTCTGTCAGTCTGTCTGTCTGTCTGTCTGTGGGAATGTCTGTCTGTCTGTGGGAATGTCTGTCTGTCTGTCTGTCTGTGGGTATGTCTGTCTGTCTGTCTGTCTGTGGGAATGTCTGTCTGTCTGTGGGAATGTCTGTCTGTCTGTGGGAATGTCTGTCTGTCTGTGGGAATGTCTGTCTGTCTGTCTGTCCGTCTGTGGGAATGTCTGTCTGTCTGTCGGTTGGAATGTCTGTCTGTCTGTCTGTGGGAATGTCTGTCTGTCTGTCAGTGGGAATGTCTGTCTGTCTGTCTGTCTGTGGGAATGTCTGTCTGTCTGTCTGTCTGTGGGAATATCTATCTGTCTGTCTGTGGGAATGTCTGTCTGTCTGTCTGTCTGTGGGAATATCTGTCTGTCTGGCTGTCTGTCTGTCTGTCTGTCTGTGGGAATATCTGTCTGTCTGGCTGTCTGTGGGAATGTCTGTCTGTCTGTCTGTGGGAATGTCTGTCTGTCTGTCTGCGGGAATGTCTGTATGTCTGTGGGAATGTCTGTCTGTCTGTGGGAATGTCTGTCTGTCTGTCTGTGGGAATGTCTGTCTGTCTGTCTGTGGGATTGTCTGTCTGTCTGTGGGAATGTCTGTCTGTCTGTCTGTCTGTGGGAATGTCTGTCTGTCTGTGGGAATGTCTGTCTGTCTGTCTATCTAATTTAAATGTGGATTACAGGGTCAAAGGTAGGGTTCTGAAGACTGTGGAGGAACAGAGAGATCTTGGGGTCCATATCCACAGATCTCTAAAGGTTGCCACTCAAGTGGATAGAGCTGTGAAGAAGGCATATAGTGTGTTAGTTTTTATTAACAGCGTGTTGGAGTTTAAGAGCCGTGGGGTTATGCTGCAACTGTACAGGACCTTGGTGAGACCGCATTTGGAATATTGCGTGCAGTTCTGGTCACCTCACTATAAGAAGGATTTGGAAGCGCTGGAAAGAGTGCAGAGGAGATTTACCAGGATGCTGCCTGGTTTGGAGTGTCGGTCTTATGAGGAAAGGTTGAGGGAGCTGGGGCTGTTCTCTCTGGAGCGGAGGAGATTGAGGGGAGACTTAATAGAGGTTTATAAAATGATGAAGGGGATAGATCGAGTGAACGTTCAAAGAATATTTCCTCGGGTGGATGGGGCTATTACAAGGGGGCATAACTATAGGGTTCATGGTGGGAGATATAGGAAGGATATCAGAGGTAGGTTCTTCACGCAGAGAGTGGTTGGGGTGTGGAATGGACTGCCTGCAGTGATAGTGGAGTCAGACACTTTAGGAACATTTAAGCGGTTATTGGATAGGCACATGGAGCACACCAGGATGGTAGGGAGTGGGATAGCTTGATCTTGGTTTCAGATGAAGGTCGGCACAACATCGTGGGCCGAAGGGCCTGTTCTGTGCTGTAATGTTCTATGTTCTATGGTCTATGTCTGTCTGTGGGAATGTCTGTCTGTCTGTGGGAATGTCTGTCTGTCTGTCTGTGGGAATGTCTGTCTGTCTGCGGGAATGTCTGTCTGTCTGTCTGTGGGAATGTCTGTCTGTCTGTGGGAATGTCAGTCTGTCTGTGGGAATGTCTGTCTGTCTGTGGGAATGTCTGTCTGTCCGTCTGTCTGTGGGAATGTCTGTCTGCCTGTCTGTGGGAATGTCTGTCTGTCTGTCTGTCTGTGGGAATGCCTGTCTGTCTGTCTGTGTGAATGTCTGTCTGTCTGTCTGTCTGTGGGAATGTCTGTCTGTCTGTGGAAATGTCTGTATGTCTGTCTGTCTGTGGGAATGTCTGTCTGCCTGTGGGAATGTCTGCTGTCCGTCTGTGGGAATGTCTGTCTGTGGGAATGTCTGTCTGTCTGTCTGTCTGTCTGTGGGAATTTCTGTCTGTCTGTCTGTGGGAATGTCTGTCTGTCTGTGGGAATGTCTGTCTGTCTGTCTGTGGGAATGTCTGTCTGTCTGTCTGTGGGAATGTCTGTCTGTCTGTGGGAATGTCTGTCTGTCTGTCTGTCTGTGGGAATGTCTGTCTGTCTGTCTGTGGGAATGTCTGTCTGTCTGTGGGAATGTCTGTCTGTCTGTCTGTCTAATTTAAATGTGGATTACAGGGTCAAAGGTAGGGTTCTGAAGACTGTGGAGGAACAGAGAGATCTTGGGGTCCATATCCACAGATCTCTAAAGGTTGCCACTCAAGTGGATAGAGCTGTGAAGAAGGCATATAGTGTGTTAGCTTTTATTAACAGCGTGTTGGAGTTTAAGAGCCGTGGGGTTATGCTGCAACTGTACAGGACCTTGGTGAGACCGCATTTGGAATATTGCGTGCAGTTCTGGTCACCTCACTATAAGAAGGATTTGGAAGCGCTGGAAAGAGTGCAGAGGAGATTTACCAGGATGCTGCCTGGTTTGGAGTGTCGGTCTTATGAGGAAAGGTTGAGGGAGCTGGGGCTGTTCTCTCTGGAGCGGAGGAGATTGAGGGGAGACTTAATAGAGGTTTATAAAATGATGAAGGGGATAGATCGAGTGAACGTTCAAAGACTATTTCCTCGGGTGGATGGAGCTATTACAAGGGGGCATAACTATAGGGTTCATGCTGGGAGATATAGGAAGGATATCAGAGGTAGGTTCTTCACGCAGAGAGTGGTTGGGGTGTGGAATGGACTGCCTGCAGTGATAGTGGAGTCAGACACTTTAGGAACATTTAAGCGGTTATTGGATAGGCACATGGAGCACACCAGGATGGTAGGGAGTGGGATAGCTTGATCTTGGTTTCAGATGAAGGTCGGCACAACATCGTGGGCCGAAGGGCCTGTTCTGTGCTGTAATGTTCTATGTTCTATGGTCTATGTCTGTCTGTGGGAATGTCTGTCTGTCTGTGGGAATGTCTGTCTGTCTGTCTGTGGGAATGTCTGTATGTCTGTCTGTGGGAATGTCTGTCTGTCTGTGGGAATGTCTGTCTGTCTGTGGGAATGTCAGTCTGTCTGTGGGAATGTCTGTCTGTCTGTGGGAATGTCTGTCTGTCCGTCTGTCTGTGGGAATGTATGTCTGCCTGTCTGTGGGAATGTCTGTCTGTCTGTCTGTCTGTCTGTGGGAATGCCTGTCTGTCTGTCTGTGTGAATGTCTGTCTGTCTGTCTGTCTGTGGGAATGTCTGTCTGTCTGTGGGAATGTCTGTATGTCTGTCTGTCTGTGGGAATGTCTTTCTGCCTGTGGGAATGTCTGTCTGTCCGTCTGTGGGAATGTCTGTCTGTCTGTGGGAATGTCTGTCTGTCTGTCTGTCTGTCTGTGGGAATTTCTGTCTGTCTGTCTGTGGGAATGTCTGTCTGTCTGTGGGAATGTCTGTCTGTCTGTCTGTGGGAATGTCTGTCTGTCTGTCTGTCTGTGGGAATGTCTGTCTGTCTGTGGGAATGTCTGTCTGTCTGTCTGTCTGTGGGAATGTCTGTCTGTCTGTCTGTGGGAATGTCTGTCTGTCTGTCTGTCTGTGGGAATGTCTGTCTGTCTGTCTGTGGGAATGTCTGTCTGTCTGTCTGTCAGTGGGAATGACTGTCTGTCTGTCTGTCTGTGGGAATGTCTGTCTGTCTGTCTGTCTGTGTAAATGTCTGTCTGTCTGTCTGTCTGTGGGAATGTCTGTCTGTCTGTGGGAATGTCTGTCTGTCTGTCTGTGGGAATGTCTGTCTGTCTGTCTGTGGGAATGTCTGTCTGTCTGTCTGTGGGAATGTCTGTCCGTCTGTGGGAATGTCTGTCTGTCTGTGGGAATGTCTGTCTGTCTGTCTGTCCGTCTGTGGGAATGTCTGTCTGTCTGAAGGTTGGATTGTCTGTCTGTCTGTCTGTGGGAATGTCTGTCTGTCTGTCTGTCAGTGGGAATGTCTGTCTGTCTGTCTGTCTGTGGGAATGTCAGTCTGTCTGTCTGTGGGAATGTCTATCTGTCTGTCTGTGGGAATGTCTGTCTGTCTGTATGTCTGTGGGAATGACTGTCTGTCTGTCTGTCTGTCTGTGGCAATGTCTGTCTGTCTGTGGGAATGTCTGTCTGTCTGTCTGCCTGTTTGAATGTCTGTCTGTCTGTCTGTGGGAAAGTCTGTCTGTCTGTCTGTGGGAATGTCTGTCTGTCTGTCTGTGGGAATGTCTGTCTGTCTGTCTGTGGGAATGTCTGTCTATCTGTCTGTGGGAATGTCTGTCTGTCTGTCTGTCTGTGGGAAAGTGTGTCTGTCTGTCTGTCTGTGGGAATGTCTTTCTGTCTGTCTCTCTGTGGGAATGTCTGTCTGTCCGTCTGTGGGAATGTCTGTCTGTCTGTCTGTCTGTGGGAATGTCTGTCTGTCTGTCTGCCTTTCTGTCTGTCTGTGGGAATATCTGTCTGTCCGTCTGTCTGTGGGAATGTCTGTCTGTCTGTCTGTCTGTGGGAATGTCTGTCTGTCTGTGGGAATGTCTGTCTGCCTGTGGGAATGTCTGTCTGTCTGTCTGTGGGAATGTCTGTCTGTGGGAATGTCTGTCTGTCTGTGGGAATGTCTGTCTGTTTGTCTGTGGGAATGTCTGTCTGTCTGTCTGTCTGTGGGAATGTCTGTCTGTGGGAATGTATGTCTGTCTGTCTGTGGGAATGTCTGTCTGTCTGTCGGTGGGAATGTCTGTCTGTCTGTCTGTGGGAATGTCTGTCTGTCTGTGGGAATGTCAGTCTGTCTGTGGGAATGTCTGTCTGTCTGTCTGTGGGAATGTCTGTCTGTCTGTCTGTGGGAATGTCTGTCTGTCTGTCTGTGGGAATGTCTGTCTGTCTGTCTGTCTTTGGGAATGTCTGTCTGTCTGTGGGAATGTCTGTCTGTCTGTCTGTGGGAATGTCTGTCTGTCTGTGGGAATGTCTGTCTGTCTGTTTTTCTGTCTGTGGGAATGTCTGTCTGTCTGTGGGAATGTCTGTCTGTCTGTCTGTCAGTGGGAATCACTGTCTGTCTGTGGGAATGTCTGTCTGTCTGTCTGTGTGAATGTCTGTCTGTCTGTCTGTCTGTCTGTGGGAATGTCTGTCTGTCTGTGGGAATGTCTGTCTGTCTGTCTGTCTGTCTGTGGGTATGTCTGTCTGTCTGTGGGAATGTCTGTCTGTCTGTGGGAATGTCTGTCTGTCTGTGGGAATGTCTGTCTGTCTGTGGGAATGTCTGTCTGTCTGTCTGTCCGTCTGTGGGAATGTCTGTCTGTCTGTCGGTTGGAATGTCTGTCTGTCTGTCTGTGGGAATGTCTGTCTGTCTGTCAGTGGGAATGTCTGTCTGTCTGTCTGTCTGTGGGAATGTCTGTCTGTCTGTCTGTCTGTGGGAATATCTATCTGTCTGTCTGTGGGAATGTCTGTCTGTCTGTCTGTCTGTGGGAATGTCAGTCTGTCTGTCTGTGGGAATGTCTGTCTGTCTGTCTGTCTGTGGGAATGTCTGTCTATCTGTCTGTGGGAAAGTCTGTCTGTCTGTCTGTCAGTGGGAATGTCTTTCTGTCTGTCTGTCTGTGGGAATGTCTGTCTGTCTGTCTGTGGGAATGTCTGTCTGTCTGTCTGTCTGTTGGAATGTCTGTCTGTCTGTCTGCCTGTCTGTCTGTCTGTGGGAATATCTGTCTGTCCGTCTGTCTGTGGGAATGTCTGTCTGTCTGTCTGTCTGTGGGAATGTCTGTCTGTCTGTCTGTGGGAATGTCTGTCTGTCTGTGGGAATGTCTGTCTGTCTGTTTGTCTGTCTGTGGGAATGTCTGTCTGTCTGTGGGAATGTCTGTCTGTCTGTCTGTCAGTGGGAATCACTGTCTGTCTGTCTGTCTGTGGGAATGTCTGTCTGTCTGTCTGTGTGAATGTCTGTCTGTCTGTCTGTCTGTCTGTCTGTGGGAATGTCTGTCTGTCTGTGGGAATGTCTGTCTGTCTGTCTGTCTGTGGGTATGTCTGTCTGTCTGTCTGTCTGTGGGAATGTCTGTCTGTCTGTGGGAATGTCTGTCTGTCTGTGGGAATGTCTGTCTGTCTGTGGGAATGTCTGTCTGTCTGTCTGTCCGTCTGTGGGAATGTCTGTCTGTCTGTCGGTTGGAATGTCTGTCTGTCTGTCTGTGGGAATGTCTGTCTGTCTGTCAGTGGGAATGTCTGTCTGTCTGTCTGTCTGTGGGAATGTCTGTCTGTCTGTCTGTCTGTGGGAATATCTATCTGTCTGTCTGTGGGAATGTCTGTCTGTCTGTCTGTCTGTGGGAATATCTGTCTGTCTGGCTGTCTGTCTGTCTGTCTGTCTGTGGGAATATCTGTCTGTCTGGCTGTCTGTGGGAATGTCTGTCTGTCTGTCTGTGGGAATGTCTGTCTGTCTGTCTGCGGGAATGTCTGTATGTCTGTGGGAATGTCTGTCTGTCTGTCTGTGGGAATGTCTGTCTGTCTGTCTGTGGGAATGTCTGTCTGTCTGTCTGTGGGATTGTCTGTCTGTCTGTGGGAATGTCTGTCTGTCTGTCTGTCTGTCTGTGGGAATGTCTGTCTGTCTGTGGGAATGTCTGTCTGTCTGTCTGTCTAATTTAAATGTGGATTACAGGGTCAAAGGTAGGGCTCTGAAGACTGTGGAGGAACAGAGAGATCTTGGGGTCCATATCCACAGATCTCTAAAGGTTGCCACTCAAGTGGATAGAGCTGTGAAGAAGGCATATAGTGTGTTAGTTTTTATTAACAGCGTGTTGGAGTTTAAGAGCCGTGGGGTTATGCTGCAACTGTACAGGACCTTGGTGAGACCGCATTTGGAATATTGCGTGCAGTTCTGGTCACCTCACTATAAGAAGGATTTGGAAGCGCTGGAAAGAGTGCAGAGGAGATTTACCAGGATGCTGCCTGGTTTGGAGTGTCGGTCTTATGAGGAAAGGTTGAGGGAGCTGGGGCTGTTCTCTCTGGAGCGGAGGAGATTGAGGGGAGACTTAATAGAGGTTTATAAAATGATGAAGGGGATAGATCGAGTGAACGTTCAAAGACTATTTCCTCGGGTGGATGGGGCTATTACAAGGGGGCATAACTATAGGGTTCATGGTGGGAGATATAGGAAGGATATCAGAGGTAGGTTCTTCACGCAGAGAGTGGTTGGGGTGTGGAATGGACTGCCTGCAGTGATAGTGGAGTCAGACACTTTAGGAACATTTAAGCGGTTATTGGATAGGCACATGGAGCACACCAGGATGGTAGGGAGTGGGATAGCTTGATCTTGGTTTCAGATGAAGGTCGGCACAACATCGTGGGCCGAAGGGCCTGTTCTGTGCTGTAATGTTCTATGTTCTATGGTCTATGTCTGTCTGTGGGAATGTCTGTCTGTCTGTGGGAATGTCTGTCTGTCTGTCTGTGGGAATGTCTGTCTGTCTGCGGGAATGTCTGTCTGTCTGTCTGTGGGAATGTCTGTCTGTCTGTGGGAATGTCAGTCTGTCTGTGGGAATGTCTGTCTGTCTGTGGGAATGTCTGTCTGTCCGTCTGTCTGTGGGAATGTCTGTCTGCCTGTCTGTGGGAATGTCTGTCTGTCTGTCTGTCTGTGGGAATGCCTGTCTGTCTGTCTGTGTGAATGTCTGTCTGTCTGTCTGTCTGTGGGAATGTCTGTCTGTCTGTGGAAATGTCTGTATGTCTGTCTGTCTGTGGGAATGTCTGTCTGCCTGTGGGAATGTCTGCTGTCCGTCTGTGGGAATGTCTGTCTGTGGGAATGTCTGTCTGTCTGTCTGTCTGTCTGTGGGAATTTCTGTCTGTCTGTCTGTGGGAATGTCTGTCTGTCTGTGGGAATGTCTGTCTGTCTGTCTGTGGGAATGTCTGTCTGTCTGTCTGTGGGAATGTCTGTCTGTCTGTGGGAATGTCTGTCTGTCTGTCTGTCTGTGGGAATGTCTGTCTGTCTGTCTGTGGGAATGTCTGTCTGTCTGTCTGTCTGTGGGAATGTCTGTCTGTCTGTCTGTGGGAATGTCTGTCTGTCTGTCTGTCAGTGGGAATGACTGTCTGTCTGTCTGTCTGTGGGAATGTCTGTCTGTCTGTCTGTCTGTGTAAATGTCTGTCTGTCTGTCTGTCTGTGGGAATGTCTGTCTGTCTGTGGGAATGTCTGTCTGTCTGTCTGTCTGTGGGAATGTCTGTCTGTCTGTCTGTGGGAATGTCTGTCTGTCTGTCTGTGGGAATGTCTGTCCGTCTGTGGGAATGTCTGTCTGTCTGTCTGTGGGAATGTCTGTCTGTCTGTCCGTCTGTGGGAATGTCTGTCTGTCTGAAGTTTGGATTGTCTGTCTGTCTGTCTCTGGGAATGTCTGTCTGTCTGTCTGTCAGTGGGAATGTCTGTCTGTCTGTCTGTCTGTGGGAATGTCAGTCTGTCTGTCTGTGGGAATGTCTATCTGTCTGTCTGTGGGAATGTCTGTCTGTCTGTATGTCTGTGGGAATGACTGTCTGTCTGTCTGTCTGTCTGTGGCAATGTCTGTCTGTCTGTGGGAATGTCTGTCTGTTTGTCTGTGGGATTGTCTGTCTGTCTGTCTGTCTGTGGGAATGTCTGTCTGTGGGAATGTATGTCTGTCTGTCTGTGGGAATGTCTGTCTGTCTGTCGGTGGGAATGTCTGTCTGTCTGTCTGTGGGAATGTCTGTTTGTCTGTGGGAATGTCTGTCTGTCTGTGGGAATGTCTGTCTGTCTGTCTGTGGGAATGTCTGTCTGTCTGTCTGTGGGAATGTCTGGCTGTCTGTCTGTGGGAATGTCTGTCTGTCTGTCTGTCTTTGGGAATGTCTGTCTGTCTGTGGGAATGTCTGTCTGTCTGTCTGTCTGTGGGAATGTCTGTCTGTCTGTGGGAATGTCTGTCTGTCTGTTTGTCTGTCTGTGGGAATGTCTGTCTGTCTGTGGGAATGTCTGTCTGTCTGTCTGTCAGTGGGAATCACTGTCTGTCTGTCTGTCTGTGGGAATGTCTGTCTGTCTGTCTGTGTGAATGTCTGTCTGTCTGTCTGTCTGTCTGTCTGTGGGAATGTCTGTCTGTCTGTGGGAATGTCTGTCTGTCTGTCTGTCTGTGGGTATGTCTGTCTGTCTGTCTGTCTGTGGGAATGTCTGTCTGTCTGTGGGAATGTCTGTCTGTCTGTGGGAATGTCTGTCTGTCTGTGGGAATGTCTGTCTGTCTGTCTGTCCGTCTGTGGGAATGTCTGTCTGTCTGTCGGTTGGAATGTCTGTCTGTCTGTCTGTGGGAATGTCTGTCTGTCTGTCAGTGGGAATGTCTGTCTGTCTGTCTGTCTGTGGGAATGTCTGTCTGTCTGTCTGTCTGTGGGAATATCTATCTGTCTGTCTGTGGGAATGTCTGTCTGTCTGTCTGTCTGTGGGAATATCTGTCTGTCTGGCTGTCTGTGGGAATGTCTGTCTGTCTGTCTGTGGGAATGTCTGTCTGTCTGTCTGCGGGAATGTCTGTATGTCTGTGGGAATGTCTGTCTGTCTGTCTGTGGGGATGTCTGTCTGTCTGTCTGTGGGAATGTCTGTCTGTCTGTCTGTGGGATTGTCTGTCTGTCTGTGGGAATGTCTGTCTGTCTGTCTGTCTGTCTGTGGGAATGTCTGTCTGTCTGTGGGAATGTCTGTCTGTCTGTCTGTCTAATTTAAATGTGGATTACAGGGTCAAAGGTAGGGTTCTGAAGACTGTGGAGGAACAGAGAGATCTTGGGGTCCATATCCACAGATCTCTAAAGGTTGCCACTCAAGTGGATAGAGCTGTGAAGAAGGCATATAGTGTGTTAGCTTTTATTAACAGCGTGTTGGAGTTTAAGAGCCGTGGGGTTATGCTGCAACTGTACAGGACCTTGGTGAGACCGCATTTGGAATATTGCGTGCAGTTCTGGTCACCTCACTATAAGAAGGATTTGGAAGCGCTGGAAAGAGTGCAGAGGAGATTTACCAGGATGCTGCCTGGTTTGGAGTGTCGGTCTTATGAGGAAAGGTTGAGGGAGCTGGGGCTGTTCTCTCTGGAGCGGAGGAGATTGAGGGGAGACTTAATAGAGGTTTATAAAATGATGAAGGGGATAGATCGAGTGAACGTTCAAAGACTATTTCCTCGGGTGGATGGAGCTATTACAAGGGGGCATAACTATAGGGTTCATGGTGGGAGATATAGGAAGGATATCAGAGGTAGGTTCTTCACGCAGAGAGTGGTTGGGGTGTGGAATGGACTGCCTGCAGTGATAGTGGAGTCAGACACTTTAGGAACATTTAAGCGGTTATTGGATAGGCACATGGAGCACACCAGGATGGTAGGGAGTGGGATAGCTTGATCTTGGTTTCAGATGAAGGTCGGCACAACATCGTGGGCCGAAGGGCCTGTTCTGTGCTGTAATGTTCTATGTTCTATGGTCTATGTCTGTCTGTGGGAATGTCTGTCTGTCTGTGGGAATGTCTGTCTGTCTGTCTGTGGGAATGTCTGTATGTCTGTCTGTGGGAATGTCTGTCTGTCTGTCTGTGGGAATGTCTGTCTGTCTGTGGGAATGTCAGTCTGTCTGTGGGAATGTCTGTCTGTCTGTGGGAATGTCTGTCTGTCCGTCTGTCTGTGGGAATGTCTGTCTGCCTGTCTGTGGGAATGTCTGTCTGTCTGTCTGTCTGTCTGTGGGAATGCCTGTCTGTCTGTCTGTGTGAATGTCTGTTTGTCTGTCTGTCTGTGGGAATGTCTGTCTGTCTGTGGGAATGTATGTATGTCTGTCTGTCTGTGGGAATGTCTGTCTGCCTGTGGGAATGTCTGTCTGTCCGTCTGTGGGAATGTCTGTCTGTCTGTGGGAATGTCTGTCTGTCTGTCTGTCTGTGGGAATTTCTGTCTGTCTGTCTGTGGGAATGTCTGTCTGTCTGTGGGAATGTCTGTCTGTCTGTCTGTGGGAATGTCTGTCTGTCTGTCTGTCTGTGGGAATGTCTGTCTGTCTGTGGGAATGTCTGTCTGTCTGTCTGTCTGTGGGAATGTCTGTCTGTCTGTCTGTGGGAATGTCTGTCTGTCTGTGGGAATGTCTGTCTGTCTGTCTGTGGGAATGTCTGTCTGTCTGTCTGTCAGTGGGAATGACTGTCTGTCTGTCTGTCTGTGGGAATGTCTGTCTGTCTGTCTGTCTGTGTAAATGTCTGTCTGTCTGTCTGTCTGTGGGAATGTCTGTCTGTCTGTGGGAATGTCTGTCTGTCTGTCTGTGGGAATGTCTGTCTGTCTGTCTGTGGGAATGTCTGTCTGTCTGTCTGTGGGAATGTCTGTCCGTCTGTGGGAATGTCTGTCTGTCTGTGGGAATGTCTGTCTGTCTGTCTGTCCGTCTGTGGGAATGTCTGTCTGTCTGAAGGTTGGATTGTCTGTCTGTCTGTCTGTGGGAATGTCTGTCTGTCTGTCTGTCAGTGGGAATGTCTGTCTGTCTGTCTGTCTGTGGGAATGTCAGTCTGTCTGTCTGTGGGAATGTCTATCTGTCTGTCTGTGGGAATGTCTGTCTGTCTGTATGTCTGTGGGAATGACTGTCTGTCTGTCTGTCTGTCTGTGGCAATGTCTGTCTGTCTGTGGGGATGTCTGTCTGTCTGTCTGCCTGTGGGAATGTCTGTCTGTCTGTCTGTGGGAAAGTCTGTCTGTCTGTCTGTGGGAATGTCTGTCTGTCTGTCTGTGGGAATGTCTGTCTGTCTGTCTGTGGGAATGTCTGTCTATCTGTCTGTGGGAATGTCTGTCTGTCTGTCTGTCTGTGGGAAAGTGTGTCTGTCTGTCTGTCTGTGGGAATGTCTTTCTGTCTGTCTCTCTGTGGGAATGTCTGTCTGTCCGTCTGTGGGAATGTCTGTCTGTCTGTCTGTCTGTGGGAATGTCTGTCTGTCTGTCTGCCTTTCTGTCTGTCTGTGGGAATATCTGTCTGTCCGTCTGTCTGTGGGAATGTCTGTCTGTCTGTCTGTCTGTGGGAATGTCTGTCTGTCTGTCTGTCTGTGGGAATGTCTGTCTGCCTGTGGGAATGTCTGTCTGTCTGTCTGTGGGAATGTCTGTCTGTGGGAATGTCTGTCTGTCTGTGGGAATGTCTGTCTGTTTGTCTGTGGGAATGTCTGTCTGTCTGTCTGTCTGTGGGAATGTCTGTCTGTGGGAATGTATGTCTGTCTGTCTGTGGGAATGTCTGTCTGTCTGTCGGTGGGAATGTCTGTCTGTCTGTCTGTGGGAATGTCTGTCTGTCTGTGGGAATGTCAGTCTGTCTGTGGGAATGTCTGTCTGTCTGTCTGTGGGAATGTCTGTCTGTCTGTCTGTGGGAATGTCTGTCTGTCTGTCTGTGGGAATGTCTGTCTGTCTGTCTGTCTTTGGGAATGTCTGTCTGTCTGTGGGAATGTCTGTCTGTCTGTCTGTGGGAATGTCTGTCTGTCTGTGGGAATGTCTGTCTGTCTGTTTTTCTGTCTGTGGGAATGTCTGTCTGTCTGTGGGAATGTCTGTCTGTCTGTCTGTCAGTGGGAATCACTGTCTGTCTGTGGGAATGTCTGTCTGTCTGTCTGTGTGAATGTCTGTCTGTCTGTCTGTCTGTCTGTGGGAATGTCTGTCTGTCTGTGGGAATGTCTGTCTGTCTGTCTGTCTGTCTGTGGGTATGTCTGTCTGTCTGTGGGAATGTCTGTCTGTCTGTGGGAATGTCTGTCTGTCTGTGGGAATGTCTGTCTGTCTGTGGGAATGTCTGTCTGTCTGTCTGTCCGTCTGTGGGAATGTCTGTCTGTCTGTCGGTTGGAATGTCTGTCTGTCTGTCTGTGGGAATGTCTGTCTGTCTGTCAGTGGGAATGTCTGTCTGTCTGTCTGTCTGTCTGTGGGAATGTCTGTCTGTCTGTCTGTCTGTGGGAATATCTATCTGTCTGTCTGTGGGAATGTCTGTCTGTCTGTCTGTCTGTGGGAATGTCAGTCTGTCTGTCTGTGGGAATGTCTGTCTGTCTGTCTGTCTGTGGGAATGTCTGTCTATCTGTCTGTGGGAAAGTCTGTCTGTCTGTCTGTCAGTGGGAATGTCTTTCTGTCTGTCTGTCTGTGGGAATGTCTGTCTGTCTGTCTGTGGGAATGTCTGTCTGTCTGTCTGTCTGTTGGAATGTCTGTCTGTCTGTCTGCCTGTCTGTCTGTCTGTGGGAATATCTGTCTGTCCGTCTGTCTGTGGGAATGTCTGTCTGTCTGTCTGTCTGTGGGAATGTCTGTCTGTCTGTCTGTGGGAATGTCTGTCTGTCTGTGGGAATGTCTGTCTGTCTGTGGGAATGTCTGTCTGCACACGGAGTTGGGGGTAGTGTGTTAAAGTGGATTGGGGACTGGCTATCCGACAGGAAGCAAAGAGTCGGAATAAATGGGTGTTTTTCCGGTTGGAGGAAGGTAACTAGTGGCGTGCCGCAGGGATCGGTACTCGGGCCGCAACTGTTTACCATTTATATAGATGATCTGGAGGAGGGGACGGAGTGTAGGGTAACGAAGTTTGCAGACGACACAAAGATAAGTGGAAAAGTGAATCGTGTGGAGGACGGAGAAGATCTGCAGAGAGATTTGGACAGGCTGAGTGAGTGGGCGAGGATATGGCAAATGGAGTATAACGTTGAGAAATGCGAGGTTATACACTTTGGAGGAAATAATAACAAATGGGATTACTATCTCAATGGAAACAAATTAAAACATGCTACCGTGCAAAGGGACCTGGGGGTCCTTGTGCATGAGACGCAAATGCCCAGTCTGCAGGTACAACAGGTGATCAAGAAGGCAAATGAGATGTTGGCCTATATTGCGAGGGGGATAGAATATAAAAGCAGGGATGTCTTGATGCACCTGTACAGGGCATTGGTGAGGCCGCAGCTGGAATACTGTGTGCAGTATTGGTCCCCTTATATGAGGAAGGATATATTGGCATTGGAGGGAGTGCAGAGAAGGTTCACCAGGTTGATACCGGAGATGAGGGGTTTGGATTATGAGGAGAGGCTGAGGAGATTGGGTTTGTACTCGTTGGAGTTTAGAAGGATGAGGGGGGATCTTATGGAGACTTATAAGATAATGCGGGGGCTGGATAGGGTGGAGGCGGAGAGATTCTTTCCACTTAGTAAGGAAGTTAAAACTAGAGGACACAGCCTCAAAATAAAGGGGGGTCGGTTTAAGACAGAGTTGAGGAGGAACTTCTTCTCCCAGAGGGTGGTGAATCTCTGGAATTCTCTGCCCACTGAGGTGGTGGAGGCTACCTCGCTGAATATGTTTAAAGCGCGGATGGATGGATTCCTGATCGGTAAAAGAATTAAGGGTTATGGGGATCAGGCGGGTAAGTGGTACTGATCCACGTCAGATCAGCCATGATCTTATTGAATGGCGGGGCAGGCTCGAGGGGCTAGATGGCCTACTCCTGCTCCTATTTCTTATGTTCTTATGTTCTTATGAATGTCTGTCTGCCTGTGGGAATGTCTGTCTGTCTGTCTATGGGAATGTCTGTCTGTGGGAATGTCTGTCTGTCTGTCTGTCTGTGGGAATGTCTGTTTGTCTGTGGGAATGTCTGTCTGTCTGTCTGTGGGAATGTCTGTCTGTGGGAATGTCTGTCTGTCTGTCTGTGGGAATGTCTGTCTGTCTGTCGGTGGGAATGTCTGTCTGTCTGTGGGAATGTCTGTCTGTGGGAATGTCTGTCTGTCTGTCTATGGGAATGTCTGTCTGGCTGTGGGAATGTCTGTCTGTCTGTGGGAATGTCTGTCTGTCTGTCTTTCTGTGGGAATGTCTGTCTGTCTGTGGGAATGTCTGTCTGTGGGAATGTCTGTCTGTACGTTTGTGGGAATGTCTGTCTGTGGGAATGTCTGTGGGAATGTCTGTCTGTCTGTCAGTCTGTGGGAATGTCTGTCTGTCTGTGGGAATGTCTGTCTGTCTGTGGGAATGTCTGTCTGTGGGAATGTCTGTGGGAATGTCTGTCTGTCTGTCTGTCTGTGGGAATGTCTGTCTGACTGTCTGTGGGAATGTCTGTCTGTCTGTCTGTGGGAATGTCTGTCTGTCTGTCTGCGGGAATGTCTGTCTGTCTGTGGGAATGTCTGTCTGTCGGTCTGTGGGAATGTCTGTCTGTCTGTGGGAATATCTGTCTGTCTGTCTGTGGGAATGTCTGTCTGTCTGTGGGAATGTCTGTCTGTCTGTGGGAATGTCTGTCTGTCTGTGGGAATGCCTATCTGTCTGTCTGTCAGTGGGAATGACTGTCTGTCTGTCTGTCTGTGGGAATGTCTGTCTGTCTGTCTGTCTGTGTAAATGTCTGTCTGTCTGTCTGTCTGTGGGAATGTCTGTCTGTCTGTGGGAATGTCTGTCTGTCTGTCTGTCTGTGGGAATGTCTGTCTGTCTGTCTGTGGGAATGTCTGTCTGTCTGTCTGTGGGAATGTCTGTCCGTCTGTGGGAATGTCTGTCTGTCTGTCTGTCTGTGGGAATGTCTGTCTGTCTGTCTGTCCATCTGTGGGAATGTCTGTCTGTCTGAAGGTTGGATTGTCTGTCTGTCTGTCTGTGGGAATGTCTGTCTGTCTGTCAGTGGGAATGTCTGTCTGTCTGTCTGTCTGTGGGAATGTCTGTCTGTCTGTCTGTGGGAATGTCTATCTGTCTGTCTGTGGGAATGTCTTTCTGTCTGTCTGTAGGAATGACTGTCTGTCTGTCTGTCTGTCTGTCTGTGGCAATGTCTGTCTGTCTGTCTGTGGGAATGTCTGTCTGTCTGTCTGCCTGTGGGAATGTCTGTCTGTCTGTCTGTGGGAAAGTCTGTCTGTCTGTCTGTGGGAATGTCTGTCTGTCTGTCTGTGGGAATGTCTGTCTGTCTGTCTGTCTGTGGGAATGTCTGTCTATCTGTCTGTGGGAATGTCTGTCTGTCTGTCTGTGGGAAAGTCTGTCTGTCTGTCTGTCTGTGGGAATGTCTTTCTGTCTGTCTGTCTGTGGGAATGTCTGTCTGTCCGTCTGTGGGAATGTCTGTCTGTCTGTCTGTCTGTGGGAATGTCTGTCTGTCTGTCTGCCTTTCTGTGGGAATATCTGTCTGTCCGTCTGTCTGTGGGAATGTCTGTCTGTCTGTCTGTCTGTGGGAATGTCTGTCTGTCTGTCTGTCTGTGGGAATGTCTGTCTGCCTGTGGGAATGTCTGTCTGTCTGTCTGTGGGAATGTCTGTCTGTCTGTCTGTCTGTCTGTCTGTGGGAATGTCTGTCTGTCTGTCTGTGGGAATGTCTGTCTGTCTGTGGGAATGTCTGTCTGTCTGTCTGTGGGAATGTCTGTCTCTCTGTGGGAATGTCTGTCTGTCTGTGGGAATGTCTGTCTGTCTGTTTGTCTGTCTGTGGGAATGTCTGTCTGTCTGTCTGTGGGAATGTCTGTCTGTCTGTCTGTCAGTGGGAATGACTGTCTGTCTGTCTGTCTGTGGGAATGCCTGTCTGTCTGTCTTTGTGAATGTCTGTCTGTCTGTCTGTGGGAATGTCTGTCTGTCTGTGGGAATGTCTGTCTGTCTGTCTGTGGGAATGTCTGTCTGTCTGTCTGTGGGAATGTCTGTCTGTCTGTCTGTGGGAATGTCTGTCTGTCTGTGGGAATGTCTGTCTGTCTGTCTGTGGGAATGTCTGTCTGTCTGTCTGTCCGTCTGTGGGAATGTCTGTCTGTCTGTCGGTTGGAATGTCTGTCTGTCTGTCTGTGGGAATGTCTGTCTGTCTGTCAGTGGGAATGTCTGCCTGTCTGTCTGTCTGTGGGAATGTCTGTCTGTCTGTCTGTGGGAATGTCTATCTGTCTGTCTGTGGGAATGTCTGTCTGTCTGTCTGTCTGTGGGAATGTATGTCTGTCTGTCTGTGGGAATGTCTGTCTGTCTGTCTTTGGGAATGTCTGTCTGTCTGTGGGAATGTCTGTCTGTCTGTCTGTGGGAATGTCTGTCTGTCTGTCTGTGGGAATGTCTGTCTGTCTGTTTGTCTGTCTGTGGGAATGTCTGTCTGTCTGTCTGTGGGAATGTCTGTCTGTCTGTCTGTCAGTGGGAATGACTGTCTGTCTGTCTGTCTGTGGGAATGCCTGTCTGTCTGTCTGTGTGAATGTCTGTCTGTCTGTCTGTCTGTGGGAATGTCTGTCTGTCTGTGGGAATGTTTGTCTGTCTGTCTGTGGGAATGTCTGTCTGTCTGTCTGTCTGTGGGAATGTCTGTCTGTCTGTGGGAATGTCTGTCTGTCTGTGGGAATGTCTGTCTGTCTGTCTGTCTGTGGGAATGTCTGTCTGTCTGTCTGTCCGTCTGTGGAAATGTCTGTCTGTCTGTCGGTTGGAATGTCTGTCTGTCTGTCTGTGGGAATGTCTGTCTGTCTGTCAGTGGGAATGTCTGTCTGTCTGTCTGTGGGAATGTCTGTCTGTCTGTCTGTCTGTGGGAATGTCTATCTGTCTGTCTGTGGGAATGTCTGTCTGTCTGTCTGTCTGTGGGAATGTCTGTCTGTCTGTCTGTGGGAATGTCTGTCTGTCTGTCTGTGGGAATGTCTGTCTGTCTGTCTGTGGGAAAGTCTGTCTGTCTGTCTGTGGGAATGTCTGTCTGTCTGTCTGTGGGAATGCCTGTCTGTCTGTCTGTCTGTGGGAATGTCTGTCTATTTGTCTGTGGGAATGTCTGTCTTTCTGTCTGTCTGTGGGAAAGTCTGTCTGTCTGTCTGTCTGTGGGAATTTCTTTCTGTCTGTCTGTCTGTGGGAATGTCTGTCTGTCTGTCTGTGGGAATGTCTGTCTGTCTGTCTGTGGGAATGTCTGTCTGTCTGTCTGCCTGTCTGTGGGAATATCTGTCTGTCCGTCTGTCTGTGGGAATGTCTGTCTGTCTGTCTGTCTGTCTGTCTGTGGGAATGTCTGTCTGTCTGTCTGTGGGAATGTCTGTCTGCCTGTGGGAATGTCTGTCTGTCTGTCTGTGGGAATGTCTGTCTGTCTGTTTGTCTGTCTGTGGGAATGTCTGTCTGTCTGTCTGTGGGAATGTCTGTCTGTCTGTCTGTCAGTGGGAATGACTGTCTGTCTGTCTGTCTGTGGGAATGCCTGTCTGTCTGTCTGTGTGAATGTCTGTCTGTCTGTCTGTCTGTGGGAATGTCTGTCTGTCTGTGGGAATGTCTGTCTGTCTGTCTGTGGGAATGTCTGTCTGTCTGTCTGTGGGAATGTCTGTCTGTCTGTCTGTGGGAATGTCTGTCTGTCTGTGGGAATGTCTGTCTGTCTGTCTGTGGGAATGTCTGTCTGTCTGTCTGTCCGTCTGTGGGAATGTCTGTCTGTCTGTCGGTTGGAATGTCTGTCTGTCTGTGGGAATGTCTGTCTGTCTGTCAGTGGGAATGTCTGTCTGTCTGTCTGTCTGTGGGAATGTCTGCCTGTCTGTCTGTGGGAATGTCTATCTGTCTGTCTGTGGGAATGTCTGTCTGTCTGTCTGTCTGTGGGAATGTCTGTCTGTCTGTCTGTGGGAATGTCTGTCTGTCTGTCTGTGGGAAAGTCTGTCTGTCTGTCTGTGGGAATGTCTGTCTGTCTGTCTGTGGGAATGTCTGTCTGTCTGTGGGAATGTCTGTCTATCTGTCTGTGGGAATGTCTGTCTGTCTGTCTGTGGGAAAGTCTGTCTGTCTGTCTGTCTGTGGGAATGTCTTTCTGTCTGTCTGTCTGTGTGAATGTCTGTCTGTCTGTCTGTGGGAATGTCTGTCTGTCTGTCTGTCTGTCTGTGGGAATGTCTGTCTGTCTGTCTGTGGGAATGTCTATCTGTCTGTCTGTGGGAAAGTCTGTCTGTCTGTCTGTGGGAATGTCTGTCTGTCTGTCTGTGGGAATGTCTGTCTGTCTGTCTGTCTGTGGGAATGTCTGTCTATTTGTCTGTGGGAATGTCTGTCTTTCTGTCTGTCTGTGGGAAAGTGTGTCTGTCTGTCTGTCTGTGGGAATTTCTTTCTGTCTTCTGTCTGTGGGAATGTCTGTCTGTCTGTCTGTGGGAATGTCTGTCTGTCTGTCTGTGGGAATGTCTGTCTGTCTGTCTGCCTGTCTGTGGGAATATCTGTCTGTCCGTCTGTCTGTGGGAATGTCTGTCTGTCTGTCTGTCTGTGGGAATGTCTGTCTGTCTGTCTGTGGGAATGTCTGTCTGCCTGTGGGAATGTCTGTCTGTCTGTCTGTGGGAATGTCTGTCTGTCTGTTTGTCTGTCTGTGGGAATGTCTGTCTGTCTGTCTGTCAGTGGGAATGACTGTCTGTCTGTCTGTCTGTGGGAATGCCTGTCTGTCTGTCTTTGTGAATGTCTGTCTGTCTGTCTGTCTGTGGGAATGTCTGTCTGTCTGTCGGTGGGAATGTCTGTCTGTCTATCTGTGGGAATGTCTGTCTGTCTGTCTGTGGGAATGTCTGTCTGTCTGTCTGCCTGTCTGTGGGAATATCTGTCTGTCCGTCTGTCTGTGGGAATGTCTGTCTGTCTGTCTGTCTGTCTGTGGGAATGTCTGTCTGTCTGTCTGTGGGAATGTCTGTCTGCCTGTGGGAATGTCTGTCTGTCTGTCTGTGGGAATGTCTGTCTGTCTGTTTGTCTGTCTGTGGGAATGTCTGTCTGTCTGTCTGTGGGAATGTCTGTCTGTCTGTCTGTCAGTGGGAATGACTGTCTGTCTGTCTGTCTGTGTGAATGTCTGTCTGTCTGTCTGTCTGTGGGAATGTCTGTCTGTCTGTGGGAATGTCTGTCTGTCTGTCTGTGGGAATGTCTGTCTGTCTGTCTGTGGGAATGTCTGTCTGTCTGTCTGTGGGAATGTCTGTCTGTCTGTGGGAATGTCTGTCTGTCTGTCTGTCTGTGGGAATGTCTGTCTGTCTGTCTGTCCGTCTGTGGGAATGTCTGTCTGTCTGTCGGTTGGAATGTCTGTTTGTCTGTCTGTGGGAATGTCTGTCTGTCTGTCAGTGGGAATGTCTGTCTGTCTGTCTGTCTGTGGGAATGTCTGTCTGTCTGTCTGTGGGAATGTCTATCTGTCTGTCTGTGGGAATGTCTGTCTGTCTGTCTGTCTGTCTGTGGGAATGTCTGTCTGTCTGTCTGTGGGAATGTCTGTCTGTCTGTCTGTGGGAATGTCTGTCTGTCTGTCTGTGGGAAAGTCTGTATGTCTGTCTGTGGGAATGTCTGTCTGTCTGTCTGTGGGAATGTCTGTCTGTCTGTGGGAATGTCTGTCTATCTGTCTGTGGGAATGTCTGTCTGTCTGTCTGTGGGAAAGTCTGTCTGTCTGTCTGTCTGTGGGAATGTCTTTCTGTCTGTCTGTCTGTGTGAATGTCTGTCTGTCTGTCTGTGGGAATGTCTGTCTGTCTGTCTGTCTGTCTGTGGGAATGTCTGTCTGTCTGTCTGCCTGTCTGTGGGAATATCTGTCTGTCCGTCTGTCTGTGGGAATGTCTGTCTGTCTGTCTGTCTGTCTGTGGGAATGTCTGTCTTTCTGTCTGTGGGAATGTCTGTCTGCCTGTGGGAATGTCTGTCTGTCTGTCTGTGGGAATGTCTGTCTGTGGGAATGTCTGTCTGTCTGTCTGTCTGTGGGAATGTCTGTTTGTCTGTGGGAATGTCTGTCTGTCTGTCTTTGGGAATGTCTGTCTGTGGGAATGTCTGTCTGTCTGTCGGTGGGAATGTCTGTCTGTCTGTGGGAATGTCTGTCTGTGGGAATGACTGTCTGTCTGTCTATGGGAATGTCTGTCTGTCTGTGGGAATATCTGTCTGTCTGTGGGAATGTCTGTCTGTCTGTCTTTCTGTGGGAATGTCTGTCTGTCTGTGGGAATGTCTGAATGTGGGAATGTCTGTCTGTACGTCTGTGGGAATGTCTGTCTGTGGGAATGTCTGTGGGAATGTCTGTCTGTCTGTCTGTCTGTGGGAATGTCTGTCTGTCTGTGGGAATGTCTGTCTGTCTGTCTGTGGGAATGTCTGTCTGTCTGTCTGTGGGAATGTCTGTCTCTCTGTCTGTGGGAATGTCTGTCTGTCTGTGGGAATGTCTGTCTGTCTGTCTGTCTGTGGGAATGTCTGTCTGTCTGTCTGTCCGTCTGTGGGAATGTCTGTCTGTCTGTCGGTTGGAATGTCTGTTTGTCTGTCTGTGGGAATGTCTGTCTGTCTGTCAGTGGGAATGTCTGTCTGTCTGTCTGTCTGTGGGAATGTCTGTCTGTCTGTCTGTGGGAATGTCTGTCTGTCGGTCTGTGGGAATGTCTGTCTGTCTGTGGGAATATCTGTCTGTCTGTCTGTGGGAATGTCTGTCTGTCTGTGGGAATGTCTGTCTGTCTGTGGGAATGTCTGTCTGTCTGTGGGAATGTCTATCTGTCTGTCTGTCAGTGGGAATGACTGTCTGTCTGTCTGTCTGTGGGAATGTCTGTCTGTCTGTCTGTCTGTGTAAATGTCTGTCTGTCTGTCTGTCTGTGGGAATGTCTGTCTGTCTGTGGGAATGTCTGTCTGTCTGTCTGTCTGTGGGAATGTCTGTCTGTCTGTCTGTGGGAATGTCTGTCTGTCTGTCTGTGGGAATGTCTGTCCGTCTGTGGGAATGTCTGTCTGTCTGTCTGTCTGTGGGAATGTCTGTCTGTCTCTCTGTCCATCTGTGGGAATGTCTGTCTGTCTGAAGGTTGGATTGTCTGTCTGTCTGTCTGTGGGAATGTCTGTCTGTCTGTCAGTGGGAATGTCTGTCTGTCTGTCTGTCTGTGGGAATGTCTGTCTGTCTGTCTGTGGGAATGTCTATCTGTCTGTCTGTGGGAATGTCTTTCTGTCTGTCTGTGGGAATGACTGTCTGTCTGTCTGTCTGTCTGTGGCAATGTCTGTCTGTCTGTCTGTGGGAATGTCTGTCTGTCTGTCTGCCTGTGGGAATGTCTGTCTGTCTGTCTGTGGGAAAGTCTGTCTGTCTGTCTGTGGGAATGTCTGTCTGTCTGTCTGTGGGAATGTCTGTCTGTCTGTCTGTCTGTGGGAATGTCTGTCTATCTGTCTGTGGGAATGTCTGTCTGTCGGTCTGTGGGAAAGTCTGTCTGTCTGTCTGTCTGTGGGAATGTCTTTCTGTCTGTCTGTCTGTGGGAATGTCTGTCTGTCCGTCTGTGGGAATGTCTGTCTGTCTGTCTGTCTGTGGGAATGTCTGTCTGTCTGTCTGCCTTTCTGTGGGAATATCTGTCTGTCCGTCTGTCTGTGGGAATGTCTGTCTGTCTGTCTGTCTGTGGGAATGTCTGTCTGTCTGTCTGTCTGTGGGAATGTCTGTCTGCCTGTGGGAATGTCTGTCTGTCTGTCTGTGGGAATGTCTGTCTGTCTGTCTGTCTGTCTGTCTGTGGGAATGTCTGTCTGTCTGTCTGTGGGAATGTCTGTCTGTCTGTGGGAATGTCTGTCTGTCTGTCTGTGGGAATGTCTGTCTCTCTGTGGGAATGTCTGTCTGTCTGTGGGAATGTCTGTCTGTCTGTTTGTCTGTCTGTGGGAATGTCTGTCTGTCTGTCTGTGGGAATGTCTGTCTGTCTGTCTGTCAGTGGGAATGACTGTCTGTCTGTCTGTCTGTGGGAATGCCTGTCTGTCTGTCTTTGTGAATGTCTGTCTGTCTGTCTGTGGGAATGTCTGTCTGTCTGTGGGAATGTCTGTCTGTCTGTCTGTGGGAATGTCTGTCTGTCTGTCTGTGGGAATGTCTGTCTGTCTGTCTGTGGGAATGTCTGTCTGTCTGTGGGAATGTCTGTCTGTCTGTCTGTGGGAATGTCTGTCTGTCTGTCTGTCCGTCTGTGGGAATGTCTGTCTGTCTGTCGGTTGGAATGTCTGTCTGTCTGTCTGTGGGAATGTCTGTCTGTCTGTCAGTGGGAATGTCTGCCTGTCTGTCTGTCTGTGGGAATGTCTGTCTGTCTGTCTGTGGGAATGTCTATCTGTCTGTCTGTGGGAATGTCTGTCTGTCTGTCTGTCTGTGGGAATGTATGTCTGTCTGTCTGTGGGAATGTCTGTCTGTCTGTCTTTGGGAATGTCTGTCTGTCTGTGGGAATGTCTGTCTGTCTGTCTGTGGGAATGTCTGTCTGTCTGTCTGTGGGAATGTCTGTCTGTCTGTTTGTCTGTCTGTGGGAATGTCTGTCTGTCTGTCTGTGGGAATGTCTGTCTGTCTGTCTGTCAGTGGGAATGACTGTCTGTCTGTCTGTCTGTGGGAATGCCTGTCTGTCTGTCTGTGTGAATGTCTGTCTGTCTGTCTGTCTGTGGGAATGTCTGTCTGTCTGTGGGAATGTTTGTCTGTCTGTCTGTGGGAATGTCTGTCTGTCTGTCTGTCTGTGGGAATGTCTGTCTGTCTGTGGGAATGTCTGTCTGTCTGTGGGAATGTCTGTCTGTCTGTCTGTCTGTGGGAATGTCTGTCTGTCTGTCTGTCCGTCTGTGGAAATGTCTGTCTGTCTGTCGGTTGGAATGTCTGTCTGTCTGTCTGTGGGAATGTCTGTCTGTCTGTCAGTGGGAATGTCTGTCTGTCTGTCTGTGGGAATGTCTGTCTGTCTGTCTGTCTGTGGGAATGTCTATCTGTCTGTCTGTGGGAATGTCTGTCTGTCTGTCTGTCTGTGGGAATGTCTGTCTGTCTGTCTGTGGGAATGTCTGTCTGTCTGTCTGTGGGAATGTCTGTCTGTCTGTCTGTGGGAAAGTCTGTCTGTCTGTCTGTGGGAATGTCTGTCTGTCTGTCTGTCTGTGGGAATGTCTGTCTGTCTGTCTGTCTGTGGGAATGTCTGTCTATTTGTCTGTGGGAATGTCTGTCTTTCTGTCTGTCTGTGGGAAAGTCTGTCTGTCTGTCTGTCTGTGGGAATTTCTTTCTGTCTGTCTGTCTGTGGGAATGTCTGTCTGTCTGTCTGTGGGAATGTCTGTCTGTCTGTCTGTGGGAATGTCTGTCTGTCTGTCTGCCTGTCTGTGGGAATATCTGTCTGTCCGTCTGTCTGTGGGAATGTCTGTCTGTCTGTCTGTCTGTCTGTCTGTCTGTCTGTGGGAATGTCTGTCTGTCTGTCTGTGGGAATGTCTGTCTGCCTGTGGGAATGTCTGTCTGTCTGTCTGTGGGAATGTCTGTCTGTCTGTTTGTCTGTCTGTGGGAATGTCTGTCTGTCTGTCTGTGGGAATGTCTGTCTGTCTGTCTGTCAGTGGGAATGACTGTCTGTCTGTCTGTCTGTGGGAATGCCTGTCTGTCTGTCTGTGTGAATGTCTGTCTGTCTGTCTGTCTGTGGGAATGTCTGTCTGTCTGTGGGAATGTCTGTCTGTCTGTCTGTGGGAATGTCTGTCTGTCTGTCTGTGGGAATGTCTGTCTGTCTGTCTGTGGGAATGTCTGTCTGTCTGTGGGAATGTCTGTCTGTCTGTCTGTGGGAATGTCTGTCTGTCTGTCTGTCCGTCTGTGGGAATGTCTGTCTGTCTGTCGGTTGGAATGTCTGTCTGTCTGTGGGAATGTCTGTCTGTCTGTCAGTGGGAATGTCTGTCTGTCTGTCTGTCTGTGGGAATGTCTGCCTGTCTGTCTGTGGGAATGTCTATCTGTCTGTCTGTGGGAATGTCTGTCTGTCTGTCTGTCTGTGGGAATGTCTGTCTGTCTGTCTGTGGGAATGTCTGTCTGTCTGTCTGTGGGAATGTCTGTCTGTCTGTCTGTGGGAAAGTCTGTCTGTCTGTCTGTGGGAATGTCTGTCTGTCTGTCTGTGGGAATGTCTGTCTGTCTGTGGGAATGTCTGTCTATCTGTCTGTGGGAATGTCTGTCTGTCTGTCTGTGGGAAAGTCTGTCTGTCTGTCTGTCTGTGGGAATGTCTTTCTGTCTGTCTGTCTGTGTGAATGTCTGTCTGTCTGTCTGTGGGAATGTCTGTCTGTCTGTCTGTCTGTCTGTGGGAATGTCTGTCTGTCTGTCTGTGGGAATGTCTGTCTGTCTGTCTGTGGGAAAGTCTGTCTGTCTGTCTGTGGGAATGTCTGTCTGTCTGTCTGTGGGAATGTCTGTCTGTCTGTCTGTCTGTGGGAATGTCTGTCTATTTGTCTGTGGGAATGTCTGTCTTTCTGTCTGTCTGTGGGAAAGTGTGTCTGTCTGTCTGTCTGTGGGAATTTCTTTCTGTCTTCTGTCTGTGGGAATGTCTGTCTGTCTGTCTGTGGGAATGTCTGTCTGTCTGTCTGTGGGAATGTCTGTCTGTCTGTCTGCCTGTCTGTGGGAATATCTGTCTGTCCGTCTGTCTGTGGGAATGTCTGTCTGTCTGTCTGTCTGTGGGAATGTCTGTCTGTCTGTCTGTGGGAATGTCTGTCTGCCTGTGGGAATGTCTGTCTGTCTGTCTGTGGGAATGTCTGTCTGTCTGTTTGTCTGTCTGTGGGAATGTCTGTCTGTCTGTCTGTCAGTGGGAATGACTGTCTGTCTGTCTGTCTGTGGGAATGCCTGTCTGTCTGTCTTTGTGAATGTCTGTCTGTCTGTCTGTGGGAATGTCTGTCTGTCTGTCGGTGGGAATGTCTGTCTGTCTATCTGTGGGAATGTCTGTCTGTCTGTCTGTGGGAATGTCTGTCTGTCTGTCTGCCTGTCTGTGGGAATATCTGTCTGTCCGTCTGTCTGTGGGAATGTCTGTCTGTCTGTCTGTCTGTCTGTGGGAATGTCTGTCTGTCTGTCTGTGGGAATGTCTGTCTGCCTGTGGGAATGTCTGCCTGTCTGTCTGTGGGAATGTCTGTCTGTCTGTTTGTCTGTCTGTGGGAATGTCTGTCTGTCTGTCTGTGGGAATGTCTGTCTGTCTGTCTGTCAGTGGGAATGACTGTCTGTCTGTCTGTCTGTGTGAATGTCTGTCTGTCTGTCTGTCTGTGGGAATGTCTGTCTGTCTGTGGGAATGTCTGTCTGTCTGTCTGTGGGAATGTCTGTCTGTCTGTCTGTGGGAATGTCTGTCTGTCTGTCTGTGGGAATGTCTGTCTGTCTGTGGGAATGTCTGTCTGTCTGTCTGTCTGTGGGAATGTCTGTCTGTCTGTCTGTCCGTCTGTGGGAATGTCTGTCTGTCTGTCGGTTGGAATGTCTGTTTGTCTGTCTGTGGGAATGTCTGTCTGTCTGTCAGTGGGAATGTCTGTCTGTCTGTCTGTCTGTCTGTGGGAATGTCTGTCTGTCTGTCTGTGGGAATGTCTATCTGTCTGTCTGTGGGAATGTCTGTCTGTCTGTCTGTGGGAATGTCTGTCTGTCTGTCTGTGGGAATGTCTGTCTGTCTGTCTGTGGGAAAGTCTGTATGTCTGTCTGTGGGAATGTCTGTCTGTCTGTCTGTGGGAATGTCTGTCTGTCTGTGGGAATGTCTGTCTATCTGTCTGTGGGAATGTCTGTCTGTCTGTCTGTGGGAAAGTCTGTCTGTCTGTCTGTCTGTGGGAATGTCTTTCTGTCTGTCTGTCTGTGTGAATGTCTGTCTGTCTGTCTGTGGGAATGTCTGTCTGTCTGTCTGTCTGTCTGTGGGAATGTCTGTCTGTCTGTCTGCCTGTCTGTGGGAATATCTGTCTGTCCGTCTGTCTGTGGGAATGTCTGTCTGTCTGTCTGTCTGTCTGTGGGAATGTCTGTCTTTCTGTCTGTGGGAATGTCTGTCTGCCTGTGGGAATGTCTGTCTGTCTGTCTGTGGGAATGTCTGTCTGTGGGAATGTCTGTCTGTCTGTCTGTCTGTGGGAATGTCTGTTTGTCTCTGGGAATGTCTGTCTGTCTGTCTTTGGGAATGTCTGTCTGTGGGAATGTCTGTCTGTCTGTCGGTGGGAATGTCTGTCTGTCTGTGGGAATGTCTGTCTGTGGGAATGACTGTCTGTCTGTCTATGGGAATGTCTGTCTGTCTGTGGGAATATCTGTCTGTCTGTGGGAATGTCTGTCTGTCTGTCTTTCTGTGGGAATGTCTGTCTGTCTGTGGGAATGTCTGAATGTGGGAATGTCTGTCTGTACGTCTGTGGGAATGTCTGTCTGTGGGAATGTCTGTGGGAATGTCTGTCTGTCTGTCTGTCTGTGGGAATGTCTGTCTGTCTGTGGGAATGTCTGTCTGTCTGTCTGTGGGAATGTCTGTCTGTCTGTCTGTGGGAATGTCTGTCTGTCTGTCTGTGGGAATGTCTGTCTATCTGTCTGTGGGAATGTCTGTCTGTCTGTCTGTGGGAAAGTCTGTCTGTCTGTCTGTCTGTGGGAATGTCTTTCTGTCTGTCTGTCTGTGGGAATGTCTGTCTGTCCGTCTGTGGGAATGTCTGTCTGTCTGTCTGTCTGTGGGAATGTCTGTCTGTCTGTCTGCCTTTCTGTGGGAATATCTGTCTGTCCGTCTGTCTGTGGGAATGTCTGTCTGTCTGTCTGTCTGTGGGAATGTCTGTCTGTCTGTCTGTCTGTGGGAATGTCTGTCTGCCTGTGGGAATGTCTGTCTGTCTGTCTGTGGGAATGTCTGTCTGTCTGTCTGTCTGTCTGTCTGTGGGAATGTCTGTCTGTCTGTCTGTGGGAATGTCTGTCTGTCTGTGGGAATGTCTGTCTGTCTGTCTGTGGGAATGTCTGTCTCTCTGTGGGAATGTCTGTCTGTCTGTGGGAATGTCTGTCTGTCTGTTTGTCTGTCTGTGGGAATGTCTGTCTGTCTGTCTGTGGGAATGTCTGTCTGTCTGTCTGTCAGTGGGAATGACTGTCTGTCTGTCTGTCTGTGGGAATGCCTGTCTGTCTGTCTTTGTGAATGTCTGTCTGTCTGTCTGTGGGAATGTCTGTCTGTCTGTGGGAATGTCTGTCTGTCTGTCTGTGGGAATGTCTGTCTGTCTGTCTGTGGGAATGTCTGTCTGTCTGTCTGTGGGAATGTCTGTCTGTCTGTGGGAATGTCTGTCTGTCTGTCTGTGGGAATGTCTGTCTGTCTGTCTGTCCGTCTGTGGGAATGTCTGTCTGTCTGTCGGTTGGAATGTCTGTCTGTCTGTCTGTGGGAATGTCTGTCTGTCTGTCAGTGGGAATGTCTGCCTGTCTGTCTGTCTGTGGGAATGTCTGTCTGTCTGTCTGTGGGAATGTCTATCTGTCTGTCTGTGGGAATGTCTGTCTGTCTGTCTGTCTGTGGGAATGTATGTCTGTCTGTCTGTGGGAATGTCTGTCTGTCTGTCTTTGGGAATGTCTGTCTGTCTGTGGGAATGTCTGTCTGTCTGTCTGTGGGAATGTCTGTCTGTCTGTCTGTGGGAATGTCTGTCTGTCTGTTTGTCTGTCTGTGGGAATGTCTGTCTGTCTGTCTGTGGGAATGTCTGTCTGTCTGTCTGTCAGTGGGAATGACTGTCTGTCTGTCTGTCTGTGGGAATGCCTGTCTGTCTGTCTGTGTGAATGTCTGTCTGTCTGTCTGTCTGTGGGAATGTCTGTCTGTCTGTGGGAATGTTTGTCTGTCTGTCTGTGGGAATGTCTGTCTGTCTGTCTGTCTGTGGGAATGTCTGTCTGTCTGTGGGAATGTCTGTCTGTCTGTGGGAATGTCTGTCTGTCTGTCTGTCTGTGGGAATGTCTGTCTGTCTGTCTGTCCGTCTGTGGAAATGTCTGTCTGTCTGTCGGTTGGAATGTCTGTCTGTCTGTCTGTGGGAATGTCTGTCTGTCTGTCAGTGGGAATGTCTGTCTGTCTGTCTGTGGGAATGTCTGTCTGTCTGTCTGTCTGTGGGAATGTCTATCTGTCTGTCTGTGGGAATGTCTGTCTGTCTGTCTGTCTGTGGGAATGTCTGTCTGTCTGTCTGTGGGAATGTCTGTCTGTCTGTCTGTGGGAATGTCTGTCTGTCTGTCTGTGGGAAAGTCTGTCTGTCTGTCTGTGGGAATGTCTGTCTGTCTGTCTGTGGGAATGCCTGTCTGTCTGTCTGTCTGTGGGAATGTCTGTCTATTTGTCTGTGGGAATGTCTGTCTTTCTGTCTGTCTGTGGGAAAGTCTGTCTGTCTGTCTGTCTGTGGGAATTTCTTTCTGTCTGTCTGTCTGTGGGAATGTCTGTCTGTCTGTCTGTGGGAATGTCTGTCTGTCTGTCTGTGGGAATGTCTGTCTGTCTGTCTGCCTGTCTGTGGGAATATCTGTCTGTCCGTCTGTCTGTGGGAATGTCTGTCTGTCTGTCTGTCTGTCTGTCTGTGGGAATGTCTGTCTGTCTGTCTGTGGGAATGTCTGTCTGCCTGTGGGAATGTCTGTCTGTCTGTCTGTGGGAATGTCTGTCTGTCTGTTTGTCTGTCTGTGGGAATGTCTGTCTGTCTGTCTGTGGGAATGTCTGTCTGTCTGTCTGTCAGTGGGAATGACTGTCTGTCTGTCTGTCTGTGGGAATGCCTGTCTGTCTGTCTGTGTGAATGTCTGTCTGTCTGTCTGTCTGTGGGAATGTCTGTCTGTCTGTGGGAATGTCTGTCTGTCTGTCTGTGGGAATGTCTGTCTGTCTGTCTGTGGGAATGTCTGTCTGTCTGTCTGTGGGAATGTCTGTCTGTCTGTGGGAATGTCTGTCTGTCTGTCTGTGGGAATGTCTGTCTGTCTGTCTGTCCGTCTGTGGGAATGTCTGTCTGTCTGTCGGTTGGAATGTCTGTCTGTCTGTGGGAATGTCTGTCTGTCTGTCAGTGGGAATGTCTGTCTGTCTGTCTGTCTGTGGGAATGTCTGCCTGTCTGTCTGTGGGAATGTCTATCTGTCTGTCTGTGGGAATGTCTGTCTGTCTGTCTGTCTGTGGGAATGTCTGTCTGTCTGTCTGTGGGAATGTCTGTCTGTCTGTCTGTGGGAAAGTCTGTCTGTCTGTCTGTGGGAATGTCTGTCTGTCTGTCTGTGGGAATGTCTGTCTGTCTGTGGGAATGTCTGTCTATCTGTCTGTGGGAATGTCTGTCTGTCTGTCTGTGGGAAAGTCTGTCTGTCTGTCTGTCTGTGGGAATGTCTTTCTGTCTGTCTGTCTGTGTGAATGTCTGTCTGTCTGTCTGTGGGAATGTCTGTCTGTCTGTCTGTCTGTCTGTGGGAATGTCTGTCTGTCTGTCTGTGGGAATGTCTATCTGTCTGTCTGTGGGAAAGTCTGTCTGTCTGTCTGTGGGAATGTCTGTCTGTCTGTCTGTGGGAATGTCTGTCTGTCTGTCTGTCTGTGGGAATGTCTGTCTATTTGTCTGTGGGAATGTCTGTCTTTCTGTCTGTCTGTGGGAAAGTGTGTCTGTCTGTCTGTCTGTGGGAATTTCTTTCTGTCTTCTGTCTGTGGGAATGTCTGTCTGTCTGTCTGTGGGAATGTCTGTCTGTCTGTCTGTGGGAATGTCTGTCTGTCTGTCTGCCTGTCTGTGGGAATATCTGTCTGTCCGTCTGTCTGTGGGAATGTCTGTCTGTCTGTCTGTCTGTGGGAATGTCTGTCTGTCTGTCTGTGGGAATGTCTGTCTGCCTGTGGGAATGTCTGTCTGTCTGTCTGTGGGAATGTCTGTCTGTCTGTTTGTCTGTCTGTGGGAATGTCTGTCTGTCTGTCTGTCAGTGGGAATGACTGTCTGTCTGTCTGTCTGTGGGAATGCCTGTCTGTCTGTCTTTGTGAATGTCTGTCTGTCTGTCTGTCTGTGGGAATGTCTGTCTGTCTGTCGGTGGGAATGTCTGTCTGTCTATCTGTGGGAATGTCTGTCTGTCTGTCTGTGGGAATGTCTGTCTGTCTGTCTGCCTGTCTGTGGGAATATCTGTCTGTCCGTCTGTCTGTGGGAATGTCTGTCTGTCTGTCTGTCTGTCTGTGGGAATGTCTGTCTGTCTGTCTGTGGGAATGTCTGTCTGCCTGTGGGAATGTCTGTCTGTCTGTCTGTGGGAATGTCTGTCTGTCTGTTTGTCTGTCTGTGGGAATGTCTGTCTGTCTGTCTGTGGGAATGTCTGTCTGTCTGTCTGTCAGTGGGAATGACTGTCTGTCTGTCTGTCTGTGTGAATGTCTGTCTGTCTGTCTGTCTGTGGGAATGTCTGTCTGTCTGTGGGAATGTCTGTCTGTCTGTCTGTGGGAATGTCTGTCTGTCTGTCTGTGGGAATGTCTGTCTGTCTGTCTGTGGGAATGTCTGTCTGTCTGTGGGAATGTCTGTCTGTCTGTCTGTCTGTGGGAATGTCTGTCTGTCTGTCTGTCCGTCTGTGGGAATGTCTGTCTGTCTGTCGGTTGGAATGTCTGTTTGTCTGTCTGTGGGAATGTCTGTCTGTCTGTCAGTGGGAATGTCTGTCTGTCTGTCTGTCTGTGGGAATGTCTGTCTGTCTGTCTGTGGGAATGTCTATCTGTCTGTCTGTGGGAATGTCTGTCTGTCTGTCTGTCTGTCTGTGGGAATGTCTGTCTGTCTGTCTGTGGGAATGTCTGTCTGTCTGTCTGTGGGAATGTCTGTCTGTCTGTCTGTGGGAAAGTCTGTATGTCTGTCTGTGGGAATGTCTGTCTGTCTGTCTGTGGGAATGTCTGTCTGTCTGTGGGAATGTCTGTCTATCTGTCTGTGGGAATGTCTGTCTGTCTGTCTGTGGGAAAGTCTGTCTGTCTGTCTGTCTGTGGGAATGTCTTTCTGTCTGTCTGTCTGTGTGAATGTCTGTCTGTCTGTCTGTGGGAATGTCTGTCTGTCTGTCTGTCTGTCTGTGGGAATGTCTGTCTGTCTGTCTGCCTGTCTGTGGGAATATCTGTCTGTCCGTCTGTCTGTGGGAATGTCTGTCTGTCTGTCTGTCTGTCTGTGGGAATGTCTGTCTTTCTGTCTGTGGGAATGTCTGTCTGCCTGTGGGAATGTCTGTCTGTCTGTCTGTGGGAATGTCTGTCTGTGGGAATGTCTGTCTGTCTGTCTGTCTGTGGGAATGTCTGTTTGTCTGTGGGAATGTCTGTCTGTCTGTCTTTGGGAATGTCTGTCTGTGGGAATGTCTGTCTGTCTGTCGGTGGGAATGTCTGTCTGTCTGTGGGAATGTCTGTCTGTGGGAATGACTGTCTGTCTGTCTATGGGAATGTCTGTCTGTCTGTGGGAATATCTGTCTGTCTGTGGGAATGTCTGTCTGTCTGTCTTTCTGTGGGAATGTCTGTCTGTCTGTGGGAATGTCTGAATGTGGGAATGTCTGTCTGTACGTCTGTGGGAATGTCTGTCTGTGGGAATGTCTGTGGGAATGTCTGTCTGTCTGTCTGTCTGTGGGAATGTCTGTCTGTCTGTGGGAATGTCTGTCTGTCTGTCTGTGGGAATGTCTGTCTGTCTGTCTGTGGGAATGTCTGTCTCTCTGTCTGTGGGAATGTCTGTCTGTCTGTGGGAATGTCTGTCTGTCTGTCTGTCTGTGGGAATGTCTGTCTGTCTGTCTGTCCGTCTGTGGGAATGTCTGTCTGTCTGTCGGTTGGAATGTCTGTTTGTCTGTCTGTGGGAATGTCTGTCTGTCTGTCAGTGGGAATGTCTGTCTGTCTGTCTGTCTGTGGGAATGTCTGTCTGTCTGTCTGTGGGAATGTCTGTCTGTCGGTCTGTGGGAATGTCTGTCTGTCTGTGGGAATATCTGTCTGTCTGTCTGTGGGAATGTCTGTCTGTCTGTGGGAATGTCTGTCTGTCTGTGGGAATGTCTGTCTGTCTGTGGGAATGTCTATCTGTCTGTCTGTCAGTGGGAATGACTGTCTGTCTGTCTGTCTGTGGGAATGTCTGTCTGTCTGTCTGTCTGTGTAAATGTCTGTCTGTCTGTCTGTCTGTGGGAATGTCTGTCTGTCTGTGGGAATGTCTGTCTGTCTGTCTGTCTGTGGGAATGTCTGTCTGTCTGTCTGTGGGAATGTCTGTCTGTCTGTCTGTGGGAATGTCTGTCCGTCTGTGGGAATGTCTGTCTGTCTGTCTGTCTGTGGGAATGTCTGTCTGTCTCTCTGTCCATCTGTGGGAATGTCTGTCTGTCTGAAGGTTGGATTGTCTGTCTGTCTGTCTGTGGGAATGTCTGTCTGTCTGTCAGTGGGAATGTCTGTCTGTCTGTCTGTCTGTGGGAATGTCTGTCTGTCTGTCTGTGGGAATGTCTATCTGTCTGTCTGTGGGAATGTCTTTCTGTCTGTCTGTGGGAATGACTGTCTGTCTGTCTGTCTGTCTGTGGCAATGTCTGTCTGTCTGTCTGTGGGAATGTCTGTCTGTCTGTCTGCC